>NC_081429.1:35359434-35684934 GCF_949786415.1 Peromyscus eremicus | reverse complement strand
CAAATGGTAACATTTTGCTACTTTTGTTCTCTCTGTGACTGCTTGAGAAAACTCTGCAGACACAATGGCTCTGTCCCTGTCAATTCTTCAGGGTGTGTTTCTTGAAATCAAGGACACTCTGTTGCAGTAGCGCGATTTGATCACCAATCTCAGAGAGGTAGTGTTAACACAGTGTAATTATTTGACCCATAGGCCCGAGGGCTGTTCGCCAATTGTCCTAACCTCAGTCTTTAGAGGAAAACAAAATCCCAGACCTCGCACTGCGGGTTTGTTGCCACCTCTCGGTGCCTCTTTACTCTGTAGGGTTTCCCAGGATGACTTAAAAGCAGTGTCTGTTTGTTTACACGCCACAAGAACAGATTAAAGGAGAGAATCAAAATATCACAGAGGTCCCAGGTTTCCTTTAATCTCTGTGATCAGAATTTCATACAAATAGAATTTTTAGTTGGATCCATGGTTACCTGTTTAAAGACTACATTTCCCAGACTATCTTCAGATGTTGTCATGTGGCTTAAATCTTGGGCAATGGGAAGGAAGTAATAGAGGAAGACACCAAAGACTTCTAGATCAAGTACTTAAGGGGAAAGAATGGACTTTTCATTTATTCTATTCCTTTATATACATTTTTTGCATATGTATGTGTAAATGCTATGTATGTATATGTTGCATGTTTGCGTGTGTGTGTGTGTGTGTGTGTGTGTGCAGGTACACGTGTGTGTGCGTGTGCGTGTGCGTGCGTGCGTGCGTGCGTGTGTGTGTGTGTGTGTGTGTGTGTGTGTGTGTATGTCTAAGGTTGACATCAGTGTCTTCCTCCGTTGCTCTGTACCTTATGTACTGAGGCAGGGTCTCTCCCCAAACTCGTAGCTTGCAGTTCCCACCAATCTGACTAATCAGCTTGCTTTGATAATTCTCTTCTGTCTCCTGTGTGCTGGGATTACATGTGGGCCATAATGGCCATTGCAAGGCAAGTGCTTTACCCACTGAGCCGTACCCCCCCCCCCCCCGCCCCCAGCCTTCTGTTCCATAATTTCAGTGCAGGAGAGGGATGTGAAGGGTGGTAGCAGGTATACAACTTGGACCAAGGAACTAATCACTCGGTCACCTCTTCTCTACATCCTCTCTAAAGCTGAAACACTAACATAACACAGTTCCTAAGGTGTGGCAAAGGATCATTAACTAATTAATTTTAAGCAAATATTTGCAGGGGTTTTTTTTGTGACATGAGGGGGAAAAATTCTAACTTGCATGAGACACTGTGATTTGGGGTCTCTTCCTTACAGCAGCTCTATGGTAGTAATCTGACCCATGCAGTTGTTGAAATCATTATTTAAGGATCTGCTCACATCCCTGGGAAAATGTCTGCCAAAGCAGAAGAAGAGTGTGGCCCTTCACAGTGTAACACGGCAGCTCACGTGTGTGGAATTTCATACTGGTACTTTCCTGAGACTAGAAGATTCTCGCCCTTTATGCTCTTTTTTTTTTTTTTTTTTTTTTTTTTTTTTGAGACCAAGAGAGCCTTCATCTAGTAACTGATGGAAGCAGATGCAGAGATCCACAGCCAACCAAGTACTAGGCCGAGCTCTAAGAGTCCAGTCGAAGAGAGAGAAGAGGGATTATCTGAGCAAGGGGGGTGGGTCAAGATCATGTTGGGGAAATCTACAGAGACAACTGAACCAAGCTCGTGGGAACACACGAACTACAGACCAACAGCTGTGGAGCCTGCATGGGACTGAAATAGGCTCTCTGCATGTGGGAGACAGTTGTATAGCTGGGTCTGTTTGAGCAGGCCCTGGCAGTGGGACCAGGATCCATCCCTGGTGCAGGAGCTGGCTTTCTGGAGCCCATTCCCTATGGTCGGACGCCTTGCACAGCCTTGGTGCAGGGGGAGGGGCTTGGTCTGCCTTAACTTAATGTACCAGGCTCTGCTGACTCCCCATGGGAGGCCTTACTCTTTTGGAGGAGTAGATGGGGAGTGGCCTGCAGGGGGAGGTGGAGAGAGATGGGGAGGAGGGGTGGGAGGGGGAACTGTGGTTGGTATGTAAAATGAATAAAAAATTTAAAAACTGTAGAGAAAGGAAAAAAGTCATTACATTTCCTCATTTGCATTAGTGTCAGTCAAAGCTGACTTTTTTGGGGAGTCACACAGCTGTCTTTGTTATGCAAATTTAGTCTTAGAGAAGATTTGGGGTTTAAAGATCTGCTCCTGCAATTTTAGCATGTTGGCATCAGGTGGCAGTATAGGTATGGCCCGATCAACTTCTCTGGCTGCTTCCTTGATGACCTTAGCATGGGTCCCTAAACTAAAATGTGACCAAAAAGATGATCTGTTCCCTTAAAGAGAATGAAGGCAAACTGAAGAAAATACACCCAAAATAGAAGTCTTCCAAATGTTCTTTAGCATATTGAAGCTATAATGTGGACTCTATATTAAAGGTATATAGGGACTTTCTTCTCTCCTCCCTCCCTCCCTCCTTCAGTGCTTGGTAAGGCTCAAACCCATGGCCTAGGCAAGCTCTCTCTCACTGAGTCACACCTCCACCCGTATTTTCTTATTTTCTGTTTCTTCTCTCTCTCTCTTACACACTCTCTTTCTTGTTTTTATTTTTTAAGACAGAATTTCTCTTTGTAACAGCCCTAGCTGTCCTGGAACCTTCTTTGTAGACCAGCCTGGCCTTGAACTCACAGAGATCTGTCTGCTTCTGCTTCCCGAGTGCTGGGATGAAAGGCGTGCACCACTAACAGGGTGGCTTTCCTTCTAATCTAGAGATCTTGAGTAGTCTTTCTGGTTAACTGAAAGAGCTTGACTTTAAACTCTCTTTTATTGCTCTTTAAATTTCTCTTTATTCCTGAAGTCTTTGTATGAGAGAAGAAATTATAAATTATAGCTCCTTAAGCCTATTAACATTTCTACTCATTTTTGGTGAAAGCACATTTGGTATTCTGTCACATACAATTCTTGCCCAAATTTCCCTTCTTGTAAGTTAGCACACTGTCAGAGATGACTGGCCCTGCCCTGCATATGCTAGAGTTTCATGGAGTCTTCATGGCTGAACACCTGGGCTACCTGAGGTAGCGTTCATAAGATGTCAATGGGCAGTGATCAAGGGCAGAGTTCTGATGAGTGTGTGCTGTGTGTCATCTCCTGTGAGAAGGACTTGATAGCTTGTCAAGGATAATGGGAAGCAGCAGAGATGGCCTTGGCTGTCAGTGGGAGGAGTAATCTGGTGTGATTATGTTATTGGACCTCCTTCCTGTGCCTACACTTGTGTAAATGAGATTTCTGGGCATTCACTCCATGAATTTTATTTAGACTTACCAGTGCCCCCTTGGACTAGAAGCAGCCATACATACCTGTGTGAAGAGCACAGAATTTAGAATTCTGAAAGTGTGGCAGAAATTAGAATATAAAAGAACAGATGTGGTGATATTTTATTTGTGCTGAAATGTGGTGATATTTTATTTGTGTGTTAATAAATAAAGCTTGCCTGGAGATCAGAGGAGTAGGAACAGTCATTATAAGTAAACAAAATAGTCACACAATGGTAGCACATGCCTTTAATCCTATCACTTGGCAGGCAGGGATCTGTTTGGATCTCTGTGAGTTCAAGGCCACACTGGAAACAGCCAGGTGTGGTGGCACACACCTTAAATTCTAACACTAGTTAACCATGGAGGCCTGGAGGTCTGTACAGACAGACAGGAAGTGACAGAGCTGGGCAGGAAGAGGAAGTGATGTAGCTGGACAGAGTGAGCAAATCAGATGGCAGAACAGCAAGGCAAATAGGCATGGGAAGCTGCGGAGTTGGTGAGGTATGGTTAGCTGTGGCTTTCCCTATTTCCCTGATCTCTCAGGTTTTCACCCCTATATCTGGCTCCATGTTCTTTTATTTAATAAGACCATTTAGAAACTCATCTACAAGCACATCTTTGTCCTGCCCGGTAGCTTCTGCATCCCTGGGAAATTGCTTCCTATTACAGGTGGAATAGGACCCAGGGTCCTATCCAACTTTGTTCACAGCCGCCATTGTGCTTTGTTCTCTCTATGGGGGTGTTTATAAAATGATATGCACATTTATACACATATCATGTTATCCATAGGTTCATTTATATAGTTTAGAGAAAATTTGGGGTTGAACAAATATGGAATGTATCTCCGTGATAGAGCTCTTGCCTAGCAAATGTGGGCCCTGGATTTGATCTCCAGAATCCAAACAACAGGTAGAGTGGGGACCTCCAAATAGAATGAGTTATCTATTAATGAAATATTTATTGGGCGCTCACTCTCTATGTGATATTATTCCAGGTGCACCACACCTGGCACCACAGATATTAGAAAAAGTGGTATTTTCCACCTCCGTGGAGTTCAGAGTCTTATTCATAAACACATGTTTAAAGGTATGAAAGGCAGATTAAAAAGAGATGGAAGGTACTAAGGGCTGGTGAGATGGCTCGGTGGGTAGAGGTGCCAGACGCCAAACCTGGCAACCTGAGTTCAATCCCTAGGACCTACATGGTCCTCTGACCTCCATACGTATGTGATGGCATTCATGTGTCCATGCCCACTCCATTTATACACTCATAAATAAATGTAATTTTAAAAATTAAAGTATTGACATTGCCATTTTCTTTAATTTTAATGATATGACTCACTGAGCTTTGTATTACACCCTTGGTCCTCATTAGAGTTTCTCTTTAATTAAAAAAAGAAAAGGAAAGAAAAGAAAAGAAAAAACATTTAAAGCATTAGACTGAGATTTAGCTCCATTGTGGCTCTGCTCCCAAAATGGGAAACTTTCTGGAAATAGCAAGTCTACTTATAAGAGGAAACTTTTTCCGTGACATTGTAGCCTCAGGGTAGGACAAATCTCCCTACATCTTTTTAATAAGTAAGTTTGTTTAGGCCTCACAGCCATGCTGGGAAGTATTGTTTCTACCTTCATCCTGCAAACGAGAAAACTGACACACAGGGAAGATGGACAACTGGCCCCAAGGCCACACTAATAAGAGATGGCCACACTCACACTCAGTGACTCGACTCCAAGTTCGGTGCTTTTACATATTTCTCTATCCACTAGTGGTCTCATGTCTTATTGTGGGATGGGGTGTCTGTGACAGGAAACATACCGGTCGTTCTGGAATTCCACCTCAATTCAACTTAAAGTTTCTTCCATTGTTGGCAAATACTGCCTATGAATAGCCAGGAAATTCACAAATTGGTGCTTATTATATTTTTTAACATCTTTACTCAGAGAGCTTCAGGAACCACAAGATCGTGAATTACTACTACTTATTTAGAGTATTTGTTGGATTGGTGTGGTGTGAATGGGGGGGGGTGAGGGTATGCATTTCAGCTATTCACTCTTACCTCCTCTGGGTGCCAGGCATTCGTATAATAGGAAATGTGTCCGTCCATTTCTATTGTTGTTTGATGTAACACAATACCCAGTAAGAGACAATGAATAAAGAAGTTTAGTTATCTCACAGGTCTAGAGGCCCAAGAAAATGGCATTAACATTTACTTGGTTCTGGTCCAACAGCATAGCAGATGTCATCATGGCATGAACATGTGCAAGATAAATGGATCACACGGAGTCAGGAAACCAGGGAGAACCAGATGCCAGCTGTTTTAGTTAGGGTTTCTATTGCTGTGAAGAGACACCATAATCATGGCAACTCTTCTAAATGGAACATTTAATTGGGGTGGCTTGCTTACAGTTGAGAGGTTTAGTCCATTATCATCATGACAGGGAGCATGGTGGCGTGAAGGCAGACATGGTGCTGGAGTAGTAGCTGAGAGTCCTACATCTTGTAGGCAACAGGAAGTCAACTGACACACTGAACAGTATCTTGAGTATATGAAACCTCAAAGCCCACCCCCACAGTGACATACTTCCTCCAACAAGGCCATGCCCACTTTAACAAAGCTACACCTCCTAAGAGTGCCACTCTCTATGAGATTAGGGAGGCCAATTACATTCAAACTAGCATACCAGGATCTATCTATCTATCTATCTATCTATCTATCTATCTATCTATCTATCTATCTATTTATCTATCTTTCTTTCTTTCTTTTTTCTTTCTTTCTTCCTTCCTTTTCTTTCTTTCTTGCTGTCTGTCTATCTATCTATCTATCTATCTATCTATCTATCTATCTATCTATCTATCTATCTCCAAACCACAACAGGGACGAAATATTAAACACTTATGAAATGAATGAAATGCAGACAATTGGGTCTGGGAATGAGGAGTCCCTCCCCATCCTCCCGTCTATCATATCATTCAGTCCAGTACATTTTGACATCCCATTCTTTTTAGGAGAACAGAGGCTTCTCATTAAGTAAATTAACCATTAAGTCAAGAACACGAATGTCAATATAGATACAGGTTGGTAATTTGCCAGCCACTGAAGCATCCAGTACTCAAAGGACCCAAGGCCACTGCATGTCATTGACACAGCAGGGAACTAAGACATGGCAGGGAGGGTCTGTGCCAACACCCAGCTCCCAGGATCCCATGCAATAATACTAAATGAGATTTCTCTTCCACCTTGAGAAGTGGATGCGCCTTGGCTTCAAACTCTGAACATAGCTAAGCGATTAGGTCCCTTTTGACTGTTTTATTTCCATTTAAAAATAAATTGTACTTTTCTTTTTTTTTTTACTTGCAACTTAGCCCACTGTTGCCTTAAAATCAAGGGAGTGATAAAGAAAGAGAGAGAGAAATCTTTGATCATTTGTCATAGTGTGGAAAATCTGACAGGGCCTTCAATTAACAGATGAGAGCCCAGAGGATTTCTCAGCCTGATCTTCCCCCAGTGCTCTCCCTAATTGAGTCAAGGAAAACAGCCTTAGCAGGGACCTTGGACGGCTGCCGAATGAAGCTATCGCTGTGTGAGCGAAGCTAAAATCTCTGCGTGCTCTGAGATTTTTTTCCCTCATGCTGTTCACACAGGCTGCTGAAGCATAGCAGTCCAAAGCTGATGGCGTTAGTGGGATGTGGTAGGGAAAGCGCTGGACTGGAACCCAGGAGGCACACTTGAGCTAGCTCTTGCTGCCGCCAGCTTTGAGGGCTTAGACAAGCTTTTCCTCTCCTCTGGATTTCACTTTCTGTGTCTGTGCATGTGTGGACCAGAGTCTCTTTCAGTTCCTTCCATGAAAAAAAAAAAAAAAGAGAGAGAGAGAAAGAAGCCTAAAGGTTTGGAGAATCCTTGTTTAAGGTACACATAGTTGATACCTCAGGGATAGATTTTTTTTTCAAGCATCTTTGCCTCGTAAGGAGGCAGGGAGATCAGTGACAATTATGGAGAGCAAGATGGCTTTGGGAACATTTCTGAGGCTCTTCATCATCCCCTTACCATGGTTCCTCTCCGTCTCAGCTAAAGACACCCACTCCAAAGATGAAGTCAGGAGCATATTTTTGGTTCTGGACCAGAGTACAACAAGGGCAGAGATTTTATCTGTCTTGTGCATCTCCATAGTGCTACACAGGCAAATACCTAGTCAGGTGGGTACTCCATGAATATATCTGTTGAATCAATGATATTGTGCATACTTAAAATGGTTAATAATGGGTCTCCTTTTAAACATTTGTAATTATTATTTTATTTGTATAGGTGTGGTGATATATTGTGTACCCCAATAAAATTTGCCTGAAGACCAGAGAACAGAACAAGCCACTAGATTAAACATAGATGCCAGACAGTGGTGGCACACACGTTTAATCCTAGCACTCAGGAGACAGAGATCTGTCTGGATCTCTGTGAGTTCAAAGCCACCCTGGACTACATAAGGTTGACTCAGACTAGGAGAGAAACAGAGCCAGGCAGTGGTGGCACACACCTTTATTCCCAATACTTGGGAGTCACATGTCTTTAATCCCAGCACTTGAGATCTCAGGCCTTTGCTTGGAAAGCACACACGCCTTTAATGCCAGCACTAGGGAGGAAGTTATGGCTGGGCGGAGAGAGGTATACAAGGCGTGAGGAGACAGGAACGGAAGCTTTTTCAGGCTGAGGAGTCCTAGAGGTCAGAGGTGGCTGTGGCTTGTTCCTTTGTCTATCTGACCTTTCAGCATTTACCCTGATATCTGGTACCGTTTATTATTATTATTATTATTATTATTATTATTATTATTAGTGTTAAAAGACCTTTAGAAATTTGAGCAACAGTATAGGTGTTTTGTCTCCATGTATGTGTATCTCTTTCATGCCTGATGAGACCAGAATTACAGATTGTTTTGAGATGCCATGTGAGTTCCAGGAATTGAACCCAGGTTGTCTGGAAGAACACATACACACACACACACACACACACACACACACACACATACACACACACACACACACACCCCTACATCTCCTGGTCTGTCACATGTTTTAACACTTTTATACCATTTAGCACATTATTTTTTTGCCAGGAATATTTTTCTTCACATTTTCTTTTTGGTTAACTAGTTTCAGTGTTTGACTGAGTGGCTGGCACAAACATTCACAATTAGTCCTTCCAAGGCTATGGCAGAAATTGACACACTACTAAGAAACTGGGTGAGGCTTAAGCATCCAGCTGTGGCGATTTGGCCTCCAGGTTTTGCTTGAGGGTGTCTCATGAGCAAGACTCGGCCAAGGGATGGTTCTTCTCAAGTTCATCACATGCTTGGTAGAAGTTGAGGTTCTTCTGAGCTCCCTGGCTGTTGACTGCAGACATTCCTTGGTTCCTTCTTGCCATGGGGGCCTCCTCATGGGGAAAGGTGTCACTTGTTAGCACTTCTGTTGGTTATAGTTCAAGGCCTGGTACAGCATGGGTGGAACTATAAGGGTGCTAAGACCAGAGGTATGGATCGCTGTGAGCCATCTCAGAAAGATGTACCTCAGGCAGGATACAGCCTTCTGTCTCAACTGGATAGCAGCTTTGAAAAGAACTTTCCAGGACAATGGTGTCCACTTTAGACAATCTCTTTTTCTCTAATTCGCTATTAGAGAATGTTTTCCTTTATGCATTTTTCCCCTATGGCTTGGATATTTATGACCCTCTCCAGATTCATATGTTGAAATCTAATCCCCAGTGTAGTAATGTAACCAGGTAGGGCCTTTAGGAAGTGATTGGATCATGAGGGCAAAACCCTCTCCAGCAGGATTAATGCCCTTATAGAAGAGCCTGGGGGCAGGGGGATTATTTTTTTTTGGCTAAGTGAGGTCCCAGCAAGGAAATGCCAAGTGTGAGGCTGGGGGGATAAGCAGCTAGTAAACTGCTTGCTTTGCAAGTGCAAGGACCTGAGTTGGGTTCCCAGAATCCACTTTAAAAAAAAGAAAGAAAAATTTTTTAAAAAGCCCAACATTGGTGAAATGCATTTGTAATCCCAGTGCTGGGTAGGCCAAGACAGGAAAATGCCTGGGGCTTGCAGACTTGCTAGTCTAGCCTGCTTGATGAGTATCAGGGCAGAGGGAGAGTCTGTCTCAAGTAAAAGATGTATGGTGCCCTAGGAATGATACCCCAGGGTTGTCTTCTGGCTTCTACATGCATGCATACACATGTGCACTACTACTACTACACACACAGACATACAGACACATACACACACACACACACACACACACACACACACACACACACACACACGCACACCACACATAAATCACACATACCAAATATGAGGAACATGTTCTCATCAGACACCACATCTGTCACTGCCTTAATCTTGAACTTCCCATCCTCTGGGACCTTCAGCAACACATTCCAGTTGTTTAGCAGTGTGAGACATTTGGTAATAGCAGCCCTAATGTAGCAAGACACAAATTCCTTTATTGATGATTTGGAATTTTAATCCAAATGCTTTTTGCAATTTTATGTACATGGTTTTGGCTAGCGTAACTTCTGGCTATTTCCAAGAAAGATGCGCATCGTGTACAATTAGGAGTGTAGAATGCAATCTTGGCCTTGAGCCATCGAATTTTCTAGGCTCAAAGTAGCAAATTAGAATCAAAGTTTCTAATTTTTGCTTTATAAGCGTGCATTATTTTCAGCACACTGAAGGTGGGTGTCAGGAGGGCAGAGGAGTGCCTAAGGCATGCTGAAATGAGAGATTATAAAAGTCTACCTGCTCTGTGGTGATTTCACTGCTTGTAAATTATACTTGCATGTTGTTTACATGAGTGACTTTTTTAATTAGTTAGAACAGAAGCCATCAAGGAATGACAGTTAGTGCTGTTATTCCCCGGAACCTAGTAAATAAATTGACATAGGGAACCCATTTCCAAGAGGAGATGTTTTGGAGTCAAAGGGTCAGAGTGGGCTGCCTTGAAGTGGATCAGTACAGCGGCACGCAAGGCCTCTAGTTCACAGCTCTGCTGCTCCCCTCACTCAGCCGCTAGATGAGAGTTTCCAGGTCATTCTGGAGAGCCCGAAAGACATGGTGTGGTAGGGAGGGACGATGACCGTTAGGGGTGTCCCTAATCTGTGAAGGAGCCAGCACATCCTGTCTACTCTTTTTAATTTAATGTGTGTGTGTGTGTGTGTGTGTGTGTGTGTGTGTGTGTGTAGGCCAGAGGTCAAACTTGAGTCCACTTGTTTTGTGTGTCATGGGGCTTGCTGGTTTGACTAGACTAGCTGGCCAGTGAGCCTCAGGGGTTCCCCTGTCTCTGCCTCCCCAGTTCTTGGATTATGGATTCATACCACCACGCTTGGCTTTTTACATGGGTGTTGGGAATCGAACTCAGGTCCTCAAACTTGTGTGGCAAGCACCTTACTCAACAACCGAGCATCCTCCTCAGCTCTGTTTCTATTCTTTCTGCACATGGAACAGTTGTGCAATTTTTTTTGTTTTGTTATTATTGGGTTTCACATAATCACACTTTCATTTGGAGAAAAGATTTAGCAACTCCCCCTCTCCAAAAGAAAAAGAAAAAGAAAAAGAAAAAAGAAAAGAAAACTGTAGCCCACGAGACAATACTATTGGAAGCTCAGAGGGCTGAGCACATATACCAAGTTTGGAAGCCAAAGAGTGAGCAAAAAAACCAAATGAATGGTCCCCCCCTGAGCATTCTCCTTTGAGGAAACTGAATCCTGCTTCTAATAAATTTGCTTTGGGTTGAAATGCCTCTAACTGCTGGAATTACTCTGAATATTCTTCCTAAGAACTTGTCAGTCCTCCAGCAGAGAATTCTCCAGCCTAAATTGACTTGAAGCTTACTCCAGTGGAGGGTTTCTCCTTGTGTCTTGATTGTTCTTTGCTGTGGGGGACGGCCCTGTGGTGATGTGGCAGGATGCTCAGTGGTGATGCCACCTCCTACTGTCATTTAATGGTAAAGGACACCTTGTTTCTTACCTGATTCTCTTAATAAGTTTGCATTTTCCCTCCTGCATGCCTCCAGGCATGATAAGAACAACAACCCCAGCCCCAGCCAAAAGGCTTCATTTGAAAGGATGTCCCTAATCTATCACAGCTGTGACATATGACACTCCAAATTAAGGAGCCTGGGCTTTGGCTGTTCCCAAATGAACAGGCCACGTGCTGACCTTATGATCAGTCACTTTGGGGTCATGGAGGGTCAAGGGGCATCTGTTTGTCATTTCCTGTCAGAACAGCGCTATTTACAAGAATGGCCAGGGAGTTCGCAGGGATGGGGTAGGTGTTCCTTCCCAGTTGTCTCCTTGGGTAGAAAGGGGTCTAGGAAAGAAAGTGATTAGTGGTACTGAACTAAGAACGAAGACTCCAAGGCTGGTATATAGCTCAGGTGATAGAGTGCTTGACTCACATATGTGAGGCCCTGGGTTCAAACCCCAGCACTGCATCAATTGGGCATAGTGATACTTGCCTGTGATCCTAGAACTTGGGAGGTAGAGACAGAAAGATCAGACATTCAAGGCCATCCTTGACTACATAGTGAATTTGAGGACAGCCTGGGCTACATGATACCTTATCTTTAAAAAGTTTTAATGCTTGAGAGGCTGAGGTAGGGAGATTGTGGCTTGGAGGCCAGCCTGGGCTACATAGACAGACTCCCATCAAAACCAAGCCAAACCCAACAAACCAAGACTGGCAAATAACGTGTGCTTCTGTGGCCAGGCTGTCCTCTGAGGAGAAGCCTGAGCATTTCTTCAGTGTGGACCAGTGACAAGATTAGGGCCTTCAGCAGGCAAGTGTAGGACAGGATACTGACTGGGTCCCCCAGCTCTCATGATACGAGAAAGGAAATGCATAGAAGTAGAATTCGATGCTTCCGGTGGGAAGAACTCTGCAAATACCAAGAGGATGACGATGAATTTATTTCCAGGTTATCCTCTCTTACAACCCAACACCTTCAAAGAGTGCAATTGATGATGACAGGAACAACCTAGGGTGTAGCTAGAATTTTCCTCCCTGGCCCACAGTCAGGGCAAATCTCTCTCACCTGCCAGTCCCACAGCCATTCAGACCCAACCAAGTAAACACAGAGACTTATATTGGTTACAAACTGTATGGCCGTGGCAGGCTTCTTGCTAACTGTTCTTACAGCTTAAATTAATCCATTTCTATTAATCTATACCTTGCTACATGGCTCGTGGCTTACCGGCATCTTCACATGTGGCTTGTCATGGTGGCGGCTGGCAGTGTCTCTCCCTCAGCCTTCCACTTCCCAGAATTCTTCTCTTTGTCCCCCTCTACTTCCTGCCTAGCCAATGGCCAATCAGTGATTTATTTACTGACCAATCAGCAACACACTTGACATACAGACCATCTCACAGCACTAGGGTAACTGATGCCACCAGAGCTTGGCATCTTGTAGAGTAGTTAAAATGGTGACAGTCGTGACTATCATTATAACATATAGCACAAGGCTGCTACACATCTCATGTATATCCCAGTACATCCAGGGTAAAGAAGAGAACCAAGGTAAGTATAAAGTTGGTTTGGGTGTGCAAGCTTAGAGCAGCAGGGCAGCCTATGTTAGATAAGCTGCTAGTTGTCTGGATAAGTCTCTCTGGCCTCCTATTACTTTTCTGTGGCTGCTGTAATGAACTATGTGGCTGGAACACCGGGAAGTTATTCTCTCGTGATGCTGGAGGTCTGAAGTTTGAAGTCAAGTTGTTGAGGTGTAAAGCTGCTTCCTCCTGTGGACCTTCAGGGTGCACCCTGTCACCATGTGGACCTTTAGGGTGCATCCTGTCTCCAAGGCTTGCCTCCTCAGAACAGACAGAGTAGGGCTGTGTTGGTGGCCGGTGGAAGCTTGGAGTAGGGAGCTGATGCTGAACAATGTACCCTCACAGCACCTTTTTTGCTTGTTTATGCTAAAAATTCCCCTCCTCTGTGGAAGAGAAGGTACGTGGAGAGGCTGTGAGTGGAGATGACAGGGCTTGGTCACAGATTGCACATTGGGGTTGAAGGTCAGAGAGTGGCCCATGATGACTGATTTCTTGCTTCAGAGACTGGCAGAGTTATTGACAGATGTGAGGAAGGTGGGAAGGTGACCCATGCTGGGAGGGCAGCTGGTGAATGTTGTAGGTGGATTCTAGTATCAGGAGTATAGAAAGTGCCTCCCTTACTTGTATAATCACAGTGGCTTAGCCTCACCATGGCTACTAGTTTTGCTGTGTGTGTGTGTGTGTGTGTGTGTGTGTGTGTGTGTGTGTGTGTGTGTGTATGCATGTATGTACATGCTCATGGGTAGGAGAGGGTTGATAGAATCAGTTTCTGGTCTCTGGATGTCAGGAGTTAAAAAAAAAAAATCAAAAAGCTCCTTGGAGCCTCTGTCTGTGAAAGGCCTGCAGAGCAGTTTCTGTCTACTGTTTGTCAATGGTGTGCGTGGCTGTCAATAACTTCTTGCCAGTGCTGGGAAAATATACAACTTCTTATGCTTATTCAATAATTAGTGGGTAATAAACTCCACCAAAGCCCTTCTGTCATTTCTCAAGTACCAAATGTTGGACTTCTCAAATATCTGTTTCTCTGAGTCTTTCACTGCTATCCAACCGTTTAACTGGTTAATATGAGCACCAAGATAAATACATAGAGACCTTTTAACCCAGAGACTTTGAGTGACAGCTTGGACTAAACCACCAGGCTTCTACCAAAAGAAAACACAGAGGCAAATCCTTAACGTAGTTAGACACAGGCATGTTTTGAAGGTCAGGTAATTTATTTTTTTTGAGGGAAAGAAAGAGCAAAGAATTAAATTCTATTAATTACATGTATATTTTCAGTCCCAGGAAGAAATAGCCACCTTGAATTTCAGAACTGAAAATCAGAGTGGCATGATGTGAAGCTTTATAAATCACCGAAGAGGTCTAGACAGTGTGAGTTTTCCAAATTAAAGTTGTTTTTCTCTCTCTCCCAAGCCTTTGTGATCTGTTACAAAAATGATCTTCAGTACAATGATTTTGTACAGCGTCAGTTATTTCTGGTCAGATGCAAACACCTGAAAAAATATATATCACTCTCTCTGTATGCATTAGCCTTGACATAAAAACACTGTCGTGAACTCATGGTCTACACCTTCTAGCAAAATAGCATACTGGAATATCCAAGAACTTCGAAACCATAGGTCCTGCAAATAGACATGCACACGCATGCACACTTGTGGGTATTTGCCCACGAGTGCAGAGTTGCAGTGTCTGAAAGAAAACGTCCAGCAGGAAGGCTGAGGAGTAGAAGAACATGAACTAGAGAGCGTCCCAGGGCAGACTGCATCATCAGAGAGACTCCTTGTCACTTCTGCAGTTCAATATTGAGTTGCTCCAGTGCTCCTGGGAGAGTGCTCTATTAATTTAATCGACACTTTTGCTGGAAATATTTCTCCCCCACTCAGGCAGATTTTCTGTCTCTGTCTCATCATTCCCTCTTTTCCAAAGGGAAGCATTAGATGTAGGGGTGGGGTCCCACGCTTGGTTGCATGGAAGCCAGCTAGCAATCGCTGTGGCAGACAGACTGTTGGTCCTGAAGGCAGATGTATGACCAGGTAGGTAAGGAGGCTGGGTTTAAGTAGGAGCTCTGTCTTGATCTTCAAGTTTGTTCCCTGACAGTCCCTGAAAAATGAATCTCATTTGGAATAGTCCCATCAATGAGCTGGTCATCTGGAGAATTGTGGAGGGTCCTTAAGACGTCCCTGGAGAATTTGGAAAGAGTGTACTAGTAACCCCAGGAGTCCACAGAACCCTCAGGTGGAGCTTCAAAATGAGTAGTCCTCTCTAATGCCTTCCCCAACCCATTAAATAAATATCAGGAAGCCAGGCGGTGGTGGTGCACGCCTTTAATCCCAGCACTCAGGAGGAAGAGGCAGGCGGATCTCTGTGAGTTCGAGGCCAGCCTGGTCTCCAAAGTGAGTTCCAGGAAAGGCGCAAAGCTACACAGAGAAACCCTGTCTCAAAAAGCAAAACAAAACAAAAATAAATAAATAAATAAATAAATAAATAAATAAATAAATAAATAAATAAATAAAATCAAGCCCCGAGAATGTCAATGAGGAGTGGGTGTGGGTTGTTAGGCTTCCTGGTGTACCCACATGTTAAGAGGCCACTCTGTGGCTAGGGATTTCCAGCCTGGTCACCTACGTCTCTGACAGTCATGATCATAGGCCGTGATAACCCAAGTGTGCCCAGATCAAAGACTGGAAAAGGAAGCACCCAAATGAACTCTTAGCTCTAACCCTGACTCCCAGAAACAGACATGGTATGTCTGAAATCACGTTCCCATTGAATAGCAATGACTAATGTCATTATTCCTTCCGATCTCCTCTTGATTCTGGTTAACTGACCACAGTTTCCTGCCTTATAAAGGCAGTCTCCATCCATCAGTGCCAGCTTTCTGGGGCTTCCCTTTCTCTGTCCCTGTTACTCTCATCTTTCTATTCTCCATCTTAGCCAACCCATCATGCTCTTCTCCACTTCTCCCTCCTCCATGGCCAGAATTCACCTTCCACATGGATGTTTAGAAGATCTATACTGAGACATTGATAAAGAGTTATTGGAGCAGAAGTACTCATTTTAAATTTTGTCCACAGGGTTGGGACTTCCATGGAATTTTTGCAGATCCTGAGAAAATATTTCATCGTAAAAGATACTTAGAAATAGTCTCAAATTGGTCACAATAAGAATGAAAGCAAGATACCTTATCTATGGTTATAGTATGTCTGGGGAGTGATATGTAAGTTTAGCCAGTTTTGGGAGATATGAAAGGGCCTTCCATCCACTGAGTGAAGGGGGATGCCTTTATTATCAGACCGCCATCTTAGCTTGCAGTTAGAGTTCTGGTGGTCACGTGACTTTTCCTGGGAGACTTTTCCTGTTTGCCCTAGCTAGGAAACCGTAAGACCAAAGAACTATTGCATGCAAATTCAGGCTAGAGAACCAATGAGTTTATTGGGCTCACTTGCAGAGTCTGAGTGACTCAGGCAGTTCATCGCTGAAAACCCCACCCCAGTACAGGTGATAAGCCGCAATATTTACAGTGCTGGAATCCCTATACCCGTCAACTTTTCACCTCTCATATACTCTAGCAGCTCCCAAGGCCACAAGCATCTGGAATGCTGGCTGGAATCTCAGGTGACCTCCTTCTATGAGGGAATGCTCACATTCCTTGTGAAGGGCGCCCATGGGTAATCACAGGTGTTCCATCAGTCAACCCCAACACTGTATCTGAGTTCATAGATGGGAAATCTCTCAGGACTGTTCCTTGATAGTAAGCTTCCAGGGGCTAGTACCAACCTGTTGTTTAAATATTCCTAGGGAACTTTTTATCCAAAGGGGGGAAAAAACCATTGTATTTTCAGGTAGGTAACAAGCCCATGAGAGTCAAGGACTTAAGCATTATTGAGCTATTATGACTCAGAAATCTAATGTATAATGACTTTGTTTAAGCATTTGCAAAATCTATATGGTAAGTATTAGGATTAACAGAAGGCTGGTATAATGAACACCCGTATTTTGGTGACTTAATGCACAGTTTACTTTTTTTCCTATACAGACAGTTCAGTTTGGTTCTTGGGCTGTGCTATCAAGGATGGGATGGACGAATGGGTGGGATCTCCACTTTATCCAGCTGCTCGGGGACTCTGAGGGATAGAAGCTCTGCCTCCTAGAACACACACCTACCAACACCCAGCCAGGGTGGGTGAGTGTAGAAAGTTTCTGTGATTGTGGCTTAGAAGTTGTACAGTACTGTGTTTGTGCCCATTTCACTGATGGGACCCGAGTCTCGGCAATGCCCTTATCAGACATTTGATGGTCATGACCTTTGTCACAGGAAGTAATTGGTGGGATTGGTTCTCGTGTAGCTAAGGGAGGCTGTTCTCTGCACTTGAGCAGCTGTGGATCTCTGTGGTAACCCCTATTTCCTGCAATAAGACGCTTCTTGGATGAGGGGGTGGGAACTATCCTTATCTATGCCTTTTGACTGGGGACAGATTTTTGGACACACAGAGTGCCCCAGGATCTCCTAGAGGCTCCCAGTTAAAACACTGCGGTGCTTTTAATGCCGTTTATTGAGTACCGTCCCTTTCGCAATGGGAGTAGATGTAGATTATATAATCCCACAAGGGCCGTGTGAAGAAATTGAGGCCTGGAGTTATTCTGTAACATGTCCAACAAGAAGGAGACTGGGATAGTTTGTAACTTCTTGTCTTAATATTCATGTTTTTCAACCCACTGTGATGCTTCTCACCCTGTCTCTCTGGAGAACCAACTCTGAGTTCATGGTGGCGACTGGGTAGAGACTGGGGGAGGGTCACGGTAACAGGCTGAAAACTTTGCTGAAGTATATTTTGTCATTTTTAAGTATAGCCTTCTAAAAATCAACCCTCTCATCTATTCAGAAAGTTTGATTGGAAGTCTCAATGGCCAAGTAAGCCTTTCAATCACAGAAGATTTGCTGTACTACCTCCCCCCCCCCCCAACCCCTTTCAGAGAGATTCTTTAAGTCAGGGTTGGGGGAGCTGGGAATTATCACCATAAACAAATGTCTGTTGGGAATCTTACTACAGTGGAACTTGTTATGCTGGGAAGTGAAAAGGGTGCCATGGAATCTTGTCCTCCTCAGCTATTCAGATGGGTTGGAGAACCGGAAAATAGATATGTAAAAGATAACAATTCAGGCTGTGTTTGCTGTGGGCCCACGGACCTACGCCAATAATAAGTGCTGGCGGATGGCTGGGAGATAGATGGGTTTTGAGTGGTTGCTAATGTCCTGGCCTCAGTCCTGGGTGATTTCATACGTTATCACATCCATCCTAGAGGAATTCGGCAGGGGGAGGAATTGCTGAGGACTGGGATGGCCAACAAGTCTTCAGAGAGGAGGTAAGGCTTGAGCTGGGTTGAATTATGAGGTGATAGTCTTCAACAGTAATGAAAGCTGCCTGGGCTGCTACCCGGAGCATAATTTCTCACTGGCTGGCCGCTCCAGATAGCAGTAGCTTCAGTGCCCTTCAGAATGGAATTTCTCTCAGCCGGCGAAGATGTGTGGGGTGTGCCTGGCAGGTAAGAATTCTTCCATTTGCCTTCCCCCCATCGCTCTCATTAAGCACACTTTGCTCCTCCTCTTGGCTCTGCCAAGTCTCCAGAAGTTCGGAGACACGACGGTGGTGGCTTAAATGGCATCACAGAGTGGAGATCATGCAGGCAGGGGAAGGAGAGCTTTGAAGTCCCTTTTCACAACAGGGATGGGGATAGAGGGGAGGAATGGGGTCAGGCTGCAGCATAGAGGAAAGGATTTCGAGAAATACTTATTTCTTGTGTGTGTGTGTGTGTGTGATGTGTATATGATATATATGATGTATGTGTATGCTATGTGTATATGATGGGTGTACATGTATGATGTGTATGTGGGATTTGTACACATGTATGTAATGTGTGTGGTGTGTATACTTGTTCATGTGCATGCATGTGGACACTTGCCACCACGTCTATGTGGCAGCCAGAGGGCACCCTTGGGTGTTAGTTCTTGCCTTCTTCCTTTGAGTCAGGACGTCTCCCTTCGGTTGTTCGCCATTGTATACACCATGGGTCCCCCTAAGCTTCTGGGGATTCTCCCATCTCTGTCTCTCATCTCCTATGTCAACAAATGAGCACTGAGATTACAAATGCGCACTACCGTGTTGTCTTTTACGTGGGTCCTGGGCATTCAAACTCGGGTCTTCATTTTGGCACGGGTGTCCTAGTCTCGCTTCGGTTTCTGTGACAAAATACAAGGACACAAGGCAGCTTACAGGAGAAGGGATTTACTTTGGCTCACAATTCCAAGTTCTTGTCCACCATAGCGGGGAGGTCAAGGCGGGAGAAGCTGAAAACAGCTAATCGCATCACATCCACAGTCAAGAGAAGAGAGCGCCAACGCATGCGCACTTGGGCTCAGCCCCCTTCCTCCGTTCCTTGATAGTCCAGGACCCAAACTCAGGGAATGACGCTGCCGTCAGTGGTCTGGTTCTTTCCACCTCAAGTAACATTGTCAAGACAATCCCCCACAGACACGCTCACACGCCAAACTTGTCTAGACAGTCCTTTATGGAGCCTCTCTTCCCAGCTGATTTTGGATGGTATCAAGTTGTCAATGAAAGCCAATCATCACACTGGACGAGCACGTTATTTACGGAGCCTTCTCTCCAACCCTCTTCTTGTTGAGTCCCCTTTCCCCGTAATTACTGTGGCTCCCTTTCCTCAGCGGAATCCAGTTCCCTCCCAGCAGAAGGCTCCGGGACTGGTATTCTTCTTCCAGGAGTTAGAGACTAACAGAAAATACAGATCAATTTACATCACCCACGTGGATTATTTTTATTTAATCCTTAAAGTGTTGCAAGTAGCTTCTACTGACAAGGGAGCTGAGGTCTGGAGAAGCTGTCGCCGATGACACCATAGGAAGGAAGAAAGGACAGCGAAGGGTTGGGGTCGTTAATCTTTTAATTTTTTAAAAGACTTTTTTTGGTAACAGTTTTATTGAGATACTGTTTATATACCTCAAAATTCACCTATTTCAAGTGGTTTGGTGTTTTTTTTTTTTTTTTTTTTTTTTTTTTTTTTTTTTTTTTTTTTTTTTTTTTAAGTGTATTCAGCTGTGCTACCATCAAATAAATTGGAGAACATGTTCATCCCTCACAAAGAAGCCTGGTACCCTTCGGTAGCCACTCCCCTGCCCTGTCCTTCAGCTTGTCCCTCCCCCCTCAGCCCTAGAAAACCATGAAGCTGCTTTCTGCCTGTGGCAATTTTCTACTTCATGTGAATTATGAAGCCATTTCGTGGAATAATAAAATACGTAGTTCTGCTGTGAGTAACCTCTTTCACTTAGCATGTTTTCAGGGTTCATGTGTGTTATAGCGTGTATTCCCGTTCATGGCTAAGTGTTCCATTTTATGGATGAATCTCATTTTATTCATTCCCTCATCTGCTGATGGGCATTTGTGTTGTTACCACTTTTTTTGGTCTATTATAATCAGGCTTTCAGGAATATTTACATAGATGTTCTCCTGTAGGCACATGATTTCATTTCTCTCGGCTGCATAGGCAGGAGTGGACTTACTGGGCCCTACAGCAGTTCTGTGTCCCAAAGAGGCTGTACCATTGTCTGTTTCTACCAGCGGGGAAACTTCCGTGTTAATCTCTTACAAGATAATTTATACATTGGCTACACACACACACACACACACACACACACACACACACACACACAATTCATACAGTTTGGAGAAGCTCTAATAAAACCTGGTAGAAAACTGAGAGTCTTCTTAATGAGAAATCTTAAACCTGGACCTCAGGTTCAGAGGCTTAGCCACTTACCAGCTTGAAGACATCAACGCAGCTAAGTGCTGAAGAGCTAATAAAGGAGCTGCCATGTGTGTGTGCCACTTTATTCCTGGAGGCATTAGGGAGATTTTCTGTTTATTTCTAGCTCTGAGTGGCTGCTAGCAGGACACGTGCAGGTGTGGCAATCGCCCAGGATTGTCTATTATTCTGGAAAGCCATTGACATTTGCAGAAAGAGAGCGCACTAAAGGAGACACATATAATATCTATGCATATGTCATGCTGATCTCTTGAAAAGTTTGGTATTCTGGGTTTGTTGCCACTTGAGTGCAAGTGACATAAACCTCAAGGCCATTCTTTCGAAATGAAATAGGAAAAGGGAAACAGAGAGAGTAATTCTTTCTTCCCGCCCCCTTGCAACACATTTCTGAGAGAGGCCTAAAAGGTGATTCTGAAGGAGGTACACTTGAATAAGCCTTGAGGCTTTCTGTCTGGGTGGAAGAACATTGGTTGGGTGTTTATTCTAAGTGCACTGGGTAGATATAAGAGCAGAAGCCATGGTCTCTGCCCTCTGGGAGAGTCTACCCTGTGCTGTTAAAGAATAACTCAGTGCTAACCTGTGGGCACATGGGGGTCAAGAGAAGGCCGAAGTGGAGTGTGCTGGAGTGTGGCTAAGTAAGCTTACACAGGAAATGAGGCTGACTAAATGAAAATCAAGTGCGGAAGCCAGTGAAGCTGGCAGATTTGCTATTGTTATTGCAGGCAGGGCCAGTGACTCAGACATGGTAAAAGCCTCTTGGTATTATGGCATCCAGGGACAGATGGACCATTGATAAAACACATGATAGGCAGATAGGCAGAATGTGTATCCAAAAACTGTAGTGTTGAAAGGTTGGTGAGCTGGATAGATATCATCCTGGAGGATGGGACAGAGGATTTGAACACAAGGATCTTCCTTTTAGTTGAGCAACTACTGAACTTTGGAAATTAGCTGTGTGACTCTGCAACTTGGAGCTTCTTGGCTTCATCTATATGCTATGGAGATAGGACCCCACCTGGCTGCCAAAACCCAATGGTCCCCAAGTCTAAAACACAGAGCCCTTGATCTGACTCTTGAAGGTCATGTGTTACAGATAGCCTATGATTTAGGCTTCTTCAACTTACGTTCTCAGAACAGTTGTGTACATGACCCAACACAAAAACCATAAACATACTTAAAACATTATGAGGTGTGTGTGTATGTGTGTGTGTGTGTGTGTGTGTGTGTGTGTGTGTGTGTGTGTGTGTATGTTTGTAACTTAATTGTGCAGTTCTCAATCATAAACTTTGCAGAGAATAACTTTATGTTGTGTCAAAAGGTTGGGTGTATCTGGGTGAGGCCTAGGAGTCCTGGCCTCTTGGTTGCCTGTTGGAATCATCTAGGAGAATTTTTCAGACTAATGATTTGTAAGTTTCACCCCAGAGATGCAAGTGCATAGTTTTTATTTTTATTTTTATTTTTTATTTTGGTTGTTGTTTGAATCTGAAATGTCCCCAAATGCTTATTCTCAAACTCGTGGCACTGTTTTTAAAGTCACAGATGCCTTTGGGAAGCAGGCTCTGGCTGCAGAAGTAGGCCACTAGAGGAAAGCCTTGGAAGGTTGTATTGCCCCTTGTTATGGCTTTCACTTTTTTAATTATCCTAGTCGGCCATGATGGGCACAGCTTCTCCCGCATGCTTCCACTACCATGAACTCCATGTGCCTGTTCTGCCCTGTTGGACTGCAACCTCCTGAGCCTGGGAAGCAAAACAAGCCATACTTCTTTAAGCTGTTTCCCCATGTGTATTTTGGTCATGGTGAGGAGAAATTCCCCACGTGGGGACTAGGTGCAGCTCAGCCTTTTGGAGTTCCTAAAGCTTCCCAGGTCGTTAAGGTGGAAAACTGCCCACCTCTGGAGAATGTGAGGCTGCTGGTTGATTATGAGCTTCCAAAAGACTGGCACTTGAGGCTCAAAGGATCGAAAGAGTCTCAGCTCTAACTGCAACTTTCCATGCTTTTCACGTCCGTGAAAAGCACACTGAGATCTGGTGGACGTACATCTCCCATGCCACACTAAGGGATTTATACTTTGTTTTATAAGCAGCAGGGGAGAAGATGTTTGAGCAGAGAAGTCGTTTAAGGCATGACGCCTGTGTCCATTTCATTGTTTTGAAGCATGAGGGCCACTATCAAGGAAATAAAGTTTGTTGTCAAGGGTGACCACTGTCAGCTCCTCTGTGTGACAGGACCTAGCATCAGTACCCAGTACAGACTCAGGAAGTCAATGGGAGAGGTCACAACAGCCTGAGGTGGTAGGAGAATATGACATAGCCTTCACCTGTTTAGGCATCAGTAACTGAAGAACGGGCCCTGCTGGTGGGCCAGAGAGGTACAAGTGGGGTGGCCATTGTATTTTAAATGGCATCCTCTTTCAAGTATTTAATCCTCAGGTAATTGGATGTGCATCTCTGTTGATCAGGAGATAGCTCCAACAGCCCTAATACTTGCTAATATACCCCTTGACAAAGAGGGAGGAAACTCAGGGTTAGAGCCCCAGATGGGTGCTTGATTCTGTGGCTAAAATTTAGCCACGAGGCGTCTTGATTATTAAGTCCGTCCGGTTCCTAATATCCAGGGGGCTGATGTGAGAGAGTTGAGACCTATTTCCAACAACTGATGTTACTCTTCCATTCACAGGACTGATTCAGAGTTTGCTTCTTCAACGAACTTGGCTAAAACTACGAGCTTATTTAAAGAGAGATGTTAATAATAGCACAGATGGGAAAGGGAGGCAGAAAGGAAATTACATTTTGAAGGGGTATATAAATAAACGACCTTCAGGAAACACTACTGGATCCTTCCCAAAAATCTGGTACAGAATTTAGAAGCCCCATTTCAGGTTCTCACTGCTGTGGGGCCCTCGTGTCTCTCATATACAGCTATTGGAGTCTCCACCAGCTCATCCAGGTCTGAAACACTCTAAAACACAGCCCCTCCTCATGAACTTGATTGTATCTTCTCATACACCGGTAGTCATGCCCTAACTTTGTCTTCCACTGGCTGTGAGGGCTTATGGGAAGCTCTTGGAACATACCCTGGCATCATTCCTGTGGGACCAATGGCCCCAGATTTTCCCCAAAAGCTCAGGCTAAGAACATTGTAAGGAATGTGGGCCCTGCGGGCTAAATTATGAAAATCTTTCAAGGGAAAAACAAAACAAAACAAAAACCAAACCAAACCAAACCCAAACTCACAAAAGCCAAAACAAACCAAGTAGCTGAGTAGTTAATTGAGTTACCCCCACTTTCGATTGCTTTATTTCTTGGGGAAGGTTTTTTTTTTTTTTATTTTCCCTCTTAAATTTTTTTTTTTTTAAATAAAGAAATAATGAGTCCTGGATGAGGAGGATTCATTACTACTAGATCTATGTACTGGAAACCCCCCCCCCCCCCATTATCTCCTCACCACTAAAACAAAAACAATTCCTCAAAGTAAAAATATGGACAAACAACAACAAAACCTTAACATTAAGAAATCCTGCTTCTTACATTGAGTATATGTGTGTGTGTGTGTGTGTGTGTGTGTGTGTGTGTGTGTGTGTTGCACATATACTTGTGCACAGAGTATGCCTGTATGTGCTTGTGCATGGGGAAGGCAGAGGCCAATGTAGGATGTCTTTCTCTATTGGTACCCACCTTATATTTTAAGGCAGGGTCTCTCCCAGAGCCTAGACCTCATTATTTTCATCAGACCAGCTTGCCGTAAGTCCTAAGGATCTGCTGGATTCTGTCTGACCTCCTCCTCAACTGGAGCTGGCTTGTGCCTGGGTGCTGGGGATCTGGATTCAGGTTCTCAGGTTTTGGAGAAAAGTTTTGAGCCTCTCCAATTTGTGAGATTTTTCAGAAAACAGCATGTAAGTTTTGGCTGGGAAGCTTGATAAAAATGCAGATCCTTGGGCCCCACCCACCTTCTGCAGCTGGATTGGTATACAGGTAGCACCCAGGAATGTGAATTTCAGCAAGCCAACCAACCAGGCTAGCCTGAGGACTGAGTTATCTAGAATTCCGGTGCTAAGGGAAGATGGGTGATGTAGGCTCTTCCCAGGGCCAACCTTAGCATCCTGGCACAGACATCCTTCCAGTCCACTCCCTCAGCTGTTACTCAGGCTTCCAATGAATGAATATCACAGGCGGTCCCGATATCACCAATGACTTGCCTTGTCCTCAGCCACCTAAGGGCACAAGTTGGAGTAGCTTAAACAAACAAACCTGCCTTAGGATCTAGATTTTCCCACTTTGTACAGTTGAACAGGTTGCTAACCTCCGTGTGTCGATTTCCTCACCATTCAAATGGCTGTGGGCCCAAGCGGTTAGCACTGTTGCTTCACATAGAATCTCTGGACCGTGTTTAGCCTTGGACGAAAATGAGCTCTCAGTGGTGTGGCAGCTGTGGAGACAAAGGAAAGGAGAGATGGAGGAGATTCGTTCACACAGAGCTTGAAGAAGGAAAACAGCAAATGTTCGTGATGATGCCCAGGTGTTGGAACCCTGTGTGCTGCTTGTGTGAACGGAAAATAGTGAAGCTGCTGTGGAGAACAACTTCCTCCTCTTCCTCCTCCCCCCCCCTTCCCTCCCCTCCTCCTCTCCGTCTCCTCTCCTGTCCTCCTCCTCCTTTTTTCTCCTTCTCCTCCTCCTCCTTCTTCTTTTTCTTCTTCTTCTTCTCCTCCTCCCCTCCTCCTTCCTCCTCCTCCTCCTTCTCCTCCTCCTCCCCTCCTCCTTCTCCTCCCCCTTCTCATTCTCCTCCCCCTCCTCCCCCTCCTCGTCCTCCTCCCCCTCCTCCTCCTCCTCTCCCCCTCCTCCTCCTCCTCTCCCCCTCCTCCTCCCCATTCACCTCCTCCTCCTTCTTGTGCTGCATGGCCAGGGAGAGAAGTTATCCCATGATCTCTCCCATGATTCCCTGGTTTCCTGAGTGGCGGTGACCGTGCTATGTACCATGGAGTGGAATCCAAACTTGGAGTCTCATTGAGAGAGAAGATCCTTACTGTCATACCACAGAGGTAACCCATCATCAAGTTTCTGGGCTCCTGGTCATGTCATGGATGGTAGTCAACCATTCCATCCACTGGCATGTGTCCTGTGTAGTTCTCAACACACCATCTCCTGGGTGGCCCTCAGGCTTCCGAGGTGCTGGCTGTTGCCTCATGGAAATGGTTGCATGAGAATGATCCGCACACAGGGTCCATTGCTTCTAGAAGGCTAGTTCCTTATGCCAGAGTTTTGCTTAGGGTTCCAACGGTTTATTTATTTATTTTTTCAGACACCTACTAAAGTTTGTGTGCAAATAATGCAGGTATGAAGTATATGAAACAAACCTTCCTTTCTCCTGTATGCAAGGCTCTGAACGCTGGCTTTCACGGAGGTGATGGGCCTTCCTCCCTAGGGCTGAGTCTCAGGCTCCAGGCCTGAATTGAGTCTTTTTGAGCTCTTAACAATGTTTTGTTTCAGTGGTAACCGGTTGACCAGGAAACATGGGTTAAACTTAAAGAGTAAAGTAAGCGAGGCTTTCCTCCATAGAGGAAGAAAATCCGAGGCAGCCAGGCTAGTGTCTGAGACCTCCTGGCATCTTGCCAGAGGAAGGAGGCTGCGGCAGCTAAACCTTGCCTACCTGTCTCTTTCCCTGCAGTCTGTTTTTTGTTTTTTGTTTTTCTTGAACTTTCTGCTTCTAGAAAAGGATGAGGAGGAAAGGGACCAATTATAAGTGCACAGCAAAAAATTGTGTTTTTAAAAATAAAATGTCTGGGGCTGCAGAAATAGCTCAGTAGGTGTGTGTGTGTGTGTGTGTGTGTGTGTGTGTGTGTGTGTGTGTGTGCTGCTCTGACAGAGGACCTGAGTTCAGTTTCTAGAACCTATACTGAATGGTTTGCAATTCCAGCCCTAGGGCATCTGACACCTTTTCTGAAGCTCTGGGGGCATTGCCATTCATATGGGCACAAACCCTACCTCACACATGTATGCACATATTTAAATAAAAAAAATAAACCTCAAATGAAGATCTCTGATTTTGATCATATTTGGTTTTTCTAAAGCCCCCTCCAGTCTTAGAATTGAAATTTAACGACTGTCTTCCAGATACTAGGGGGGTTCTAAACACCGAGAATGATGATGTCTGCTTGAGGATGCAAGTTGTGGAGATGAACCAAGAGGCCAGGAGGTCACCAGCTTCTAAAGCAGAAAGTCACTCTCCTCTCCCTGTAACACTTAGTCCTCTGGCCCCCTGGAATCTACTTTCTTGGCTCTCTGGGACTCCAATCCTTTCTTTTAGCTCCCTGTCCCCGAACATGTATCCACTAAGAGGCCCCTGCTCTGTGTTACCAAACAAACCTAACCTCTGATGCAGGGGAATGATGCAGAGCTCTGGCCCCAGCCAATAATAACAATGTTCTAACATGCTCTAGATTTGCCTCATAGGCCCCTGGCTTGCTTCCCCCACCTGCCTTTAATTTTTTCCCTTACCACAAACCAATAGAGATATGCATCAAAGACTTATCAGATAAGTGTGCCCAATAGAACTGAAATGTTCAGTCCATCCAATTTAGCAAATTCTAAATAGCTACCTTCAACTGAGTTCAAAGAATATCATTGTTCCTAAGGTCCCCCCCCCCTTTTTTTTAAAAAAAAAAAAAAAGCTCCTTTGGTTAACTGAATCAAGACAGCCACTCCAAGAGAATGTAACAAAGCCTTTTTTTTTTTTAAAAACATGAAAAATGCAAGAAAATTGAAAGTTAACAGAACATTTTTAAGTGGTAATTTAAGTTTTCACAAAGGCTTAGGGTTGGTCCATATGCTGATGTCATTGAAAAACCCTGGGTTTAAACATAAGTACTTTAATGACTAGTTAGGGAAAGAAAAACTTTCTTTCCCAAGCAGGCAGCCATAGAGAGCCAGCCACTGGATGCCCTTGATTACAATGGTTCTTTGTTAACAGATTGTAACTTTGCCCCAGGGCTGGGGATACACTTAAAAGGTGAGATTGTCCTTCTGGGGAACCGAGGTTGCTCACCTCCAAGATGGATTGAAAAGAAAACATACGACCAGCCTGAAACTTTATTCTTTATCCGTACTTGTCTGTATGCGTCTCTTTGCCTTGCGAAGTCTGACAAAAATCAACATCGGTGTGGAGATCCTGTCAAGCCCAAAGCCTCCTCCAGCACAACTGGATTTTCCACTCCACTGGAAAAGATTATTCACTCTTGTTGCTTGGAAACCTTTCTCAGATGAGAAAATATCATTGTCTTTAGGTGTGTCCCTGCCTACTTAAAGCAGAAGTTGGGCACTTACGGGATTCACTGGACTCAAAGAGGGATAGCAAGAAAGAAACAGCTGCTTTGGGAGATCTAAACCATCTAGTCTGGTGTTACGGCGTTCAACCTAGACAAGCAATTAGATCAGTCATTCTAGTGCAGGAGGGTGATTAGTGATGTTGGGGGCTCATTGAGGAGTTAGTTTATCAGAGAATGGAGCGTGACATATGTCACAATAAGTCAGAATATCTACCATTATTGGATAGGAATATTCCAGGTCATATTTTAGCTAATAAACGTCTAGGAATCCAAACTCGGGAGAAGTTTGAAGGTTGGTCCTGGTTCATCTTATCGTCAAGGGAAGGGAAGCTGGAGGTGACCTCCCCAGTCAGTGGACATGTTAGTCGGTTTTCTCATCAGTGTGTGATAAAATACCCGAGTGAACAGCGTCAGGAGGGAAAGGTTTATCTTGGCTCAGACTCTCCGAGTTCTCAGTCCAGGGTGGTTTTGGAAGGCGTGCTGGTGTTGGTAGCAGCTGAAGCCTGTGGTGAGAGTTCTCCACTCGGGCCAACCAGGAAACAGAGAATTAGTAAGAGACCCAAGAGCACACGGAACCTTCAAAATTTGGCCCCTGCTACCTTCAAAATTTGGCCCCTGCTGACCTAACTCTGGCAGCCCCACATCAGCTAAAGGTGCTAAAACTTGGAGAGCCAGGAACTGGGAGGTTAAAACATGAACCTTTGGTGGCTATTTCAGGTTCAAACTGTAACTACCAGGATTGGAATCCAGAGCCGTTCCTACACGGGTAGTCTTGTATCCTTTCCCATGACATGGTGGTTTGATGAGGCGGCTTTGTGAATTTGTTGAGATTCATCAAAAAGTTCCTTGACTTTGTGAACTCTGTTTTCCTCTCTCCTGGTGTAGTTCAGCGTCCCTTTCTAAACCATTGCTACAAAGAACGTAGTGGAACACAAACAGTAGTGGAGAAGTGGGTGAGGGGCTGGGGAGATAGTGCAGTGGGTAAAGCTCTTGCTTTATAAGCAGGAGGATAGACATTTGCTCTGCAGATGCAATCCATATTTAAAAAAAAAAAAGCTAGCATGGTGGTATATGCTTGTAATTCCAGCTCTAAGAAACAGAGACCAGGCACCCAGGCACTTCTCCGAGACTCTTTGGCCTGCTACTCTAGCTTACTTGACATGTTCCAGGCCAATGGGAGACCCTGTCACAAAATAAATTGTTGGTCATTACCACAGAAAAATTCCTGAGGTTAACCTCTGGCCCCCAAATGATGCATGCACATACATATGCATGTACCTCCCCCTCCATGTGAAAACACACACACACACACACACACACACACACACACACACACACACCACAGGAGTTAGTCCAAGAAGCTAGAGGAGTCTGAAAAATAGCTAAGCCAGATAGGATAGGTTTTTGCTCCATCCAAATGGGGAAGCGTCTAGTGACTCTCCCTCCTGATCCCACCCACATCAGCACCGCTTGCCAAGAGTTTCTTATATTCTTTATCTCCATTTCTCCCCGTAGTGGATGGATGTTTTCATCCCTGTTATACCCGAGAAAGTTTGAGAAAAGTACAGTTCCAGGAGGTATAGAGAGCAAGTGGGGGTAAAACAGTATCTAGGTTGGCTCCAGAGCAGACATGCTCATTGGCGGGTCTGATTTAACGATGACACCCCAGGAGAAGGCTCAGGACTTTAATCATCAGATAGCTAGGGGCTGAATCCTGGCTTGACGGCTGCTTAACCATGGAAACATTTCTAAATCACTCTTGGCTCCACTTCTCTCACCTGCAAAGGGAGAAATAGTAGTGTATGCCTCTCGGGGCTAATAGGGGGTAAATAAGATAATGGTAATGATGGGATTACCATAGTGCATGGCGCAGAACCAGGGTTCCCTGAGTGACTGGCATCATCATCAAGTCGTAGTGTGTGCCAGGGCTGGACATGTGGTGTGTAGTGGGTAGCCATTCCAGCTTTGTTCTGGAAGTTCCAACCCCCATTGAGACTTCGGCAACTGTCACGCCTACAAGGCGGGGCCAAGGGAGGCGCCTGGGGACCCGAGATCCGGATCGGCGAACGCTCTCTTGGTTCCAGGACGCTGGATGGTGCATTGGCCGGGAAATTACAAAATTACAGGCTCTCACGGGGTAACCCAGGATGTTCCCTGAATTTATTGAGAGCATGGTTCTAACTATTGGGGGCAATTTTAATTCCTTTGGCGACCTTCTTTTGAAGGATCTGGGCGGAAGTGGAGTCCAGGACTTGCCAGGTTTGTACCCTCAAGTCTGTCCTCATGATGTCGGCTGATATTGGGTGCCCAGAGGGGACCTCTAGAAGGGTTCCAGGTTTGTGTGTTGCTAACAACGAAGGGAGAAGAAACATGGTTACTGTAGAAGCAGAGACATTTCACTGGGAAAAATATACTTCCAAGACAGGAAGTGAGCTGGAGGAAGAGATGGTAGTAGTCCAATCAGGATTCAGGCTTTTATGTTACATTGCCTGGGCTTTTCCAAACATGCTTCAAAGTTCTGCTTACAGTTTCATGTGTCATACGTCTCATAGCATTTCAACTCTCCATGGGTGTGCACTTTAGTATTGTAATGAGCCACAGGCCACCTACAGATACTGTGGAATACAGCTGTACCTGAACCGGTGACACCAGCCAGTTTTATCCACCCAAGTGGTGGGGTCAGGTGAGGTGCTGGGAGATGGTTCCAACATACTTCTTTGCTAACTCGTTTCCATATGCTGATTTTGTTAGACTCTGCATCCATCCTTCTGGACATCACTCTCCATCTGGTTCTTCTGCCTCAGCGGCTTCAGGTGTAATTCACAGTATCAGAGACAGGGTAGCATGTAGACATGGGAAGGGAATGGTCAGCTGCTGGCTCACATTGAGATTCTGAATCCATTCTGGGGAAAACAAGGGCTGGGAGGTCTTCGTGGAAACTGGATCCCCATCACCCATGGTAGAGACCATTCTAAGTGCACAACTGCTTCTGTCCAGAGATCTTCAAAGGTGAGTCTCTTGACACCCATCCTCAGGACTGTTAGAAGCTTCACTGGACTCTTCCGTTGAGAATTCCTGATTCCAATATGATGTTCACACAGAATGTTCCTTCCCCAATGGTGGTATCAGGGATCACTGGGACTCACCATATCTCACTCTTCTGTGCTCATATGACTTTGAATGGCACCTGCTTGGCTAGATTTGGATCTCGGCAGGTTTCTCCATTTGCTTAAGCTCCACTGAGAATGCTACTTCTGGAAGTGACTTACCATGTCACTTAGCCATATGAAGGCTGACATGAAGGGAGGAGGGTACAGTCAAGTACTTCGGTGGACTTTGGGGAGATTAGCATCGGAAATAGGTAGTCAGCAGAAGACAGACAGGCAGGAGAGGAGAGGGAACAGAAGAAAAAAAGGATGCCGGGCAGTGGTGGCGCACGCCTTTAATCCCAGCACTCGGGAGGCAGAGCCAGGAGGATCTCTGTGAGTTCGAGGCCAGCCTGGGCTACCAAGTGAGTTACAGGAAAGGCGCAAAGCTACACAAAAAAACCCTGTCTCGGAAGAAAAAAAAAAAAAGGGTGGAATGATAAGAAATAGCCGAGCCTTGATCATAATTTTGTGCTGATTCAATGTGTAGGTATGTCAAGATTGTGAATTCCAAGAAATGCTTAGGATTTCTCATGTTACAAAAGGTTAGCAATAGGCAGGCTTTCTAGTGGCTTTTCCAAATAGTGACAAAGGGGATTCTAATGTAGGTACACTATGTATTTGGGTGTGTAAGGCCTGGTGGGAGAGACAAAACCCTAAAGAGAGATGCTTGTGCCTGTCTCGATTTTTCTGCTATGTTTGAGCCGGTCTGCTCTACATTTCTCTCAGGCTACCAACTTTTTCGCTTGCAGGATTGAATCGGCTTGCAGAGTCAGTTGAATCTGACCTTCAAAGACATAAAACTTCCAGTGTCCACCCAGCCAAGGAATAGATTTAGGGACAAAGAACTATGCCGGGCCTGGAATGGATAGATCTCACAACTCAAAGAACTTTTGGTTTCTTTGTTCTCTCCAACATGGGGTATCTGTAAGACCTCATTTCGCTCAGCCCAGACTTGAGTACAAAGCTGTTTCTGTAATGGAGAATGAAGACATAGGAAGCAGCCTGGGGCCCGGGTTCCCTTCTTTTCAGTCAACCTGTCTCACAGCTTAATTTGCATATGTTCTAGCCTTTGTCTTGTGACTTTCTCTAAGTTGAAAGATGGCCACAGGCAGGATAGGAGAAAATTAGATTCCCTATCCTTATGCAAACTGTACACCACTTTTCCATCACTAGTTTCTATTTCCTGATTTCTTTGGAATGGGGAAACTGAGGCACAGGTTTATGGACCTAAGTGCCTAGTAACCACAGAACAAATTCCTTGGCTTCTCTGATTGCCAGTATTCTTTTGTGTAAAATGGGGACTGTGACCATTTCGCTCTCACTCGGGAGTATCATGTGAGACTCAAGGTCACTTGGGTGGCAGTGTTTTGTAAAATCGCTGTGAAAGTGAAATGCAGTCACAGTTTTTGCTCCACAAAGACGGTGCCAGAATAATCCATATATCCCTCTTCTGACTATTCTTGTTTTCTTTTTTTTTCTGACTATTCTTTGGAAGGCTCCTCCATTAATTCTTTTCGTCACCACTTACTTGAGAAGGAGGCATTGTGCTCCTACAGTGCTATGCAAGAAAGTCATTGAAATGATATCATCTGTGGAGGACAGCATCGAAAGAAAGTTCCTGCGTTAATGATGTTATACAGTTATTATATTAAGTTATATTTTATATTAGCATCCTGAAGAGGGCTTTGCTTTTTCCTAGTAACATTCTGGTAGAAAACTTGAAAAAAGTGAGGTGGTTTGATGGGTCATAAGGACAGATACGGGGTGATGAGAGAGACTTGCAGTTGAAAAGTCAGTCAGAGGAGATTAAAGTCTGGAAAATGCCCATAGAACGATTGAATTCCACAGGAGAAATTTCCATATCAGAGCAGACCACTTGACCATATGCGTTATAGCTCTGCCTACCCCTGGTTGTAACTTTTATTAGGTTATTCCATCTGGCTCCTGGTCACAATTAGAAAGCATCGTATGTGAGGAATCTTTGCAGCCTGAGGTTTTAGCTCACAGAGATTAAAATATATATACATATTTCCACTTATCTTTATTGGTGTGCTTGTAAAGAAAGCGAAGCTCTTTAACCAAACATTGTCTCCACGTCCATGGAGACAGAGGATGGTGAGCCAGAGATTAAGTTGTTAGATGGAGAAAATGCAGGGTTGTTAGTTGTTAGAGGGAAGACATCAGGGGGCATGCTGCGCTATTAGGCTGTTTGTCTGGGCTGCTTAATGAGTGTGGTGTCTGTGTGTGCTTGGGCATGCATTCACGTGTGTGTGTGTGTGTGTGTGTGTGTGTGTGTGTGTGTGTGTGCGTGTGCGCGCACTCCCACACCTTATCACATTAGGGCACAGTTGTGACTGAGACTAAGCCATTTCTCCTCGTCCTGCCCTTTCCTTTCTTCCCTTCCTCTCCCTCCTGCCCTCCAGCTCCTTTTCTTTCTCTCTCCCCTTTAACCTTTCTCTTCAAAGTCTGCTGCAGGCGCTCCGCTTTCTTGCAAACCCAGGGTAATTGATCATTAACAGCTTAGAGAGGTATTAGTGAGGAGGAGTAAAGGGGGCCTTGCTTTTTCAAGTTTTTGCTTCAAAGAAACTCTCTGGCTAAAAAGGATGAAACTGTTGATCAGGATATTGGGGCTGGAACCTACTGCTTGCAAGTATCACTTCAGTCAAGGACCCTAGGATTTTTTTTTCCTTAGAGAAGAACTTGTACTAATTAACTAACTAACTAACTGACTAACTAACTAACTAACTAACTAAAAAGTGACCACTGTTTTCCAAAACATTATCAGAGACAAGAGAGATGACTTTGGTGTTGGCTTGCCGTAGTTGACAGAAAGGTAAGAAGAGAGATTCCTTCCCAGCCTATGAGGGATAAGGGTCGCCACAAAGTGAGGAAATGAGCTCTAAGGCCCTGGCCTGGCCCCTAGAGAGAAAGCATCCTTGGAGTGAGCCACAGGGTGTAACATACGAAGTTCTCACCTCACCCCTAAGTACTAAGTTTAAGCCACAGTCTGCTGGATCTGGGGGCAAATCCAAGTTCCATTTTCAATGGAACGTGCCGCTTTTCTTGCGCTCTTTAGGGTTGAGAAAGCAGGATCAGGCTTTCGGGCAAGTTCAGGCTGTGCCCCTTCCTTGCCAGATGCTATTGTTTGCATCTTCCTCCAGGCTTTGTTCTGCTTTCTTTTCAAGTGGTGCTCTTGGGTAGCATGAATTTGCTAAGTTGGACTTTTGCAATTTCCTGGCAACCGCATACATTCCCACTTTGCAGGTTTCCAGTGCAAGGTCACTCAGATAACACAAGATGCAGTGGAGAATGGTGTCCTCATTTTCAACAAACAAATCTCTTATTAGTATTCGTTTAAGATATTAGGAGTGCTGGGGATAAATACAACAGTTTATCCCTTCATCTAAATGGGCATTAGCTCAAGGAATAGTCCCTCCGTTTTGTCATGATGCATAAATCACCAGCCTGTAAAAATCAAAGGCTGACAATATTTGGTTACCTGTAGCAGTGATGGACTTTCTCCTCATAACATTTGCTTTCCCGCCCTGGGTTCTCAATAAGGACTGGAGCCTTTCTCCCTTCACCTTTGACCTGGACTTCCTGTCTCAGCATAAACATCTCCTCTCTTTTCTCCCCACAGATGCCTGCAGAAGAGCGAGCAGTGAAACATTCTCAGACAGGGGCTTGTTTGTGTTTATTTGGCTTCCTCTGCAAAGTGCTCTAGCTGGACGTAATCAGCGCCGTCCCTCGGCCTTTGTAGCGGCTTCGAGTAATGGTGTGCAGATGTCCAATGTGACGTGTCTGGGCACCAGGTAGTTTCATTCTGGTCTCATTTGCAGAGATGACTGGGTGTCCTCAGGGTGTTTGTTTCCAAGAAGTCAGCTGACCTAGAAAAACCGTGACCACTCAGCAGTGAAGCTGCATGCTATAAAAATGCTGGAACATTCACTTAGCTGTTGGCTTCAAGTAGGAACACTTAAGAACTGGGCAAAAACCATGGCCTCTTTCCTTTCCTTCTCTCCTTCTTCGTTTATACATGACAGTTATGAGACTCTCTGTCTCAGTTCACACCATCTGAAATGGACGGCTAAGAAGGTTGTGTCAGTAAAGCAGACCATTTCAAAGAGTCTCGATGCTGGGAGCTTGGACTGGTAGTCCCAAGCTGTAAATACTTTTGTGAATGTCCTGCCTATGGCGCCCCATGCCTGGGATATGCTCATCTCTTGGTGGCCACCTAGCATTAAGTGCTGTTAGTTACAAACAGAGAGTCTTCCATCAGCCCTCACGTGACTGACACTGGACATCAATCCCAATGGAATTATTCTTATTAATTACTGTATTTATCATCCTGGCAAAATATACTTAATACAAATTTACCATTTCACTCATTTTATATATCTTTCTATTGCTTTAACTTTTAAAATGTATTTTATGTGTTTTTAAAAAAAATTGGCTTACAAAGCAATACGTTTCCCTATGGGGTTGTCATACATATTTCTTCTCAGTTGAGTCTCTACTTCCCCAACTCCTCCATCATTTTCTTGTCCCCCGTTTATCTGCTGTACCCTTTTGTCTCCAGTATTCCTCCTCCTTTTTAACTTCACATTCTTATTGTTGTAAAATATATACAACATAGGCATTACCACTTAGCCATTTTAAATGTATGGCTTTGCAGCCTTGAGTATATTCCTATCATTATATAGTCATTACTAGATGTATTTCCCCTATCTCTGCTCCCATAGTGCTGGGGTTCCAGGCATTTATTATTTTCTATGATTGACTATTCTAAGTTCCTTATATAAAATATTTAAATAGTCATTTTGTCAAAGATGTGTAGATAGTATGGAAACACATGAAAAGATGTTCGAGTACAATTATTCATCAAGGAAATGTAAGTAAAAGCCACAGTGAATTACTGTTATGGAGTTATAGTATGACTTACATTAAAAAGATAAACAATCAAGGGTTGATGAAGGTGTAATTCAGCAATTGTAATTCTACACATGTACTGGGTATAAAAGTTACACTGGCACTTTGGAAAATGGTTTGGCAATTTGTAATAATGAATGATTACGGAACTCTGCATTCCTCTAGGAATTTTACTCATGAAAAATGAAGATGTATCTTCACATAGTGGCTCATGTGTGAATGCCTTTTCTTTTTCTAAAGATAGATTTTATTTTTAATTATGTATATGTATGTGTGTCTGTGTTAGGGTATGTGCACATGAGTGCACGTGCCTACAGAGGCCAGAAGAGGGCATTAGATCCCCTAGAGCTGGAGTTATAGGCAATTGTGAGCTGGCTGATGTGGGTACTGGGAATCACTTAGGTCCTCTGCTGACCCGTCTCTCCTACCACAATATTTGAATGTTTATAATAACTCATTTCAACCCTTTTAAGTGGACATTGCAGTGGCATTATGTATGTTCACAACAATCTGAAGTCATCACCACCATCCATTTCTCAGAATGTTTTTTTTTTTTTTTTTTTTTTTTTTTTTTTTTTTTTTTTTTTTTTTTAGCATCCCACACAGAGACAGACTCCATACCCACTAAACATGAACTCCCCATCATCTCTTCCTTGCTGGTTACCACTTTCGTTCTCTATGAATTTGACTGGTCTAGGGACCTCAGATACCTAGGCATGTGGATATTCCCCTTTCACTTCCTAAACTCCCACTTCACTCCTTATCAGCACTAACCATCAATCATGCAGAACATTCCTCTAGCTTTTTTTATACATATGTAACACTTATATGTCTCCCTTGAAATGTAAAAAGACCATTGAGTACATGAATCTTCTGACTGTTCTACAGTTTATTCTTTTTTGTGTAACATGCCCTGGAAGTCATTTATGTTTACTTAAAAATATGTTTATTTTGTAGGTGGGTGTGTATGTATATATGTATATATGTATGTATGTATGTATTTGTATGTGTATAGTGATGTGAGTGTGTGTGTGTGTGTGTGTGTGTGTGTGTCCTTCCCCACCAATATTTACTCTATTCCCTTGAGACAAGATCTTTTACTCAATAAGTAGCTAGACTGGTAGCCAGCAGGCCCCAGCGATCCACCCGCCCCCATCTCCTCACATCCTTACATGTCCCTCCAACCACTGTAATTATAGGCATGAGCATGACCATGTCTGGCTTTTTATGTTGGCGCTGGGGACCTGAGTGCACAGTCTCATGCTTCTCTGTAGGAAGTACTCTCATCCACTCAGCCATCTTCGCAGCCTGTATCATTTAGGCTTAATTCTGTGTTCACTGACGTCATCATATCCCATAAGAGGGATATCATCATATCCCATAAGAGGGATATCATCATATCCCATAAGAGGGATATACTACAATTTATTTAAATCCCCATCCAGTAATAGGACACGTCTCCCGTTTTGTGTTATTATCTATGGTAAATAGACATGAATGACCTTTAAACATCCTTCTGTGTACATACACAAATTCTCTATAAACATAATTCCTGGGAGAAGAACTGCCCAGTCAAAAGGCTTCATGTCAAAATGTACTTAGCATTTGGATACTTGCTGCCAAATTGTTTTTCAAAAAGGCATCATTGAGTTACACATCCCCAAATGAACAGTGAGGCTGCATTTCCCAGCATCTACCCCAGCACTTGATTTTATTAGTCTTCTAAACTTCTGCTATTCTGACAAGAACATCTTAAAGTTTACAATTTACAGTTACCTACTGCCACAGGAGGAGAATCTGAGAAGGAAGTCAAAGAGAGAAAGGGAAGGGAAATGGAGTTGCTCCACATGGGTGTCCTCCAAGCGATGGCGAGATCTGGACAAAGGCCGTTAAGTTTAGATAGTTCTGAGGGTAGTTGCTGCCTCCCTTCTACTGTATCCACAAGCTATGTGTTCCCCTGCTGTGTAAGCAGGAGCGACCAAGGTTGTCTGAGTTCTTGTGAGCTGGCTGTGCTAGCCTTTTTGCACACTAGAGTTTTTTTGGTGTTAGAAACAGCAATGATCTTAGCTGTCTGGTGGCTTGTCTTGAATCAATTTCCTTCTCCTCATTGAGGATCTGCGTGCCACTGGAGTTCCGTGCTCATGATCCCGGAAGAGAAATGGAATTATGGCGGGAGACTGACGCGAGCACTAACTGGACCCCAGTTACAGGTAGTGACCAGTCTGTCCAGGCTGACCCCTTCCACTGTGGAAAGCCAGCCATCGTTTCTGGAAATGCATAACATTTATTATAGTCTGGAGAAGTGGGCCAAAGGACAGTCCTTCCCTGAGATCAAGGGTCACCTTGGTCACTCGGTGCTTCAGGACTGGGCTACTCACAAAGAGGGAAAGGGGAGACATATCACTGGACCATCTTCTATGTGCCATTTTCATGGTTTGCATTCATTATCAAATTGGTACAATTTAAAGCCATCTGGGGAGAGAGTCTCAATGAGGGACTGCTTAGATCATGTGAGCACACATGTGGGGGATTATCTTGATTACATTAGTTGAGGCAGGAAGACACTTCCCACTCCATATTGTAGGCAGGGTCATTCCCCAGGCCAGGGGGTCCTGGACTATATTGTTGCAACAGGGAGCTGATCCTATGTAAGCAAGCATACCTTCATTCTCTTTCTGCTCTTGACTGTGTGTGTGTCTAGCCTCTTCAGTTACCTGCCTTGACTTCCCCATGATGAGGGACTGTAACCTGGAACTGTGGCTTTTGTTAGGGTATTTTGTCACCGCTAAGAATCAGAACCAGGATGCCTGTCCTACTGATTCCACTTCTAGAACAATTTCCAATTATGTCTTCTTTTCATCCATTCCTCCATCTACTACCATTTCTTCCCTGGATGACCTGAGCTTGACTCCCTCATTTTCACACCCCCTTGAGTTATAAATTGGTTCACATTGTCCATACTTCCTACTTCTTGGTGGATGACAATCAGAACCTTGAGTATGACCTCCAACCCCTGATTGCACCTGAACATGACCTTGCCCTCTCCTTTCCACTGCTGGCTTCCTTCCTGGTTTTCTCATTGTACAGTTCCAGTATGTACAGGTCCAGATGTCTTTAGCCTCTCAGGTCTCAGGGCTTCACCTACAGTGATCCTTACCTGAGACAGCACCCCCGCCCCCAACTCTTCATACATCCAGCTCCTCATCTTCAAGTTTCTTGGGATGCCATGTTCTTAGAGAGACTTGCCTGTGGCCCCGCAGGGTCTGGTCCCTTACCTTGAAAGCGCTGTACCAATGCCAGTCAAAGTTTGGTGGTCCTTAGTTGTCCACAATTGTCAGCAAATCTTTCTTGTCCCTTACGTTGCAAGGTCAATGGACACGGGAGATGAGTGTGTTGTAATTCCCCTTGCCTGCTGCCTGTCAAGCAGCAGATATCGGTAACTGCTTGCTGGAGGCATCGAGGGAAGCCAGGTGTTTCCCGTTTAGAGCACTGTGTTACCTTTTCTTTAGAAATCCGATAGCTAAGGGCCAGAGAGTTCCCAGCATTCCCACATGTTGAGGGATTCCTGGGTGCCAGGTGTGGCTTCTGGCATTCTCTTTAGTGTGCAAAGCAGGGTCTGCAGCTTGCTTGCTTCAGTTCGCCTCAAAGCAATTTTGCAAGGTCATTATATTATCTTTATCCCCATTTTACAGTTAGGAATGTCAAAGCAGCTCTTACTGAGAATGACATGAAGAAAGCTTGCTTGGATTATAGCTGGGGTTGGCTCCTGGCAACTTTATAATAAAGGGAGAGGCCGGTTGCACCCTGAACTTGCTTGTTTTGCCTGCTTCAAAGACGGTTAGGAGATTGGCTAACTAACTGCTTTCAAACAAACTAAAGAAGCTAAGGAACTTAGGCTGGGTTATCTTGCTAGGGTCCTGTGCATTTTAAAGGACAAGTCCTTGATGGTGGGGTGGGGGGATGCAGGGGTGGGGGCGGGGCCGGGGATAGATTAGCCAAAAGGAGTAACTTTCCCTGATGAAATTCCTCAAGCATCTAGTGGCCTGGGAGAAAGCCTGACCCCAGTGACCCCAGCCGTGTGACCTCACCTTGTCATTTGTTTTCCTGATGTCATATCAGAGAGAGGCCAGCCCCTAGGTCTTCTTGGACAAAGACAATCCAACCTCGCAGAATTCCACTTTTGTGTCCCTGTCTGCCGACAGGAAAGCTGCCTCTTCCACAGCGGAAATTGTCTGAATTGCTTTGTGAAGATGGATGAAAGGCCAGAGGAGCACTGCTTTCTCTCTCTGGACTTTGGGAGGCATTTAAGATCACACTCCCAGTGTCAAAAATAGAGACACAACCTACTTTAACTCACTTCATTTACTTATTTTTATCCCAGACTTCCCACCAAGGGCGTCAGCCAGCACGTACTCTGTCTGCTTGGAGGCATCCTGGGACAAACAGGCAGGCAGGGCAGACTGGCTGCACTTTGACTCCCAGGCTCAATGCTTTATTGAACGTGCTGGAAACTTCTGGATTTGAAATTTTGCTTCCCGTGAGATGAGGGACGATGATTTCTTCTTCCTTGGCCGGGGATTACGCATCACCTGTAAATTGGAGCTCATGTAACATCACACAATAGCTGTGGTTTCTAAACTTAAAAGGAATGTACACGCTCCTCCGCCATTCCCTGACTCAGTCTAATACATTTTGCTAGTTCTTAGGCGTGTGTGTGTGTGTGTGTGTGTGTGTGTGTGTGTGTGTGTGTGTTTGATTTGCACTTTACATCTATTTCCCCTTGATTCATCTTACATAAATTTCATGTTTTAAGAGAATGTGTGATTCATGTGCTAATTAGTCCCATTGGTTCTGGAGAGTGATTTTTGGAATTAGTATGTGTCTTTCAAATATTTTCATATTTTAGAATTCTTACCTGTGCTGTGTTTGCTCTCTTGAGCTACCGTAATGCCATAAAGAATTTACTGACAGACATTTTCCCGGGACTGTAATCAGGACACCTCTTGGAAAGCATGATAATTGCGTTTTAAACTTTTAATGACGTGGAATGATTTTTATATCTAACATTGAGGTTTTAAATTAACATATGTGTAATGAATGTCAATGACCATGCTATTAAAGTATTACAGAGCCTTCAAAAACTTCCCAGTGGTTGTTTATAGCTAGGTCAAAATAGATTGAAGGCTGAATATAGAGGAACAATAGGTCACATGGTTCAATAAGACCACATAGCCTGAGAGGGGTTGGTGTGACACTTGCCTGTCATTTATTTATGCTTGTTTCCTCTGGATCCAATATACAACAGGCTCTTTATATCAAGAGCGGATGAATAGGTGGGAATCGTGGATCTGTCTGCCAGTCATGTTGACCTAGGTGGTTCCAATCACTCTCAAGTTGGTTACTATATTTTTATTCCTTCTGCAACCTGTCGTCAGAGCCTAAAGCGTACTAAGTACTGAGGCTCTGGATACATGGATGAGCAAAGGCAGATGCGATTCTTCCTTGCTGTCTTAGAGTTTTGAGGTGAAGCTGTCACCTGGGGAAGAATAAAAATCACCACTGTGAGGAGACTGGTGCATCTAAGAAACAGTGCAAAGCAGGATGGCTGGGGGAAGGAGGGAACTGGCTGGTCAGTGGCAAACAAAGCATCTATAGAGGTGACCAATGTGGTGACATTCTAATTGTGCCGAAATGTGATTTTATTTGTATGTTAATAAATAAAGTTTGCCTGGAGATCAGAGGTCATAGCCAGCCGTAAACAGAAGTCAGGCTTAATCGTACATGTATAAGCATACACCCTTAAATGGATCACATGGCAGGCAGAGTCTCCATGTGTTTCAGGACACAGCCAAGCTTGGTGACACACACCTTTAATCCCAGTACCAACCATAGAGACCTGGAGGTCTGTATAGACAGGCAGTGACGAGGAAGTGATGTGGCTGGACTTAGAGCCAATGAGAAGGCAGAACAGGAAGGCAATAAAAGCGTAGGTTAGACAGGAAGAAGCTCTCCTCTCTCTTGGGAAGCGATGTCAAGGTGGTAAGTTAAGGGTAGTCGTGGCTCTTCGATATTTCTCTGATCTCTTTGGCTATTACCCCTGTATTTGGCTCTGTGTTTCTGATTTAATAAGACTGTTTAGAAGTTAGTCTACAGACTAAGGACAGAATAAGCAAAACCAGTGCATAGACTAACACTTTATTTCACTCTCCAAATTCACGGGTTGAACCCCCAATGGTGGCTGTATTTAGAGATGGGATCTTTAAGGAGATTGTACCCCTCAAAGAGGTCTTAAGGGTAAGAGCCCTAATTCACTAGGACCGTCCTATAAAAATAGATGTCCTGTAAGAGAAGGTTCAATGGTTGTCCCTGTAAGAAAAGAGAGTGCATTTGCACAGAAGGAAGGCCACAGGAGGATAGAGTGAAAGGGTGACCATCTGTGAGCCGGGAAGAGAACTCTCACCAGGTGCCAGCTCAGCCTGACCCTTGGTCTTGGAATTCCAGCTTCCAGGGTATCAAAAGGGAAATTTCTGGTGTTTAAGCCACCCAAACTGTTATGGTAGCCTAAGCAGACGAATATAGTCCCATTGGCTTTATAAGAGAAACTTGGTGTTACCATGAGCAATAGGAAACTATGGCATGGTTAAGTGGGGGTTAGCATGATCAGTTGTATGTTTGAGAACTATGACTCTATATGGAAAAGTCACTGGGGGTGGGGAGAGGAATAGGCATTGGATTCCTGTGCAGGAAAAATCCCTAGGGGTCTCAATTTAGGATCTAGATCTCTTTCCATTAAGTGCTTCAGAGCTGAGTCTTCAAAGATTTATAAAATTATGTGTACATGTGTATTTGCGTGTGTGTATGTATGTGTGTGTGTGTGTGTGTGTGTGTGTGTGTGTGTGTGTAGGGAGGCTGGAAGAGGGTGTCTGATTCCCTGGAGTTGGTGTTACAGGCACTGTGGGTTTTAGGACATGAATTCTAGTCTTCTGAAAGAGCATCAAGTGCTGTTAACTACTGAGCCATCTCTCCAGTTCCCACACTGGGTTTCAAGTAAGGAGATTTAGGTAGGATGGCTTCTTGGTAGAATGATCACATAAGATCACAAAGACCCATGACTGGGCCACCAAGTGGAGGTACTATTTATAGAGATCTAGTTCTTGACTTTGCCAAAATCAAAATTAAAAAAAAAAACAAAAAACCCAAAAAATCCCCCAAAAACCAAAAAAACAAAAAACCACTCTGCACAAAGTCAGGGGCATTGCTGAGACCTGACCTGTCTCCTGCCTCCTTTCTCTCAGCCTCAGAGGTTTTTCTCGGTCAGCTCCACAGGCCTAGGAGAGAATGGGAGACAAGGTGGTTGACTTCAAAGTGGAATTCACTAAATGCTTCCTTCTTAAGCCTCTAATTTACTTTTGAAAGGGTTCAGCGTTTGTTGCCAGGACCAACATTTCTGGGTCAACTTTGTCAAAAAACAAAATATTTGCAAAACTATTATAACCATTAAGCAAAATAAAATGGAAATTAGAGAGAAAGTTTTAGACAGTCATTTATTTATTTCATTGAGACAGGGTCTTGCCAGGTAAACCAGGCTGAGCTCAAATTCACAATCCTCCTGCCTCTGACTCTGGAGTATCACCCATGCCTGCTTTAAGTAGATATATTAAACTGAAACTTGTTTCGTGTTTGTCTTAAGCTTCTGCACACTGACAGTTTGGTCGGGCTCCACTGAGTGGCTTTCCTGGTCTGGACATTACGGGTCAAGTGACCTGGTCTGGGGCACAAGTCATGTGTCTGCAGTCAGTCGGCAGCTGGGTCAGCTTAGGGACTGGCCACCAGCTGTTGGCCTCTGGTCTACTTCATGTGGTCTCTTGAGTCCCACAGCAGGGCAGCCTGGCCTGGAGGGCAGGGCCTAATGAGCAGGTACTTTTTAAGTGGCTGCTGACTGCAGACTTGCTAATTCGGCCAAAGCAAAGTCCGAGGTCAACCAGAGTGAAGGGTGAAAAACTAGACCTCTTATGTAGAGTTATTGTGAAGTCGGGCTGTAAAGGGGCGCAGAAATGGTGGAGGGAGTCACATGCTCCACTTCCTAATAATGCCCCTCCTCCAGCTTCAGTCATCCTCTGTATAATACTGATAAATGTTGGCACTTTCACATCCTATCCTTATTAGAGTCTTAAATGCTGCTTCGGTTGAAAAACAAAACTATTTTAGCATCATCCAGAGGAGTATTATCTGTGAAATCACAGACTTAATATGGTAATTATTGTGGACTGATTGTGTCCTCTCAAAATTCATTTGACTTTATTTAGAAGCGGGTCATTGCCGTGAGTTAAGCTGAGGTCATACGAGAGTACCATGCACTCCTAATCCAGTATGACTATAGTTCTCATAATAAGATGGTCATATGAAGACAGAGATGTAGAGAACACCATGTGATGGCAGGAGATGACTGGAGTGGTACAGCTGCAAGCTGAGGAACACTGGCAGAGGAGGAGAGTGAGTCAAGAAAGCACCCCCCCCCCCCCCATTAGGTCTTAGGACAAGCATTGCTCTGCAGACACCATGATTTCAAACTGTACACATCAGAACTATGACATATCTGCTCCTAAAATATGTGGTATGGAAACCGCAAGAAATGCTTTTTTAAAAAATAATATATAAAAGGTAATAGGTAATACAAAAACTAGGGAATGTAGTCCAGTGGTAAATCACGTGCTCAGCATGTTCAAAGTCCTGGGCTCAGTCCCCAGTACTTAAATAAAGACATAACTAAATGCGTAAGATACAAGGTAAGGCACATTAGATTGCTCCCCAACCCCCCTTTGAGGTAATTCTTACTCTGTAGTCTTGACTGGCCTGGAACTCAGGATGTAATTCCCCTGCCCCCAACCCCACCCCCCGAGACAACGTTTCTCTGTGTAGTTTTGGTGCCTGTCCTGAATCTCTCTCTGTAGGCCAGCCTGGCCTCGAACTCACAGAGATCCGCCTAGCTCTGGCTCCTGAGTGCTGGGATTAAAGGCATGCACCACCACTGCCTGGCCAGGATGTAATCTTGAATGGGTCTCAAACATACAGAAATCTACTTGCCTGTATAGGACTTGAAGACATGTGTCAAAATGTCCCGCCTGCTCCTTTTTTGAAAACTGGGACCTGGGGAGGAGACTCTGGGTGAAGCATGTGCCATGCAGTCATAAGGACCAGAGTTCACACCTCCAGAACCCACATGAAAAGCCAGGTGGGGGTGGGAGGCTGCCTGTAATCTAACAGGCTGGGGGCAGAGACGAGGGATCGCTGAAGCAAGATGGCCGCTAGACAAGCTGAAACAGTGAGCTCCAGGTTCAGCAAGAGAGCCCGATTCAATATATTAGGTGGAAAGCAACCAAGGAAGACACTTGATGTCAGTCCCAGGACTCCTCATGCAATACACATACTCACACATATGTACACACACGTATGCACATACATGCATACATTAAAAAATGATTGACAACAGCAATATCACACTCAAATAAATACTTGGCAATTAAAAAAAAAAAACCACTAAGTTTGACCCAAAATGATCTTGTGTGCTGTCCAGAGGTCCTTCACTACATGTTCAAAGACATTGTGTTAACAAATCCTGTTTAATAAGTCATTAAAATTTCCCTTATAATATTGTCTTTTCTGGGCTTATATACTTGCATAAGCCACCAGAATGAAAGCTTTCCAGTTAATTTGAAAACACTCTAACCTCAAAATGTTTCCTAGTACCAAACTTGATTTTAAAAAATATACATAACTTAATCTCTGATCTTGGAATACTAGAAAATCGAAGAGTAGATTTTTCTAGACTAGGTGAAATGTGTCTTCTAAATAATATAAGTGAGTTGAATCAAACACCCTTCATGGAGATAGTTTAAATTAACTTGTAACTATTTCAGTGGAATCAAATTCTAGTTATTTTTGCATGAAAATAATAAAAAAGAAGGTAATGAAATCTAAAGTTTCTGAATCTAGAAAATGCCAGCTAATCAAGAGACTTTATCTGTCGTGATTATTTTGAGCAACCGATCATTTCCATCAATCAACCGAGAAACCCTGATAAGCCAATCACCTTTTAATCGATGTTGAGTCACTGAAAAGTTGCCATAGCTACCAGATTCTATAGCCATCACAACAGAAAGTAAGGTTAGAATTGGAAGTGACAGGTGTATTCATCACATAGTTAACAAGCCTTTGAAGGGAGAGAGAGAGTTTGTCAGAGTCCTTAGGCTGGGTATAAAAGATTGCAAAGAACACTCAAACAATTCCCAAAGAGTACTTCAAAAGCAGGGGGAAAGATCCGTTTTTCATTAGAAATGCAGGAAGATGTTTGCCTGAAATTCAAGCTTCAAGTCACAAGTCCCTTGAAGTTGGGCTTGGCTGTCAGTTACCAGGGGTCACCAGCCAGTTATCTTAAGAGGAGTGAGTTTCCTTTATGGTCCTTTCCTTTTTGCATTAGCAGTAATAAGGATGATTGGGAGCATGGGACAATGATTACTGAAATGTGCAGTCCTGATCGCACGGTCTATAGTGAAAAATTTGGGGGGAGAAAAAAACCCACCAACGGTACAAGAAACTTGACTAGTTGCTAAATAGTTTTGGAATAAAAGAAGGTAGAACCAAGAGATTTTGCTTTGAGAGTTGCTATGCTTAAGCCTGTATGTGGAAGCGGTAAGCATATTGAATGCTCTAATTTTTGCAAATAGTTGAAAGCAAAGGAGCAGATTCACTTTAGATCAGGGGGTGGGGGATCAATAGATTGAAAAAGAATAGCACAGGGTTGAACATTCTTTGGCCATTGTGTTAAGTTTGGACTCATCTCCTCTATATACGGTCGATCAGCAGTGGCACTGTGCATGAACAGAGACCTCGTTCATCCTCAAGAGAGAACACTGGAGGGGGAGTTAGGAGACAAGAATCCAAATCCTGGCACTGCCGCATCCTCCTTGTAGACACACGTTCGCCTGGAGTGTGAAGACGCGAGGATGTTTATTTACCAAGATTACTCAATGTGTCATCTCGCTCCGATGTTCTTTTAGTCCGAGGTGATTCATACCTACATGCATAGCCAGACATGGTGGATGGGAAGCCATATCTGCATCTGCAGCTTGTCTCGTGTTCAGCTGTGCTCTGCTGCGTCACGTGTGTCCCAGCAAGCCCTGTGCACCCTTATGGTTCCTGCTTCTAAATGGCATCTTAGAGTATGAGAATCATAGAAACAAATTGGTTGAAACAGATCGATTAGGGAGGAAAAGCAGTCCCAAGTAAGACTCTGGTGGGCATTTAGTGATCTATGCATGGATCTGTAAGTGACCTAGGTCCCATGTAGGAGTGTCTGTCTGCTAAAGAGTAAGTGCAGTTCCCTTGGCTTGCTTAGTCTGGGTAGAAGAATCCTGGCCTCAGTGCCCACTTGGCCCCTACTGGGGAGGTCTTTATTTGGAACTTTGTTACATAAAGCAAAGGATGAGCCAAATGAATCAATGCCAGGGAGTAAACAGTTTACCGAACAGTTAATTTGATCTCATAGTTTATATGTATAACCCATATGTAAATTAATTACTCTGTGTGGGTCTGTTCTTAGGTACTTCTGATCTCCCCTCTTCTAGCTCAGATCATGGCTATGGTAGCTTATCACTCATCTGCTTATTCCTAAGTGTGGCTTCTTCTGTTCCAGCACGTCAACCCTTCCCACTCTCCACATAGCCAATAATCTTAACACTTTAAGCAAATGCTTTAACGCCTTGCCAGCCTACACTTCTAATCTGCTTTAATGGAATTTTGTTATAAATCTTCCTCTGTTACTTGCATTTTTGTATTCGAGAAGCAATTATAGTTCAATCCTTATGTTCTCTGCCTTCATCTCTCTCATTTGATATTCATTCCGCAAAATATTTGTTGGTAACATACTATCTGACAGAAGCTGTTCTTAGCTGGAAGAGGCAGTGGTAAACCCTGAAAACGAGATCTCTGCTCCCATAGAAACCACATTCTACTAGAACTAAATAGACAATAGATGCATACTCGTGTAGTCATGCGACATAGGACAGTGTTTTGGTTAATAATGATGAATGAACAGCATGTATACCAGTAGTCACGCAAGAGTGACACAGAGCAGAAAAGTTCCCATTGGCTAGTGGTGCTGTGGCCATTACAGCATCATAGCACATCTGTATGCATTTGCACATGTGGTGATGTGGTGATGCTGGTCTAAGCAAGCCTACTGTTCTTCCAGTTGTGGAAAAGCATAGCAGTATAATTATGCACAGTGCGCAATACTTGGTGACAAACAGTTCTGTTACTGGCTCATGTTTTCCTGTCCTACAGTTTTAATCACTGTTGTAGCATGGACACTTCATACTTCTATAACAAAAGTCTGCTGTGAGGCGGTCTGTTGTGTTTTGCAGGCAACAGCTCATCCATCTTGTGTTTACAGTTTCTCTCGATGGCCATCAAGAGGCCACATGGAGTGACGGACTCGCATCGTCTAGGCTTTTATAAGTACTCCATGATGTTTACATGATGGTGAAACAGTCTAAGGATGGGCGCAGTTCTCAGGGCAGACCCCTGTTGTTAAGCAGTGCGATTGTCAGCAAGAAAATTTGAGAGGATGATCAACACTGTAAGGAGAATAAAAGTTGAGGAGCTAGTGGTTCCTGGAGGTCTTGTAGATTTGGGCGTTGCTTTGGCCACAGTCATTATAAGCAGGTCAGATTTGAGCTTTGACCCTGGGAAGAAGGATGTTCCAGGCAGAGGGTACAGAAGTTCAGCGTTAATAAAAAACAGTATGCATTTAGAAGCAGAAGAATGACTTGAGCAGCTGATGAAAGCCTTGGGCAGGGGACACTAAGGACACGCTGATGTAATGTAAGCATCCTTAGTTCTTTTTGTCCTGCCTTCTTGTTCTTTTCCCAGACTGAAGATGAGGGTGTGAAGGGACAGAGGGCATCAGGCATGAGACAGAAGTACTGAGTCTTTAAGTGCTCTTCCGTGACCACAGTGACTCCTCTCCCTTCCCTCCCCGCAGACACTGATGATCTTGATGTGCCAGGCACAGCCCTGAGCACCAGGGGCATACTGCTTCGCTCTGTCCTTACCCCTCTAGAGCTTGTTTTCCAAGCTTTCCTCCTTTGCATTGCAAGTCAGTATGACCCATGTCCCATGTCCCCCTCCCCATTCTCCCAGATCCTTCACAGCCATGGGAGAAACACCGGACCCCTTTCTCTGTGCTCCCAACATGGCACTGCCACCCCTGTGCTACCTCATCTCTTCCTGGTCACTGATCAGGTTTTCCATCTTCCAAAGGCTATTCTTATTTTATTTAGTCTTTTAGTAGGGCAATCAGAAATGCATAAATTAATAAGATGATATTTGCTACAAAACAGAATTAGAAATCCTGCTGAGTTTCACAACATTAAAGATGTGCTAATCACGATTCCCCAAACAAACAGTACATTGGGTAGAACATGTTTGCATGTTGTAGACACAGAGGCAGTAACCTGATAAAAGTAAGCAGTGTCCTGCTTAGGGACAGGCTGTGCCTAGATGTTCATTTATGAGAGGGTTGTTTAGAAGATTCCGTACTTTCCCATGGATTCAAATCTGTAACTTTAAATAGAAACCACTTGCAAAGCCACGGTTTACCTGATACGCTGCCCAAATTGCCCTGCAGTATTATAAAACCCTGCCAAAAGCCACAGTATCTCCCTCCCCAGCTCTGTTCCCTCAGAGGTTGTTCTAATTCATTGTCAGATCTCTTCTCTCTTCCCCAAGCCACCCTAATACCCACTGTACCCCCCATAGTGTGACCACCTACAGAGATTGCTGTTTGCTGATGTGATTGGTTGTAGCTCTCTCCCATCACTCAACAATGGTTCCTGGGGCCTGAGGAATGAGACCGGGAGTCTTAACCCAGGGTCTGAATACATGTGCCTTCTCTCTCAAATCCTAAGCATCCTTGTCTGTTGCCTTGCTCTTCCTACTTCTCCGAAGTCTTCCTTCCTCTTCTCATCTGCCTGGAAATTGCCTCTCCTTTTCCAGCATTTACAGGAGGTGTTGTCGATCCCCTGTTACTCTTCCCATGGGAAGGAGTCCTTTATGTCTCCTGTAGTCTTACTAGGGTTCTGTGAACGTTTGTCTTCGTGCTTCTCCAGCTGGCTGCTAAGCATCAAGGTCTCAGAAATTACATCTTCCTCATTTGTGTCTCTAGGTCCACGGTGAAGGTAGACAGCCTGTGTTTGCACAGATAAGTGTGTTCATGGCCGTGGCTCAGGGACCAGGGCTGGGAATGAGAATGAGCCTTCCTTCTGACATGGGGAGCCACGTGTGTATCTGAAGGGTGAAGACCTGAGGTGGGGGCTTTGGGCTTTGGTAATGGTAAGGCTTCAGAAGGGCAGATTTTTAAGTGGTTGTGTGTGTGTGAGTGTGTGTGTGTGTGTGTGTGTGTGTGTGTGTGTGTGTGTTTACAGACTGTGTCCTAGGATTCGTGTTGGGGGCATTAAGGGAAATAAGCTTGCAAAGTCGAACCAAAGTCTCAAATGCCAGACTAAAGCATTTTACGACTCTCTGTACCATAGGGAACACCAAGTGTTACTTGAACCTGGAAATGACATAATCCTAAAGCTACTCACGTGGAATTGACACAGTCCAAAGGTGCTTTTGGAGCACTAACTGGCCCACTGTGTCCGGGCTGATGTGGGAGAGAGTGCAGGCAGGAGGAGAGATTTGAGAATGACAGAGCTAGCCCTGGAATGAATTGGTAGGAAAGTAGCTTGCAGAAGTGCCTGAAGGCTGTGAGCTGCAAAGTTCGCCCTGACTTTCAGGTCCTGCTAAACATCAGGCACATCTTGATGTTTCTTCTTAGTGGTCATAGCTTTGGGTTGCTCGGAGTTCTGCTGGGGTGAGTCTGATGCTATTGGATCTACAAAGGAATTGAGAGCAAAGAGTATTGAGCTAAGATTTGCAGCAGTGGAGGAAGCTGGACCCTCCTATTTGCCATAGGTGACCCTTCCTTCTGAGATAGAATGGAGATGTATTTTTCTATTGATGCTAACAAAGTGATGATTAGCAGAGCTTCTCTACTCAAATTCATCTTCTGAGCATGAGCTAAGCAGCCTAATTGAATACAAAGTGTAGGTTTCAACCACTCAGAAGTGGAAAGTGGAAGCTGAGTGCTTTTTGGGGCTTCACCTTGTTAATTGTATAGCCTGAGTACATATATACCAAATCTATACCCAGAGGCCAAATAGGGGTAACCTGATGTCCAGGGTTTGGAGTGGTATCCTTTACATGTTACTAAATATAACCAAGACCTAATTGCTGGTGAATAGATTGTCATCACTGATGGTGGAGGTGGTGGTGGTGGTGGTGATGGTGGTGGGGGTGGGGGTGGGGGAGGGGGTGGTAGTGTGTGTGTGCACATATATGTATGTAGAAGCCAGAGGTTGACACTGGTTGTCTTTCTCAAGCACACTCCATCTTATTTCTTTGTTACAAGGTCTGCCATTGAATCTGGAGTTTGTCTCCTAGTGTTTGGGTCACAGGCATACAGTGCTACCTATGCCCATACCTCAGGATATGAAATCAGGCCTTAATGCTTGTGGGGCAGGAATTTCACTGATTAATCCATCTCCCCAGTCCCTGATTTTTTTTTTCTAGACAGACGGACAAACAAACAAACGTGCTTGAGAGAGGCATAGGCATCATGCTGGTTTACCACTTTCATTGAGCTATGAGGGACAGTATTGACACCCTTCCGTCCTAAACCATTCTCTTGCTCTTCTTGTGCCTTTGTTATACCAGGTTCATGTAGAATGTGTCCTGATGGGGTCTTTTCCAGGACAACATACATCTTTGACTTGCTTCTCTGGCAGGGAGGTTTGTGACACATGACACTCAAGCCTGTGTGGCCTGGGAGTAGAATGGATTGTTGTTTAATGGGGAGATCTTTGCTAACAAAAGAACAGGAGCCACATGGCTGAGCACGGTTTGCTCCTTTGTGACTTTTTTTTTTTTTTTTTTTTTTTTTTTTGGTTTTTCGAGACAGGGTTTCTCTGTGTAGCTTTGCGCCTTTCCTGGGACTCACTTGGTAGCCCAGGCTGGCCTCGAACTCACAGAGATCCGCCTGGCTCTGCCTCCCGAGTGCTGGGATTAAAGGCGTGCGCCACCACCGCCCGGCCCTTTGTGACATTTTTATCAGGCATCCTGCACAAGAAGAGCCCAGTTTCCACGGTGGTGGCCAGCTCAATGTTATGCTCTTATATTGACATCCCCAAGCTTATTGTTCAATCCTTCCAAAATCAAACCACCAGTATGTGAGCTTGTGTCCCAGATTCTTCCTTGTGAGTGCTGGGGAACCAGGTTAATACAAAGACTAAGAGATCCGTCATTTTCCAAGAGTGGCATTATTATAAGTAGAGGGTACAAAGACAGATGGGAATGGAATGTATGTGCCGGATTGCATTGTCTTGCCTGTGCTTATGAATGCATATTCACAATGTGGGTAGAAGAATATGAACACAAAAAATGTACTTTCCAGGTCTCCATGGGCAACCCAATCCAACCAAGCTTAGGCACCATTCCTACCCTAGCCCTTACCATAGAGCCACCAGGTCAGCATGCTTAATGTATGACCAGACGCAGTGATGAGGGTGAGAGACAGGGAGGCTGTGGACTTTGGCTTGTAGCTCCCAGGGTTATTTACAAGGCTAATTTTTGTTTTGATGTTTGTTCTCACTATTCACCTGACATATGGCACTGCTACAAAGTTGTTCTCAATAATGAGCTCAAGTGCACAGAAAAAGATCATTTGGGTTTTCTGGAACTTCGTTCATTTTTCTAATTGTTCCTTCTTTTTTTTCTTTTCTTTTCTCAGCATTCTTTTGCTTCTATTTCTCCTCCTCCCCCCCCTTACCCACCTCCCCTCCTCACTCCCCTCCTCTCATCTCTTTTCTTCCTTCTCTTCGTTTTTCCTTTTGAGACAGGGTCTCATTCTATAGTTCAGGTGGTCCCGGATCTTACTATGTAGCCCAGGTTGGTCTGGACTTTATGGTAATCCTCCTGCCTCCGCCTCCTGAACGTTGGGCTTACAGGCATGACCCACCCTGTCCAGCTTGAAAGCTCTACACTTAAGAGATCCAATTACTTCAACCATTCAAGGCCTCTCTACCCTCTGCCCCAGGACCGTGTTGCTGTCTCCTGTTTTGCTAAACGTAGTATACAATGTTCATGGAACACGATGTCATTGAAGGGTAAAGATTTTCCTTTTGGCTTGTGTAAGAGTGGGAAAAGCAGCAAACACCAGACTCATCAGTTCTTTTCCTGTTGCTCCGCACGTGTACTCGAGTCCTGGGTTTTGACCAGTTGTCTACAGTAACAGGCCTGCTGTGGCCAGAACAAAACGGATTGGGGGAAGGGCAAGTGTAGAGAAGATGGATTGTCTGAGAGAGCCTGTCTTCACTGAACCAAAGTGAGAGGTTAGAATAGCCACTTCTAAAGTGTGGGCCCTGGACCATCAGCCTGAGCTTCAGTGTCCCTAAGGATCAGGTTGAGAACGCACTAGGGGGCCTCATCCCATAGAAGCCACAGACTCAGAAACTCTGAGGGCAAGATTTAAAACAAAACAAGCAAGCAAGCAAGCAAGCAAGCAAGCAAGCAAGCAAGCAAACAAATTAACAAAAAGCAACCAAAAACCCATATTTTGGTAAATGCTATAGTGGATATGAGGGGAAGTTGGAGGACTCTGTGGTTTGTATGGCTGGACCAGTGACTTAGAGTTGGTTGCTCAATTGAATCATCTGGGGGAGTTTTTAGAAACCTTGGCATTCAGTATTCAAGTGACACCCCAGAACAACTGAACTGAAACCTCAGATGGTGAGCACTAGATGGTAATTTAAAAAAATTATCATGTATGTGGGGTAGGGGTGCCACTGTATACGTGTGGAGAGTAAAGCATAACTTGTGGTATTGGTTTTATCTTTGTGTGGATTCTGGAAGTCCAACTCAGGTCTCCAGGGTTGTGAGGCAAATGTCTTCAGCCCCCTTGCTGCCCCCTTGATTTTTGTTAGTTTGTTTTTAAGCTTCTCACATAATTTCAATGTGTTATAAAAATTGAAGATCCTTGGGCTAGTCCCTAGGCCCAGAGAGCATCAGTGACCTGAAAGTATTTACCTGATCCACCTTGCGCTTATCTCCTTCCTTCTTCTTTTCTCCAAAAGTAGGCAGCAGGCTGCTTCCAAGAGCTTAATTAAAAACACTACTGCTCCAGACTCACACATTTCTTGTATATATCTGTTTGAATATGGATATGATTATTTCTTGTCCATTTCCCCCGTTTCCTGAAGTATGGGTATCTAACTAGACTGTAGGCCACTCTGGACAATTTTCACCTGGCTTTGACCAAGCTTTTAGGAGCTGAGTAAGTACTGTAGGGCACTTGGGTTGGGAGTTCAGTGGCAAACTAGAGAATTTCAGAGAACTTGGGACTTCTCTGCAAGCACTTCCATCTGGGGTGGCCCTGGCAATTACTATATCAAGTTGATTTTGACCCAGAAAAAAAAAATCACTGTGTTATTTGGCCTTCTGAGTCCCTCTCTCTATTCTACAATGGGTTATAGAAGACAAAACAAAGCAAGATAAAAACACACACACACACACACACACACACACACACACACACACGCACGCACGCATGCACGCACGCGCACACACACGCGCACACACGCACACTCACACAAAAGAGAACTTAAAAAGGTTTTTGTGTCTAAAACTGAAAATGTGTAAGTCCTGAGGGCATGCTGTGAAATAGTTCTGTCCTGGGCGGCTTTCAAAATCCCAGGCTGTTCGTGCAGGATGGGTTTTGACAGTGCCTTTTCCAGATCTGGCAAACCGGGCCCAGGGAGGGTTAACTGAGCCCCAAATCACACAGCAAATTAGCTGCAGGATCCATACCAGAAACCCAATCTCCTAACACCCACTTGGGGACCCCACCCGCCATGATCACGCTTCCTCTTATATTTAATATTCTTTTTGCCAACACAGGATTCATTCCATCCTCCCCTCCCCCAAGGTTTTTATTTTTATTAAGGAAATGTCTGTTTTATTTTTTAAGTGGCTGATAGCTCTCATCAATTAGGAAATTGAGATGGTTTTGAGGACACATTAAGTCATTTTTATGTACGCTGGAAAATGAGTCCGTAAAAGTCTAATGCAGGGTATTGAGATGTCAGGAGTCACGGAAAGGAGAGGATTGGTGGATAATCACAGGGCCTCTGATGCATGGCTCTGGAATTTTCCAGGATTTTTGGAGCGCTTTCATTGTTTATGTTTTATTGGTTGTATCAAAATTGACATGTAAAACCCAAATAGCCATATTTTTCCATTTGGGCCCATGACTCAGAACACTAAGGGTCTTTCTAGAGCCTTCTAACCATTTACCACACCTTAAACGGGAAAAAAGGTTCAAACTCCTTTTATTTACTTTTTCACATGTTTTATATTTTCTGGGCTTCTCGGTGGCAGCTGTAAAAAGGGTTTTTCATCTGCTCATTTAGTTCAGTAATTTGTCTAAACTGAGGCTGTTTCCCTTTTTTCTAATGCCTGCCCAGCTGTCACTGTTGCCTGCTAAAGTGATTTTTCTCTATTATGTTGTCACCTTACACTCCCAGAGGGTCCTGTCCTGCAGGCCTCACATGCATGGAACTTGCATTAAAGTCATTGGAAGCTTTAAGTTGTAAGAATGTGGGTTTGGGGCCCGGGGAAAGGGGCCTGACTATTCTTGAAACACTGGGCTCAGGAGTGATGACCTGTACTGTGGCTAGGAGGCCGGATTCTGTCTTATCTCGGATCTCCCCAAGGACCTTATGGCTCTGATACGATCCATGGCTGGAGGACTTTGGAGGCCGACTTTTCATCCATCCCAAGGGGGGTTTACTAGAGTATCATATTCCAAAGCATATTCCCTCTACCCTGATGGTGCCAGTCAAAGATGCTATCAGAAGCTGGAGAACAGGGGAACACGAGGGAGCAAGGGACACATTGTATTAGGTTCAATGTTTGCTTTGTGTTTGGATCCAACACGTATGAAGGAAGACTCCTGGTTTGGTCAGTGTGCAGAGGGCCTGGATTTTCCAATTGTGTGAATGTTTTCTCCTGATGGCTTAGTTCTGTTTTGCTTACTTATGGCTTCAGGGTGTGTGTTTAATTGATCGCCTGTGAACAGATCAGGGCAAAGAGGTTCGTGGGCTTCAATATTCCATTCTTTGTCAATTCATTGGAATATCATTCTTTAGGAATCGAAAGTGCTATATCATTCAGGTGCCCTCTCTGGGACCATTCTCAGACCTCAGAGTGAAGGCATAACAGGGTGTCCAGCTTCACCCGGCCAAGGCTGCCTGTAACCCAAGATTGGCTGAAACAGGAGGAAGACTTTTTTTATGGAGTGGGGTTCTCTGAGCCATGAGAACATGGGCTACCTCTCTACACAGGCTGAAATTGGGGCTGTGTTCCTTGTAATTTTTAGGAGACTCTAAGTATACTCGGTGGGTCATTAGAGGAATACAGAATTCAGAATTTCTCCCAACTCCTCACAGATCTCAATGTAGCTGTTTCCAAGGGTCCCCACGTGGTAGAAGGTAGCTCAAGCGATGTGACCGAATCAGGCAGAACCTTCATGTCAGTACTGACTCCACAGCCCAAGGTCTGCACTTCCAGGAGGCTGGAAGAAATGCACAAAAGACTTGTCGAGAGATGTGGTGGCTTGAATAAGCATGGTTCCCATAGGTTCATAGATGTGAAAGCTTAGTCACCACGGAGTGGCACTATTTGAAAGGGTAGGAGGCATGGTTCTGTTGGAGGAAGTGTGTCACTGGAGGTGGGCTTTGAGGTTTTCAAAAGCTCAAGCCTGCCAGGCCCAGTGTCTCTCTCTCTCTTCCTGCTGCCTGTGGATCCAGTTGCAGAACTCTCAGCTAATTCTCCAGCACCGTGTCTGACTGCCTGCTGCTGTGCTCCCCACCATGAAGGTAACGGACTAAACCTCCGAAACTGTAAGCCAGCCCCAGTTAACTGTTTTCCTTTGTAGGAATTGCTCTGGTTTTTGTGTCTCTTCACAGCCATAGAACACTGACCAAGACGAGAGGTATTAGAGGGGACACCACACAGCTTTTATAAAATAAAACCTGAGGGATGCTTTAAAGAAAGACTGCCCTGGTGTGAGAAGCAATGAGGTCTTCGGCTTTCAAACCTGGACGTTACTGTGGCATGATAGCATTTACACTCAGACCCATTTTTGAGTAGGCTGCAGAAACGGGACTTCCCTGGCAGGAAGGGTGCTGCTGAAGAGAACCCCCAAGAAGGCCCAGGTATGGCTAAGTGCTACCCATTCCTCCTCTGACCTTCCACTTAAGCTGCTTCCCGAGGTCAGGTATGGTACAAGGCTGGGCTCCCATCTCTACATGCTCACATTCTCCTAATTACTCTTCAAGCCCTTCCCAGCATCAAACTTGCCTTGTTGGTTAGATATTCAGTTGTGTTTCCAGAGCTATTGACCCTGAACTTGGTGCTCCCGAGGGATCTATACCAATATGGGGTTTGTTTACATGCTGGTTTACTGTAGACGTGTAGATGGAGACTTCTCAGGGACACCACAGGACACCAATACACTCAGGTCCATGTGAGTTTTTTAGAGGAGGCACAGGATGATTCTTGGTCTAATTCATAAGAAAATAAGTATTGTGTGACAGAGAGTTTTAGTTTCAAAATCAGAAAAAAAAAAAACCAACAACAAAACAAAACAAACCCACAAATAAGTGGAACGCTTTTCATTTAGAACTTTATTTCTTGGAGTAAGTCATTCCCACGGTGGATTTGTTTCACCCATGTACCTCTCAAGATAGTATGAGGGTAAAATATTTTATATACATATGGTGTATTTAAATATTATGTAATGTGTGTCTTTAGATATACTTATGTTAGATGCATATATAGCATGTAGGTGCATATTAAAATCTTGTACATTGGAACTAGAGAGATGGCTTGGTGGTTAAGAGCACTGGCTGCTTGTCCAGAGGACCCAGGCTTGATTCTGAGCACTCACATGGTGGCTCACAACCATCTATGAGTCCAGGGGATCCTTCTGGCCTCTTTGGGCACCAAACTCTTACTTGCATGGATGGTATACAGATACACATGTAGGCAAATCATTCATAAACATAAAATAATGAACAATAAATTAAAAAAAATCTTTTTCTAAATGTTGAAAAACTTTGAAGCCTAGGTGTACTTGAGATTGTTACATTTTCAAGATTTATTTATTTTTATTTTCTGTGTTTGTATGTGTGCCTGAGTACGTGTATGTGTGCTATGTGCACGCAGATGCCCACGAAGACCAGAAGAGGGTATTGGATCCTTTGAACCGGATTTATAGCAGGTTCTAAGCCACTTGATGTGGGTGCTGAGATCCAAACCGAGGTCCTTTGCAAGAGCAGCAAGTGCTTTAACCTCTGAGCCGTCTTTCCCACTCTGGGATTATTATTTTTGAACTAATGTGTTTCCTATCTTCCTTGTTATAGGTTAGTTCTCCTGACACACGTTTCCAGTGATGTTTACATTTTAAGCAAGAACCATTAGGATGGAAAAGCTCCGTTTGAATAGAATGTACCTTCTCATCCTGAGCAAAATGAAGGCAACAGCTGAAAAATCATAAAGTGTGCACCATTGTTTCCGACCGCAAGAGAAAAGAAGTAAGTCATCACCTGGAACAGAGGTGGTGACCTTCACTTTTACTCTCTCTCTCCCTCTCCTTTTGTGACCGAGAAACAACAATAATAAATTTTGTTCCCTTGCCTATTTCGAGGCAGAGATTTGAAGTGTGTTTTATCACTTTAGCTTGTCCTGGGCCAATCCGCTCCGCTGGTAATGATGAATGAACCCTTGATGCCCATTAGCATAAGTGAACAACGTTACTGTGCTAACTCTGATGGGGTCCTAATCAGTGCCGATTCTCCCTTTGGCTTTGAATTTTGGGGGTGCAGCCAGGTGCTCTCCCAGATGTGCAAGGGAGAGAAGGCCACTCCCTCCCCCAACCTTCAGCTGCAGCAGACTGGTTCATGCCTGACTGAGAACCACTCAACTGTTCCCTGAGCCGTGCACCCTGCTGCATCTAATAAGCCCCCTCTCTCCAAGCCCTGCTCCGGGGAGGCAGACCCAAGTGTGTCCAGGGAGAACGCTCTGCAGAAGGCGTGGGTAGAAGAGGCTGGGACTTGCAGCCTGACATCTCTAAGACAGAGCAGATCTGCAAGGCCAGGCAGGCATCATAGACAAAGCTCCTGTAGGAACATTCCCGGTTTAACCATCCTTTTCCTACAGAGGGGGTCCTTGCACCACATGCAGCTTAGCTCCTTCTCCGGCAGTAGGTGGGCTCGGGAGTGAGCGGGTTTGCAGGCATGCCTGTGTACGGAGAGAGCAAAAGAAACAAAGACTCCACGTGCTAAAGCAGGAAGAGATTGGGATTACCCAAGGTCTGTAAAGCTCTGCAGGGCACAAAGTGGGAGTGGCAAGACAGCATCCAGAGCTCAGGCTATCTGGGGTTTAATTGGGACAGAACGCCAGTGAATTTCGGGTGTCTTCTGGGGATGACTTAAAGTTTCCCTGTCTCGGAGTCCCTAGCTGTACAAAGTCAGGCTTCTCCTATGAACTTTCGACAACAGTTTGAAGCTCCAGAGGCAGCTTTCAGTCCGAGATTTACAAAACATACCTACCGCAAAGCAGGGAGGTGAGCTGTGGTCTCTCTCAAAATGTAGGTTGCGGATCCTCGGGGGAGTAACTCTGTGTCAGCATTTGCTATGGGGTTCCTTTGAATGTCGGTTCCTTTGAATGTCCTCTCTGAAGGACTCCCAAGCTTCAGCACATATCCCAAGGGAAGCCACCAAGATGTCCTTCCCGGGACTTTGTATCAGTTTGTGAGTCATGCAAGACTGACCACAGCGAGAGTCGGTCGTCATCCTGGACTGTCCACCCATGTCTATCTTCAGGCTGTTTCGCTGGACCCCAGAGCACTCAGCTCCTCTTCTTGAGGTCTGTGGTTCCCTCTTCCTTTAGTTCTGAAGATCTCTCAGTATTTTCCTATAAGTCCTCCTTGTGGTGTAAATCAGTCCCAAATCCCAGGGGGCAGAATGTCTAAGTTCTAGCTAGGACCCTGGGGACTTGACTTGAGCCACAGATGGTTTAGTTAAACTTTGGGCTTATTAGCAATCATGCCTCCTGCTTTGAACAAAAGACGGGAGACCCGGTGGCATCTCTGTGGAAGTCCTTCCTAACCGAGTGTAGCTTTTCTGGGATTTGGAAAACTGTCAGGGAATTATGTGCACCACCTTCTTGTAGACTCGGGCAAGCAGAGTTGGAGGCTGAGATTTGCAGGTTCTGGAACCATTCACTGGCTCTACCTCATGGTTCTGCTGCTTTCTAGCTATATGGTCTCTCTGAGGCCTCTCTCTGCTTCAGTTTATTCTTATGTCAGATGGGAATTTGTAAATATGCTTTCATGTGACATTATAAAGATTAAATAAAAAACATAATATGCTCAAATTGGTCCTTAGCATAGAGTAGCTACTCAATAAGTATTGTCTATCTACCTATCATCTATCTATCTATCTATCTATCTATCTATCTATCTATCTATCTACCTACCTACCTATCTACTTTCCATCCATCTATCATCACTATCGTCTCAATTCTGGTACTGAATACTCTAATGTAATCACCAAGTCAGACAACCCAGAAGAAAATTCTGAAGCTTAGTTGTCAGGAAAGTAAAAAGCCTTTTAATATACAATCAAAGAATGAACTGCCTTTTGCTGGTGGCCCACAGACGTGTACGAATGGCAGACTTCTCTGCTAGAGAAAATATTTCTTCCTACTATTGACTCCAAACTAGACTTCCTTCCAATGAAAGATGCGTTTCCAGCCAAGGTATCTCCTGGTTGCTGGGGTAACAACTACAGCTGAGTGAACATAGCCAAGAACAGGAATTGTGTCACAGAACATTTGTATGTGTGTTTGTCTGTAAGCATTCATGTGCAAGTTCATGTGGTTGTGGCTGTGGGGTATCTTTATTTATTATTGTTATTTTGTTAGATATGGTCTCCACTGGCCTAGAACTCATTAAGTTGGCTAGGCTCTCCATGGTGTTCCATAGGTTCCTTGTGCTGAGATTACAGAAGTGTGACACCAACCCTGGGATCATTTTAATACAGGTTCTAGGGCTCAAACAAAGCCCTTCATGCTTGGAATGGAGGTGATTTACCAATGGAGTGATTTCTCCAGTCCCCACATGAAACCATTTTATATTATTAGACTTCATGTTTTAGGTTCACAGCAGCAATGAACGTGAGACATGTATTTCCCATATATGCCTGACCCCACACAGGAAGCCTCCCCAGCTATAAGCACCCCATTTGAGTAGTATATTTGTATCAATCAATGGATATTATTATTATTATTATTATTACTACTACTACTATCAACTATAATCCCAAGTCCATAGTTTGCATTAAGGTTTACTCTAGGCATTGTATAACAATATATGTTTATGTAATACAGAGTAGTTGTGGCACTCTGGTCTCCTGAGGATTTCTTTCATTTGGTGTTTGTAGAACAGGCTTTGAACACAGGACTCTTCCATTTATGAGAGAAGTGGCAGATGCTGATGGCTTTGGGACACCTTGGAGGGCATGGGGATTGATGACAGATGGCTTGTGTGCACCATGACATCTATGTAAAACATGTCTGCTCGCCAGAGATGAAAAACAGCTCACCTTGGCACAACAGGCGTGATATTCATTTGGAGGCTGGAGTCTAAAAAAGATAAATCCCACTGTCACTGCACAAAGAGATAAGAAGGACCACATGACAGTTTTCCATTGATAAAAGATTCTGTCTGTATTTTAAAGGAATTTACTTTCTTCCCCTTTTCTGATACCCACATGAGTTAAGGCACAGATACGCTATCTTTCATGTTTTTGTCAGGATGTGTTATTACGGAGGTGGCAGTGACTCAATTGCCTCATTTAGGGAGCTAAAGTGAGATGCAGACTGTATAGGAGCCAGGGCCTCCAGAGCTAAGAAGCTTCACCCGAAAGCATCCCTGGCCTAGAGGGAAACGAACAGGAACTCATCTGTAACGGGTTAGCTGCATGCTCAAATCTCCTTGGACATTAATCTTCCTTAATGGTTTTAGATTTTCACTGCTGACTAGGATGTTTTTGCAAACCCCACCGGGGAGACACCATATACCATAAGTAATACAAGGCAGGCAGCAATTCAATTAAGTGCCACACAGGTGATGTTGCCACAGAGAGGGTGAAAGAACACAAGAGGATCAGAGTTCCAATTTACCAGCATCCTGACTGTGGGTATGGGGTGAAAGCAGAAGTCCTCTCCCTCTCCCGAGGTTGAGCCAACCTCATCCTTTTAGAGCATCTTAAGCAAAGAAGCTTGTCAACTTCATCTGGCTTCACAGATAGACTTGTCTATGGGCAAGAGGATATACTGGCCACAAGAGGATATAGATAGCCAATAATGTGCTATGTATGTATGTATGTATGTATGTATGTATGTGTGTATGTATGTACCTATGTATCTACGTATCTACGTATCAATGTATCTATGTATCTATGTATGTATATATGTATGTATGTATATATGTATGTATCTATCTATCTATGTATCTATCTATGTATCTATCTATGTATGTATGTATGTATGTATGTATGTATGTATCTATCTATCTATCTATCTATCTATCTATCTATCTATCAATCATCTATTTATCTATCTATACTCTCTCTCTCTCTCTCTGATCTTACGTAGCCCAGGCTGGCCTCCAATTCATGGCATAGTTGAGGACAACTTGAACTTCTGATCCTCCTGTCTCTGCTTCCCAGTGCTGCGATTTGAGGCACGTGCCACCACACCTGGTTTATACAGTGCTAGGGACCAAACCCAGGACTCTGTACATGACAGATAAGAGCTCCATCAACTAAGCCACATCCTCAGCCTTTATTACTTTTATTTATTGACTATAAGTGAATCCTCACAACAAACTGAAGAAGTAAGAACACTTATTCACATTTTAAAGGTTCAGTAACCAAGGTCCCAATATGCCTCATGCCTGAGTGGGCTGTGTAAAAGATCAGTATCGGCTCCGGACCCCCAAGACCAAGTTCTCAGCACAAAGGCAATTTATTTGCCCAGAGGGACAAAGGGCAGGGAATAAGAGACAAAGACAGGAGATAGAGGACAAGGGAGAGGGGGGAAGGGAACAAGGGAAAGGGGGAAGGGGTATTTGTCCTTGGGGGGGACAAAGGACTGCCTCTGGATAGAGAGGAGACAGATGTGGCTCACAGGTAGATGGTGGTTCATAAAGGTAAAAGGGGAAACCTCATTTAGGATGAGGAGTTTAATTTTACTTGGGCATGTTTAATTAGGTGAGCCAAAGAAGGCCTTTGATTGCTGGATTTCAATACCTGGGCCTTGGTAGTCACCCTCAGGAGGAGGAAGTGGCCAAATAAAGGAATGGACCTTGATGGCTAGCTTTAGGAATATAATCTAATGGTTTTTAGCAAGGCAGAGGGAATGGGGGAGAAGGGCGAGGCCTGCCAGAGCCATGTTTGCTACGCTTGAGCTGGCTAGAGTCCCTACAGGTTGTCTGTAACAACCCTACAATATATATGTCCCCTCCTACCTTCTCTTCTAGAATATTGACATTACCCATGAAGAAGAAGAGTCTATTTTCTTTCTTCTTGAACCTGGGCAAGATTTCATGATTGCCTCCCTTCTCAGATGGACAGTGAAGGTGGCACAGTGCCTATCACCCCAGCGTGGTGACCTTCTTTCTTGGAACCCGGCCACCAAGTTGTGAGGGATGTTTCACAGAAGAACAACATGAAGAGGAACCAAGTCTCCCAGCATCAACCACTGGACCTGTGAGTGAACAGGTCTCCAGAAGCTTCCAGCCTCCAGCCTGGAGTCTTCCGGGACAGTCGCTAGACACAGAGAAGCTGAGACAAGTCACCCCTGTTATTCCTTCTGAGTCTCTGGACCACAGATGGCACAGGCCACTATTAGAAGGCATCCTTAGCCCACAAGTTTGGATTGATTTTCAATACAGATATAATAATTGCAGATGTAGTAATACTTTATCCTTGTATATCTTAGTTTCTCATCTTGAGAAATGGGAATAACAGCAGACACTATTCTGTGGGTGGTTACCAGAATTTAATGTATGCAAATTAATCAGTGTCCTTCCTGTGAAACAGAATCTAATGTTTTTGTTGTACTTTTGATGAGCAGAGTATTGCCCTGTGGATTTTACATGTAACACCTTTGAGTCACTACAATAACCTAAAAATGTGGGTGTTACTTGAATACTTTTTATGGATATAAAATGGACATAGCATGAAATTAGCCACTTATAAAGGGAGCGATTCAGCCTTGCTTCACATGTTCACAATGCTGTGTAAGCACCGCTGTTTAGGACCCAAACATTTCATCACTCAGATAAGAAACACGGGCACTGCTTCTAAAGACACTTTATACACGAAGTTACACAACTTGACTGTTGTCAGACATGATACACTTGGATTCCAGGCTCTGTGCTTTTTGCTGTCGCTCTGCATTGCCTACAGTTCCTGAGAGCAGTGGCTGGGTTGAAGTGACCTGTCTACAATCACACAGCTATGAAGTGGCAGGCCCCGGACAGCTCAGATTCCATAGCTTGTGGACTTTCTGCTGGGATACAACTTACACCGGCATCTTCCATCATGCTCCCCAAAGAGGTGGAGCTCTTGAGTAGTCAACCTTCAAAACCTGTGCTTGTCTCAACACATATTGCCCACTGTTGTAGAGTCCTACCCTCTGATCAAAACAGCTGTGATGAGCTGTGCCTACTTTCAAGAGACCATCAAGAGACCATCCTGATGGGCTTTGTTGACTGTTGGTATTCCCACATAGATGAGATTGTGTCCCCCAATATATTGAGTACCTTAATAAACTTATCTGGGATCAGAGAACAGAACAGCTGCTAGATAGACATTGAGGCCAGAAAATGGTGGCACACATGTCTTTAATCCTAGCATTCTGGGGCAGAGATCCATCCAGATCTCTGTAAGTTCAAAGCCACACTGGAAACAGCCAGGCATGATGACACATGCCTTTAATCCCAGGAAGTGATGGCAGAAAGCAGAAAGGTATATAAGGCGTGAGGACCAGGAACTAGAGCCTGGTTAAGCTCTTAGGCTTTTAGCAGCAGTTCAGTTGAGACTCGTTATGGATGAGGACACAGAGGCTTCCAATCTGAGGAAACAGGATCAGCTGAGGAACTGGCAAGGTAAGGTGGCTTGTTCTGCTTCTCTGATCTTCCAGCATTCACCCCAATAACAGGCACCGGGTTTGTTTTTATTAGTAAGACCTTCTAACAGTTCGTGCTACACATAGAAGGAACAGGTAGGGAGGGTCATTGGCCTCACACCTCAGGTTCCTGCTGCTCTTGCAAGGCTCTTCCATGCAATTCTGTCCTAACTGCTTGTGCCGGAAGGTGCTAGTGCATGCACCCTGAGAGAGGTTAATTGGAGAGGGACTCCATCCATGCAGCTGTAAGGAAGCTTCACCCCGTGAGGTGAAGAGCCTCCAGTGCTAATGCCGTTGGGTTGCCCGTGGTCCTGCACACAGCCCCTCGGCCATGCATGCTGTGAAGGTAAGTCTAGTAAACCCATTGGTTCCCCAGGCTAACCTCTGTTTTGTTTTTTCCTTATAAGCAATGCGGCAGATATTGTCCCCTGCCATAGGCAAAATGACTCCATGGCAGAACAAAGCATAGTGAGCCTATGTTAGTTAGGGTTTCTATTGCTGTGGAGAGACACCATGACCACAGCAATCTTTGTTTTGTTTTGTTTTGTTTTTTTGAGACAGGGTTTCTCTGTGTAGCTTTGCACCTTTCCTGGAACTCACTCTGTAGCCCAGGCTGGCCTCGCACTCACAGAGATCCGCCTGGCTCTGTCTCCCGAGTGCAGGGATTAAAGGTGTACGCCGCCGCCACCACCCAGCTTAGCAACTCTTATAAAGGAAAACATTTAATTGAGGGTGGCTTACAGTTTCAGAGGTTTAGTCTATTATCATCATCATCACAGGATATGGCGGCGGACAGGCAGACATGGTACCAGAGAAGGAGCTGAGGGATCTACATCTTGATCCACAGGCAACAGGCAACACCTGTGACACTGAGCATAGCTTAAGCATAGGAGATCTCAAAGCCCACCCCTACAGTGACATACTTCAACAAGGCCACACCTCCTTCCAAAAGGCCACACCTCCTAATAGTGCCACCTCCTATGGGGGCCATTTTCTTTCAAACCACCACCACAGAGTCCAAAATGTATAATTCTTCTACCTTGTGGACCACTAAACATTTGGGTGAAGACTTTTTCGAGAACCATCTAATCTTGGGCTTCCTGAACCAGGGCAGTTTTCAGAGGATGCACACACTTGACACATTGAGAGGTTTACAGCACTCAGCCCTAGAAACAGCAGTGTGCACCTGCCTCGTGAGGGTCAGTTCTCAGCCCTGAGACTCAGCACGAACAGGACTCATCACCCTGCTTTTCCATCTTCGTGTCACACTGACTAAAAGCAGAGAACCCTACACACGTGGGAAATAGATGCAAGGTGCTGTGAGTGAGGAGGGTGTAGCTGTCAGGGCCCTGTTGGAAGACAGATTAAAGCCCATTCTCACTGGTATGGGTGGACTTGGAGGCTGTGCCCATGGGCCAAGGAACACCCTCTAAAGGTGAAATGCCAAGAGCTGAGGGGAATGTGCAAGTGAGTGCTTGGCTGTGAGAGGCAGGCTTGCCATCTGGGTAGTGGGATCTTAGGGTGGAAGCTTTGTTTCTTGCTTCCTGGGGCCTCACACACCAATATACTCCAGGTGACAGGGCCAATAGGAACAGAGCACCTGGGTCCCAAGGAAAGGTGTTGAGTGCTAAGAGTAATCATGACGTAAGTGGAGTCTTCAGGGAGATGTCAGTGTTGACCCCTCACCAGCGGAGTAGGTGCTGAGTGCGTCTGCCTTTTCTAGCAGTGACTAATCTGCACACACCATCCAGCTGCAGCACACAGGAAAGGCGGGGATGGAGGCCTTGGATTCGGTTACATCCTGGTCTGCGTCCCGACTGAGGTGTTTATTAGTGCATCCTAAATCCTCTGCCTCCCTGAATCTCAATTTCCCTATATGTGTCATGGGGCTAAAACCTTTTATGGCTTTCAATTTATTTTATTATTGTGTGGTATATGTATGTTTATGTGTTTTGTTGCACATGTGTCATTGTATGCAAAGATGTGCATGTGTGTGCATGTGTATATGGTGGCAAGATATGAACATTTGTTTATTTTCTTAGTTGTTTTTTAATTAGGTTATATTTATTTACTTATTTGTTTGCTTGCTTGCTTGTTTATTGTGTGTTGTATATGTACATGAGCAGATGCAATATCATAGTCAGAAAATAGTCCTAGGGAGTTGATTCTCTCTTGCCACTTTTACATGGGTTCCAGAGATCAAACTCAGGTCACCAGGCATGCCTGGCAAGTACATTTACCCACTGAGCCAGCCCACTGGCTCACTCTACCTTGGTTTTTGAGACAGAGTGTCTCACTGGTACTGGAACTTTCTGGTCTGGCTAGGGCGGCCAGGGATCTTGCTGGATCCTCCTGTCTCCATTGTCTACCCCCTATCTGCAATTACAGATATGTGCTGCCATGCCCAGATTCTGCCCAGATATTGGAGATTCGAACCCAGGCTTTCATGTTTGCATAGCAAGTGCTTTACCAATTTAATTGGCTTAAAAACAAAACAAAAAACAACAGCAGCAGCAACAACAACAACAAAAAACCAGTGTAGAGACGGTCTATTACATACACTGTGGGCACTCAGCACAGGTCAGCGTGGATGACTGGTATAAGAGAGTGAAGGATATCTAACTATGAGTCCCGAAATTAACCACCCACCTGAACTTTAACCTTGACCTTCACAGAATTCTCTCTGGCCATCTAAACCAGGCGTGCGCCTAACTGTGTGTGCTCAGCTTTCACAAACATTTGGTTCAAAGATTTGAATCAACCTCAGTGTTTTATTCTGGTGGCAATTAGCAACTCCTAAGTCACGTTATAAATCCAGTTTGCATGTGCCACATTGAGACAGGGCTGGCATTACAAAACTCAATTCTGGCAGGTAACCATTGCAGTCACCCAGTGGAGCTGCAGTCTGGTAATGGAAAAGTGTTTCATTTTAACTATGAAATTTAACACAAAGAATACAGCTGCTCAGCCGCGCACTGACAGTGTATGTTAATTTGATTTATAGACATGCAATGTACCGTGCCTAATATCCAATGCTGGAAGACTTCAGTAAGCCTAATACTAGCATCATAAATGAGAGACAACCATTATGGGTTAGCTTCACATGTGTGAGCACACCTCCTTGTAGCAGAGGAAATAGCCGAGCCACTTTGAACAAGAGAAACAAGAAGGAGTGTTTGCCTGTGAGGGTGGGTAAGCGCTGGGCTTTCTCACACAGGCCACGGCTTGTCTGGAAGTAGTCCTTGGGCTTCGTACCATGTGTCTGACCATTGGCACATTTACAACCGTCTTCTCAAGTAAATCAAGTCTGTGGAGTGGGAACTGGCTTAGGGTTCCCATTTGGATCACACTTCAGTTTTCCATAAAGGCAAAGAGGAGACAGATCCCCTGTTCTCTCAGACCATCAAGGATTCGGAGGAGCAAATACACACTTCAGTTGATGGCCATGTGGACTGCACATGAGAAAAAAAAAAGTCTCCTTGGGATATGTGCTTTGTGTAGGGTGTTATGTGTGTTGTGCATACCGGGTGTTGTGTGGTGGATTATGTATATGCTGTGTACACTTTATGTTGTGTGTGTTGTGTATGCTGTATGCTTGTGGTATGTTTATTCCTAGTGGATTCATCAGAAGGTCTACTGCTCACATTTGCTTTGGACAAACACTGTTGGAGGGATCTAGACTAACCCTGGTCACTTTCCCTCTTTACTCTTGTTTTGGTTACCCTGTGGCATGTCCCCCATAGCTCATGGATTGGAACACTTGGTCCTTAGGTGTGGGCACTCTTTGTGGAGGTTGTGAACTGTTTGGACATGGGGCATCACTGGCAGATGTAAGGCTGTAGGGATGGGCTTTGAGGGTTATAGGATGGCCTCACTTGCTCTCTGCTTCCCAGCTGGGGACCTGATGGAACCGGCTACCCTGCTCCTCGCTCCTGTGCCGTAGCCTCCAGTGGCTCTTGCTGTGCGTTTTCCTTTCTATGATGAACTGTGATCTCCCCAAAACCATGAGCAAGACTGAATCCCTTCCCATTTAGTTTGCTGCTTTCATGTATTTTATTACAGCAACAAATAAGCAACTGATTCAACCATTCTACATGATAGTAAAAACAGTGTATTAGAGGAGAGAAAATATTCAAAGTAGAGGGCAAAAATCAATCATATTCTTCCAACTCCTATATTAGGATGCTGCTAATGTGAGAATTTTACAATGTTTATCCCCACGAAGACAGGAGAATATTTGTACTTACAGGTAAGTATATATTTTTATGATAACTTCTCATATTGAATTGCTGCAGAGTCTTCATAATTGTTGTGCTTAATGTCTATGTGGTGTTCTATTCAGCGCTGCTTCATGACCTAGGAGTACAACGTTCTACTTATGTGACTATCCAGATTTCTGAGTAATAGATAGCAACAGTCCGAAAGTGTCTTGAACTGCCCATCTCTTGATGCAGGGTGGAGGGTCAGGTTGGCATTCCTATACATCTGTTTTGGCCTTTTCTCAAGGTCCTGCATGGGGCCTGGCATGGCGAGCCCTGGGATGGATTCTAAGTTGCTAATACCACCAGTCCACTCTCTAACACCCCTCCCCCACAGGGTATGCCTATGTTGACCCCTCCCACTGCTTAGTGCCATCTCCTGCTGTGTTCCTTGTCACTGTGATCAATCTCTCTGGCCCTGCACTGGTACCTCCTTACCTGTTTTGTCCTGTGCTCTTCACCCTGCTCTTCGTTTACAGGTTGTTGGTATCTGGAGTTTTCTGATTGTGTGGAGATGGTATCTTTTCTGGTACACACATCACCTGTCATAGGTAGGCTCCATGTTGCTACCTGTTAGTGGCTTCCATCTCTGTGTATTTACAGGGAAGCATCTGGGGTCAGGAGGTGAGAGGAGATTCATGACAAGCTAGATCTGGCTGGTATCTCTGCTCTGTCTCCTGTCACTTTAGACCATATTGTCTGCGGGCTTCAGTTTTGCCTCTTAGATCTCATGCGCGTCATTTTTGGCATCCTCTAAATCAGAGCTGTAAGGGGAAGGGAATTCTGGGAAATGTCATTCCCAGAGCAACCAAGTTGATCGTGTAGAATAATCCAGCACAATGTTTGCCTCTGAAGAATGGAGCAGGAGTATGTGAGAGATGTGATGCTTGGCACAGAAGCACAGGGCTATGAATTTTCTAACACACAAACACACACACACACACACACACACACACACACACACACACACACACTATGAAAAGAAAACCAGAGCCTCTTGACTTTTTATAAACCTTTAGTAGGTTTCCCCATATCTTTCTGTATAATTCTTGTTTTCTACCTTCATGATGTAATTCTTTTCCTCTGGTTATTGCTAATGATCTCATTTATTTAAAGACAACAGGAAAGTGCATATATATTTGCACATGCATGCATGACTATCGTGTGTTTATATGTGCACGTATGTTTTGGGGGGGTATGCAACTCATTTCCATCTGGTTTCTTCTGTGGGTCCTATGCCTTTAATGATGATTCTTTAACCTGTGCCAAAGACACCCAGGGGACAGGAGAGCCCAGAAGGAGGGCTTGGTGAGAGAAGGATGGAAAGTAAACTCCCTGGGAGATAAAACTCATGCAGCACACAGGGGTGCTTTGTTCCATTAATTTTTATTGGGAGAGGCGCATCCCCCACTGCTTTATCCTGCCTCTCTTTCAGGCACAGAGCCAACTGTGTGTTCTCATACTGACATCTCCACAAAGAGCTGGGGAAGGAAGAGGTAGGTTGAGTTCGCTGCACCTAGTATGGAAGCCACAGCCCGAAACCCTTACCTGGCTCCTGTTGGCTCTGGGTCTCTTGCTGTTGAGTGAGGGCCGGCTGGATTTTATTTTTAAGCAGGTTGAACATCTAAAGTCTGATATACAGAGAGAAGAGGCCATCTGAGGTGCAGATCGGCCTTTCTTAGTGAACTCCCAAGTGTCGCAGGTACAGGACACTTTGCCATTTGGGGACTGTGGAGGTAGTAGATGAGTTGCCTAGGGAGTACCTGAGATGCCTGAACAATCTTTTAGACAGAAGAGGACAGAGACCATTGCCTCCTTCATTGCCTATAATTTAGTCTACAAAAGGCCACCGTCTTGGAATTCAGTCAAGTTTTCCTGGAACCCAGTGATGGTTCCACACATCCCCCTGGTGGCTGCTGGCTTATGGCAGGGACCCAAGAGCTGATTTCTATCCCCAGTGATTGCACTCCAGCTAGCATGGAGTAGTCTCTCCCACCCTTGCTGGCTGCTTCAGCTCTTCCCTTCAGGACATCCGACTTCATTTCCTGTTCTCCTCTCTCCCTCTGCTCCAGTCAACATGGTTGCTGCTGGTTGGTATTTGAATACTACAGCTTGGTTGGATGCTCCATGTCTGGATTGCCCTTCCCCAGGGAGCTCAGAGACAACTCACTCAGCATCTCTGCCTCAATCTCACTTCTTGGCCAGGCGTGGTGGGGCACACCTTTAATCCCAGCACTCAGGAGGCAGAGGCAGGCAGATCTCAGTGAGTTCGAGGCCACCTTGGTCTACAAAGCAAGTTCCAGGACAGCTAGAGCTGCTACACAGAGAAACTGTGTCTTGAAAAAAACAATAACAAAAAACAAAACAAAACAAAAAAACCAAACCAAAACAACCAAAATCTCACTTCTCAACTACGATGCTTATGCAAAGCTACAGTTGTCCTTGCCCCCTTACACACACACACACACACACACACACACACACACACACACACACACATATACACACACGATTGGGTATCCTTTGCTTGCTTTCCCTCCACAGCATCTATTGGCTTCCAGAACGCTGTAATTTATTTCTCCATCATGTCTTTCTGTTTGCTCATTGTATACTCACACCTACTCCTCTGTCGTTGAAAAAGTAAGCCCTTCGGAGGCGGTCATCCTGGCCTGCTTTGTTTACAGACTTAACCTCAGCCCTCACAGGGGCTTTACACTGTTTGTTGATGTATGATGTTTCATGAAGAAATTGCTTGGAGGTCTTTCCCGTGTTTGCACATCAGGCAAAGGCAACTTCCAGTCCAGTTAGAAATGAATGGAAAGAAGAGTTCCTCAAATGACTTCAGGAGTGTTCCTGCACCGTTCACGTGGTGTGCTCATAGTACTGGCTGCCACCCACAAGACACAGGAGGATGTGAATCCTAGCCATTGTCTGCTGTTCCATAGAAGCCACATGACTTGTGCTCAGGCTTCACAGGGAGGCTTTAGGCAAAGCAAAGCTGATATCTTTGGACGGCCTGAGGGGATGTGTTGAAAATCCCGAGACTGGTGAATGACTTAGAGAGGAATCTCTCACCATGAATCCCGATTGCTACTCTTTTCCTCTCCATCTCAAGGAGTTCCTTCTACATACAAGCTACTCTTGGGATCCACAAGAGGAAAGACAAGGCAGAATGGCTGGAATGACACCCAGAAGTGGGGACCGTAAGGATTCCAGGCTTGCCATGTGATGAGGTGACCATGAGGCTTACCTGAACACGGGTGGCGTTTTCACAGCCTGTGTGTAGGATTCCAGAGTGAGCGAGGTGGTGGTGTTGGGAGAAATTCTGCTATTTACTATTTAATTTTTCATTGCATAAACCACATAACAGCATCGACAGCATCAATTCCCATGGAGAGCACTGGCTAAAACGTTAATGAGGACTGTGGGTAATAACTGATTACAGCCAGTCTGGTTTGTCTGGGCCCTTTGTGTGTCTGTGTGTGTGTGTGGGTGTTCTTTAGCAGAATGATTCTCTCTCTTTTGAGAAAGGGTCTCCCTTTGTAGCCAAGACTGTCTCTGAACCCCCAGTCCACCTGCCTTGGCCCCCTGAGTGTTGTGACAAGCATATGCTATCACACTCAGCCTCGGAGGTAGTGGCAGCGATCATTGGACCTTGCAAGGATGTACAGCTGGCCTCTCATAGGTAGAGATCAGAATGCTGCCAAACATCTACAGTACACAGAGCATCCCTATAGCCAATCACTATCTGGTCTAAATATCGGGGTGCCGAGCAAGCTTGAGAAACCTTTCTCCAAAGCGTGGCAGAAACGAACAACTGTTTCTGTTGTCATTTTCTCCTAGTTTTTCTAAATCCTTCGTCTCCCCTCCCCACTAGAAGAAGCAGAGAGAAGACTGGAAATCTCTCTTTAGAATGTTTCTTAGGAATTAATTTAATGGCAGAGGGAACAAGGAGTTCCAGCCTCCCACGTCCGTCAGCTCACCACCTGCTGGAGCATCAATTATATGTCTCGGCCCACACCACGCCCGAAGGTGGAGAGCTGTTTCACGGTACCGTTGGTGCCTTTAGACACCTCCCATGAACCAGGGGTGAGTGTTGAACAACCAAGTGGGAGGGCCAGTACTCCATGTTGTCAGTTGCCTGGAAGCCTAGGGCGTTGTGTAACCCAAATGAACTCCTGGATCTAATCTTTGCCTCTGACAGCTCCCTGGTATTGCAAGAATGCCTGAGGATATTTGTTCTAACTCATCCAATTGGTATTGAAATACTTTCCAAATGAAGAATAATGCTGTCAGCTACTACTCCGAAAATCAGCATATGGCTGCCGTTTGTCTCTCTCACCAAGGAAGCCCGCTTACAACCTCTATTACACCCAGTGCTTTCCAGTTCCCAGGGAACTATTAGTAATGGGCGCCCCCTCTTTTACACATAGAATTTTTAATGGAGTATTAGAGCTGAAAAAGAATAACTAACTTCAGAGGGAATTTATTCTGAAGTACTGGTCAGTAGAGGAGGAAGCAGAGACCCTTATACAATTGAGATAATTCCCCAGACTCCAGAATGGTTAGTAGGAGACCAGAACTGAAGCTCCAGGGTGGCCGAGTCCTAGCTGTGTGCTCTTTTTTTGTACACCAAGGATGAACTAAACTATCAGCTAGTAGGACAGAAGTTTCCCTTGTTCAGATAAAACTTACATTGCAGAATGCCAAATGTATAGATCTGAGTAAGCAAGGCAACAGTTCACATTATAGACCATAGGCTCCATCAGCCCTTCTGCTGGAGGAAGCTGAGCCTTTGTCTAAAGGACTTCATACTGATGTACAAAGAATCAATATTTAGATGTCACAGCAGGCTCTTCTTCCTCAGCAAGTCCGTAAATTCTGCTGTTCCTTGAGGTTCCCTTGGAACTCTTTTCCTTTCCTGTATGTGCGTTCTCCACAGGGGACCTCAGTGCTCTTTTGTGATCAGCCGCTGTCTGGCCTGTGTCTCTTTGGTGATGCATGCCAAATCTATCCTCAGCCTGGTGTGTCTGTGTGGAGTGAGTCTCGGGTTTGGATGGTGCGAAAAGCAGGGCTGAGGCTGGAGGTTGACTATGGTCTTTGTGGGTTCGATGTCTCCTTGGGTAAGAGTCTCATCTCCTTTCCCAGGTCCTGAGTTCTGCCAAGCTTTGTGCTCTCTCAAGATTGATCACAGCACCCAACAACTTGAACGAATGAGGAAGGGGACTTCAGAGGGGCTGTGTTCCCACGAAATGCTTTGAGCATGACCAGACAATGAATCCAATTATCAACTGTAGTTATTTACCATCCGGCCAGGAGATTCTCAATCTTGGTTGTACAGTAGAATAATCTAGAGGCTTTTTAGAGCCAAAGAGGATGAGTCCTCCTTCTAGACTTCCTGAACCAAGATGCCAGGATGATGAAGGAAGTGGTTTTGTTGTTTGCCTGTCTGAAAAACCAATAGCTCGTAAGTAATCAACTAGTTGATGGGTTTTTCCATGAGAGCACATCTTTAGCCTTCAGTAGGAAAACAGGGTCATTCTTGTGGTCACTAACTTAGTACCACTGTCACAACAACAGGTGACTGCTGTGTGACAAGGGTAATTACTGTGCCTACAACCTGAATCCAAGTCACAGGTATTTTTGGCTAGATTTCGAAATGTGTACGTGTGAACGGTGCATTTTTGCTGATCTACTAATACGTGTGAATCTTGGATACCTGCTTCATTCACTATTTAAAACAGAAGAATGATTTATTAAAGTGCATTAGAGTTGGGGAGCACAGTAATGAACAAAATAGATAAGCATCCCTGCCCTCAAATGAGGCGGATAAGGCCTAAAGCACTGGGCCATGCCTTAAGCTAACAAAGAGCTCTGACATGTGCAGTAGTATCCTGACCCAGAAGACCCTGAAACTGGACCCACTGTTGACATATGACCCAGAGCCAACCAGGGAACACCACAGGAGCTGGAAGCAGAGCCTGCCAGAAGGTACACACATAAATACCTCAGTCCTTTGTTTAATAAATGATATTGCTTACAATCTCCTAGAGCCTGTATTGTTTGGTTCTGCGTCTATTCACCCCCCTACCCCCGGGACCAGAGACAGTGGGACCCCAGCTGCAGAGCAAGCAACACTCACAGAATTTGGTCCTTGGAGGAGACAGCCAATAGGACAGATGAGTAAGATTTAGGACATGTCCAGATGGCAACGGGGCTGGGGTAGTTATCTGTTGCTGTATAACCAATCTCCCCCTAACACACAAGCTTAAAATAATAACATATTTGTTCACAGCTTCTGTGGGTCATAAGTCAGAGAGTAGCTTGGCTGGGTGTGTGTGGTTCAGATTCTGTCATGAGACTGAGAAAAACTAGTGACTGAGTCTGTGCTCAGATGGCTTCCTGGGGCTGGAGGATGCTTTTGTAGGATGTCCCAGTTGTTCTTCCCATGCTGGCTTCTAAAAACAAGGAGAAATCCACACCCCTTTCTATGACAGTAGTCATTTCTGCACAGTCTATTTGTTAAGAAGAGTTCCCGAGTTAAGTTTGCATTTGCAAGAAGAGCTGTTTTTAAATCACACAAAGGCTGGGGGAATATAATCCAGCAGAGAGACGAGACACAAACAGCTAGTGAAGGGGGGTGTCATTGTCGGGGTGACAAGGACAGACTTTACCAAGAAGGTCAGACGGGAGTGGAAGTTTGGGGAGGCTGATGTGGTTGGTGCTGGCAGAAGAGTAGCAGGTTAATTCAGGAAGGTAGGTAGGGGTAGTAGGAAGACACGGGGCAGGTCTTCAGAGCTATAGTTGGGACTTGGGCTTTTCCTTTGAGGGAAATGGGAGTTAATAGAAGCCTTTGAAGCTGATAAATTTTATGTCCCATGGAGTACTAGATGTAGGGAGCGAAGCAAAATCAGGGAGACCAGTCAGTGGTTCTTGGGGTAATCAGGAGAGAGTGGTAATTCTGACTTAGTGTTTGTACGCACATGGAGAGATATGGTGGGTAGTGGCTGATTTGGACTGTAGGCGGGGCTTCAAGATTTGGTGATAGACTGGATACAGAGTGTGAGACTATAAGGGAAAAAAATTAGGGATCACTGCAAGGGTTGTACAAGTGAAAAAATACAGTTGGTGTATGTTGTGATGCTGAGGAAGTACCTTATGTCTCTAGAAGCTGGAAGCACAAAACATATGCAAGCATCTTCAGTGAAGACGGACATTTTTCCTTGAATACTTAAAACCAGAAAACAGACTCTAAACAACCATTGGCTTCTCTTCTATTTATTAATTTTTTTCTATTATCATCCAAAAAATTTAGAAAAGGATGTGGGCCACAGAGTTGTCACTGGCCATGATTGCTGGTGACCTAACACCAAGGATAATTTCTAACAGTGCCTATAAATGACTAATGTCTATGACACCAGAGAGCATAACTTGAAAGAGGGACTAGAAGGTGACCTCTTGCATAAAAAAGTAGAGATGTAAAAAGGAAATCTATGCCCTATGCCCAAGTGGGAAGGTCTTGGTCATTCAGTCAAATATTTTCCTTTCAAATACTTGAAAATTAATTTATTTATCCATTTATGCTACAATTATTTATTAATGGCCTGATATGCTCTAGGTGTGTGGTGCTTAGCTTTAAATGTTAACTTGTCACAACTTGTAAAGAGAGCCTGAATGAGGGATTGTTTAGGTAAGGCTGGCCTATGGGTATGTCTATGAGGGGGTTGCCTTGATAGTTGATACAAGAACACTCAGCCCATTGTGGGTGACACCATTCCCTGGGCTGGCAGGTAGAGTTGTGTGTGCACGTGTGTGTGTGTGTGTGTGTGTGTGTGTGTGTGTGTGTGTGTGTGTGTGCGTGTGTACTATATAGGAGAGGAGAAAGCTAGAGGAAACAGGCAGCTCCACCATGACTTCCCTGCTGCGATGGGCCATAACATGGGATTGTAAGCTGAATACCAGCTCCCCCTCTCTTCCCCTGCAGTTGCTTTTGGTCAGGCTGTTTTATCACAGCGACGGAAATGAAGCTAGGACAGCATGCCGTTCAAGATTCTGAGTGGAGGCAGACGTCAAGTTAGGTTGAACCATATAAAACTGCTGACTTCGACCACTTGGGGGTCTACCAAAATGCTACTTTCACGTCGTTCAAGATTCTATTTTATGAAAACTGTGTGCACAGGCTACTTGCCATATAAGCCATTGATGCGTATACTCACGCCCAGTGCCTGAAAGTCCTAATCCTGCTGCCCCTGCTTAACAAACGTCATCGTTCTTAGTTTTGTCTTAATCCCTGCCACACCTGCCTGCCTTGATTTCAGCTCCCTTCCCTCTTTTCCTGTCCTTTGTGTAAATGGAACACAGCTGTTTCCCATCACTGCTGTGTCTGGTGTCCCTTCATGTACTTGAATCTCTCCGGAAGGTCAGATTATGAGGTATGGCTCGGCCTGAGGGTGTATTTTATTACTAAGCACATCACATCTCAGCTGGTTAGGGTATCAGCGTAGAGCACTGAGGTCCAGTCCCAGCCAGCTGAGCCAGTTAGAGTGTGACTGTGGGCCCCGGCTGGGTGGATCTGGCGGGACTGTGCTGTCTTGCACGGAACATTTGTGACAAGCTTAAGCTGCTGGTAATAGTGTCTCAGCCTTGAGGGCAGCTTTAGCCAAGGCCAGTTCCTACTGACAATCGTCTTTTGATAATGCTCTTCAATGTCTTACTTCAGAACCGAATGCCTGTGAACCAACCAAACTGTCTCCAGGCACCCAGGCAATTTTGCTTAAGATTGCCACAAGAAGTGATGTGTTTTCTTCCTTCCCTTGAATTCACCTGCGCTCTTTATCCCAATACAACATATGCTCAGCTCTGCACTGCTCGGAGACATAACATCTTATCACTCTGCTGGGAAGTTACTCTCCTCCTAGTCTGTAGCTTCTTCCATGCACTACGACTTCATTTTGCATTATCTTTTTCTAGACAACAACAACAACATTCTCAGAGGTTTTCCTGAGTTAAGTAACACAATTACTGGAATAGCGGCAGGATGTGTCCGGACTGGAACACAATGATCGTGCTGTGGGAAACAAGGAGGCCATTATTTTTGCTGTCTTACTTAATTAGTATTACACACAGCATGACTTGGGTCTGATCCATACCCAGTTTATTGGGGAGAAGCACTATGAGGTAGAAAGAATGTGTAGATATTGAAAAGGGGATTTGTGTGTGTGTGTGTGGGGGGGGGTTGAAGTATATATAGCTGGATGAACAGAGAGAACATTACCCAGCACCTGCATTCTCAGAGACTCATCTGATTGCCTCAAAACCCATTCAACTGTATTTTTCCTCTTTCTTTATTGCATTTGGCTGTGGGAGCAGTGGCTGACTCTCACAACCTCTATTGTTTGATTGCATCCATTACTTCTCAAAAATCTGGGTCCCGGAGTCCAGTTCCAACTCCAAATGGAATCGGTGCAAAGGGAAGGATGGAGATGGCAGGTCCTTGCCAGGCAGGGAATGAACTCCATTCCAAGCGCATCTCCCTTTAATGAGTATCCTGATGTGGCTCTCATTCCTCCGCAAGTACCAGGCTGTATCCGGAGTGATGGCTGCACTTGATGGATAATTTATGCAAACAGAACACAAACAAGAAGTCATTAAGCCACCCAACAAGGGTCCTTGACTTTTGCAAAACCAAACAGTTATTCTGATCCTGATGAGTTTAATTTTACTTTTGGTTGAGTACCGATGAATACATTATATTTAAAATAAATATAATATTATCAATATTCATGATCAAACTGAATGTCATTTGGTGTTTGGTGTTTTTTTTTTTTTAAAGTTATATGCAGAGCTTGATGCTCATAGAATCACAGAATGTGCATCTTTAGAGCTTTAATCCTACGTTAAGTCTGTTTTTGATGTATCCTAGGATAGCCAGAACAGGAGGGGGAGGGCAATGCTTTATTTGCATATCTGTAACAAGTTGATTTCCCCCTTGTTTTCTATCTTCATATAGAATATATTTGAATGTGAATTTGAGAATTGGATGCAAGGAAACTATAACCCACTGGACAGCATAAAGAAAATTGATGCTGAATGCGATTTGGCTAGCTAGTGATTAAAAATTACTTACAAGAAAATTAAAATGTAGGGGGGAAAAAGCACAATGCCTTTGTTGTAATTCAAAGACCATGTAGGTGTACAATATTTGGATGTCAGTTTACATAATACGCTGTGTTTTCCCATGCTTTCCAGATGCCCGGCAGTTTATTTTAGTAATTTTAATTTTATTAGAACAGCATCCTATGGCTTGGTTGCTGTATGGCAGTTCTAGAAGCATTCACGTGAAAATCATTAAAGCCTAAATGGTCCTGGCAGGTAATCTCACTATCTTTTCATCTTCTATCCCCAGGAAGGTGGCCTCTGTTGATTGTTTAAAAGAAAAGAAACACCGTTCTCCTAGACACAAATAAAAATGCCGCACCCCAGTCCTTTCCCAGAGGAAGCGGGACCCTGCAAGTCTGGGGAGTGAAAGCAGCTTCCGTGGGAAGGACATTTGCCCCCAAGATCAGCTGTAAAACAGGAGGAACCCTCAGGGCTCTCCAGCCTCAGTCAACCCCAGAGCAGACAAGGCCCTCACCACCTGGGATGGGCAAGCCTCCCTGACCCACAGCTTGGGCAGGTGTGCCTACTACGGCCATTTCCTCTGCCCCTTGAAAGGGACATAAGAGGCAAGAAAAGCTGACAACCCAGACCCTCATTTCAGGAGGAGGCTCTCCCGTGGATGCCTGTGTGAGGCAGAGAGAAGGGGAGTGAGGAAGGACTGTAGTGATGAGGGGAGGCGAACCATCACCTCCAGAATTCTCCCCAGGGGGAGGGATAAAGGAAAGCACTGGTAATACACAGTCTAGAGGAGGAACAGATTTCCAAGAATAGACTGGGCAATGGATAGGGCTTCTCATGAATCATCAAACAGCAGCAAATGCTTGACCATTGTAGATGGCATGGATCACTAAGGACTATCTCTAATTTAGGAGAAAGAATGCCAATAGCTACATCCTGAGCTTGTAGTTGATACTAAGCACCTCATCATAACATGTCTTAGAGACACTATTCAAAATTCTGTATTCAAATTCTATGTCTAGATTTGATAGCTCTTCTGAGTTTAAATCTTTAACTGAAGTCTCAAAGTAGTTAGGATATAGATAGCTGGGACCAGGCATTGAGAATCACTGTCTTATTAAAACACTGTCTGATACTGAGTCAAATATCTCATAGCTTCAGAATTATCTCCAATCTACCACTTTAAAGACATTTTCATTTAACTTATGAGTCTCTGAAGAGAGCTAATATTCCTGGGCCATCCTCTCTGCCAATTTCTCTTTTCTCTTTGTGTCTTAAGCCTTCATATGAGGGTTGGAGGGATCAGGAATGGAGAATGTCTCTTTACTTTGGCTCTGAATTTCCATCAAGACTTTTCTGTAACAACTGGCACCCCTTGACCCTGAATCTAGAGGCAAGAATCTCAGATGGAAGGAAAGGACCCTTGCCTTCTCCATTAAGAGGGAGGAATAATGTACTACTAGGAAGAAGTTAAGGGTTAGGTAGAAAAAAATAGGTCTACCTGGAGGATTTAGATGCAATGTTTGAACTCATGGTCTGAGTTCCTATGCCTGTCTGCTTATCTGGCAATGCATTACTTCATCTCTGCCTGCCATTTCTTATAACTGTGGCTCGGTTTCCTGGCCTTTCTCTGCAAATGCCTTTTGAGTATGTTTGATCAATGAGAATTTTTCTGGGGCTTGCTTTCTACCACTTGCAAAAGATTGGAAATTAAGTTGGGATCAGGGAGAAGCAGGCAATTCTAGCTTTCCTTTTCAGGGTTCGAGCTCGGCACGGCTTCTCCATCATCAATAGTGTCAACCCTTGCCAGACAGCTTCTGAAATGGAGGCTCACCACCCCTCTCTTCCTGTGCCCTTTCAAGGGAAGAATAGTTATCCCTTTCTGCTGCTACGCATCCCTGCTTTTCTCTACCTTTTTATTTCTTACCTTTCCAGTTATTGAGGCAAGCAGTTTCATAATTGAATTTATTCTGTTGAAATACTGAGAGAGGGGAGATTCCTTCTTTACTGTGGGGGTTCTGCCTGGCTGATTTGCTGAGTATGGGGTGGGTGTTTCATTTTGTGGGACTTGAGGGGTGGTGGGTGCAGTTAATGGATCTAGACACACAATGCTGAGGTTTGAGTTCTGACCCTAGACAAATTCCATGTTTTTGGATGCTCTTTCTTTGGTGGTGAAACCCCAGTGGATACATTACACCAACCCTAGCTTCTCTCTTTGTCTTTGTGGTAGCTCTTCTCACAAATGGAATAGGGTTTAGACAGTGATTCTCAACCTGTGGGTCACAACCCCTTGGGCAAACCTCTGTCTCCAAAAATATTCACATTATGGTTCATAACAGTAGCAAAATTACAGTTATAAAGTAGCAACAAAATAATTTTATGGTTGGGGGGGTCACCACAACATGAGGAACTGTATTAAAGGGTCACAGCATTAGGAAGATTGGGAGCCACTGATTCAGTGTTTAATAGACTAATTGAGGGCAGTAGAAATATCATGTATGATCTGTCTTGTGTTATGACTTATTTTAATTACCCATCATAAATGCTCCCCATATATAAATACTCATTATAAATATAAGCACTCTTTTATGCTGAGCCCAGGCGCAGCTTCACCAATGTTTTTCAACATAATGATCCTGGCAAGGGATAAGATTTGGCAAGCAAGTCAAAACCCATTTTCCACCCATGATTCCAAGTCTTAACTTCTCTTTTAAACCCAAAGAAAAAGCCCCAGAGGCAAAGATTCATGTCAGATGCATGGGACCATACATCTGTGCCTTAGAATGATTCTGGCAGGTCAGCACGCTCCTTTTCCATAGGTATGTGTACACTCATATATGTACACATATATGCATGAAAGTATATTTCTACTTTTAGATTTTGTTGTATATCTATTGTGTGTGTATGTATATGTAATTATCTTTGGATATGAATAATATAGATAGGTGTATATAACTGTACTTAAGCTTATAGAATTTATTCAGGAAAGGCAGCTGGAAGTTTGCTACCCCAATATTTTAATTTTAAGGATGGGAAAAGCGAACTTCATTTTCCGAATCCAAGACTAACTGTGAAAGTTCTATGGCAAAGCTGAAGAAAAAAAGTTCACCTTGAACTTTTAGTAGATGCTTGTTTTGGTTGGCAAGGGGCCACAACCCATAGACATGCTAAGTTTGAAAGTCTATTTGGGTGATTAACACAACTATCAACTTTTTCTTTTCCACTCATGGAGTTTGAAGAATGGAAAAAGGAGCCTGCCGGTTGTCATGGAAGACAGAGGGGATAAGAAATCTATGGGTGATGTTTAATTTCTCTTAAATTGTGCCTCTCTGGAGTCTGATGAAATCAGTGTGTGTTGGTTTGACTGTGTTCTACCCTTCTCGGGCCTGAGTCGGGCCTCAGAAAACCAAAGATGGCATACAAATAGAAAGCTCTGGGATTTTCCTTAGCAGCTTATAGTCTGTCTACCTGCTGATTTTTCAAAATCATAAACATAAAATGGCTCTAGCAGCGATTGCCGTAGATTTCCCATCCACCGTAAAAATGAAAGTGTTTGAAATGAGGGGCAGAACAGTTGATTTGTTTGGTGACATTTTCCAGGGACAGTCCATAGCAGGATGGATGTGGTCCAGATGTTGGTAAGTATTAAGGAAGAGCTTCTCGGAAACCAAGGTCCAGATTTTTCCCTGAAGCTGTGTCCAGTTCGTTACTTGTACGCCATATGTTCTCTCAGATTTACCCCTCTGCTATGTCAATTAAAGACTTCGTAGCTTTCCCCTTTCTTTGTTGTTGTTGTTACATTTTAGCTCTCTCTGTCTCAAAGCACTTTCATTTAAATGCTTATCGTTCACAGTGTAGAGCAGCTCCTGAGCCATGCCCACCGGAGGGCCATCAGCTTCATTGTCTGGTCTGGTTTTATGAGCTAGTATGAGAGGCAGACATTGCTAGGAGGTAAACACATCCTTTGAAATGCCGCTCTTTGCTTTGCGACAAGCTAGAGAAGAAAAAGCCTGTGATGGATTTGTTCAGGTACTGTGATGGGAGAGAAGCCAGGGGGGACTTTTTGGCAGGGCTCTGGCTTTCCCCTTCTATGAGATTAACTTCCAGGAAAGGAACACACCCGACAAGACTTCCCATGGACCTCCTTTATGTGCTCAGCCCAATAGAAGTTTTGGCTGCTGGCGGCTGCGCCTTAGAAAGTCCTCCAGACTGAAGGTCAGTCACAGAGACTCAGGGCTTATAGGAGCTCATTGTCCAAGCAGCTCCAATTGTCATGACCTCCTCACCGCACATATTGGTCCTCATTGTGAGAGTCCATTTGGCCCTCTATTTATTGATCATGTTCTCACCCATAGACCAGTTTAATAGTTACCTGCCTCGGGGAAAAGAAAAAGCAGCACTCTCGGTTAAAGAAGACACACTCTGTATAGCCTGTGTTTCTTGTGTGTGTTATGTCTCTGGAAACGGAACCAGCACTGGGAAACGTAGCGATGATGTGAGCACAGATGTGCTCACACACCACGCAGATGGGAGCATTTCTTCTACTGAGCTCCCAACCTGTTTCTCCCTTTACTTCCACTCAACAGGCCTTTCGGAGTTTCCGAATTAACTGAACACACGCATCTTGGAGGTCTACCTTTAGAAGCTGAGGATGTGTTAGATCCATGCTATGGAAGTTCTGTATCTTCTGTCAGTCTTGGTTCAAGGGGAGGCACCCTTGAACAGTCAAACCACATGACCCAACTTTCGGACAGGTCCTTGGCCCCGAGCTTGGCTGACTCCCAGACCCCACAGTTGACTCCCAACGTATCTCATACAACAACCTTCATAAAGCCGGGTTGATTGCTGTGTTTCTTCTCAGTCTCCCCCACTTTCTGAGACCCGCTCTGTGCACAGTTCTGCTTACCCCCAGGAACTCCACTACAGCTTCCCAAGGGGATTCCTCTGTATTCAGGCCTCAACTCAGCAACATCTGGCTTTATTTTTCCCCTCTGCTCCTTTGCCACAGATGGGACTCTTCTGGGGCCCCTCCTCAGGGTATGAGCGAGGAGCTCATGTCGGGTGCAGCTATTTGCTTGGCTTGCAAACTCCCTAAGTAGCTAATCTGTTAAACTCATGATATCCGAGGTGTTAACAGTTGATAAAAACTTGATAGGTTTTTGCCTTCCAGATGACAGTAACATTTTAATAGGAGACCTTGTTACTTTTACCTCAAATATAGAGGGAAAAGATCCTGACAGTTCAGTGGCATAATTACAGCGGGTGGAGAGTGTTTGGTGGGGACAGTGGTGGTGGGTGGGTTACTGAACACAAGATCTCTTCCGACCCAGGGTACGGCTGGAGCTGTATGAAACATTCATTTAGGGTATATTGGTGTTGTGGCTTAATTTGTACAAGCGTTTCAGCATTGTATGTGAATGGTTACGGTAAGACTGTCTGTGTGCATATGAGACCCAGAGCTACAGCTTTCGTCTGATTTGGCCATGCTGTTTGTCTTTACATAATTGTTAAGAAACAAGATAACAAGCTCTAACTCGCTGGTAGTTTACACCAAGGAATTCTGCTCTTTGCTCATTTTCATCCTCCACAAGTCCCCCCCTCCACATCCCCCCCCCAGCAGGCAATGTGACCCCATTTTTGCACACAAAGAAACTAAGGCTTAGAAGAGCAGTGTGACTTGTTTGGGGTCACATGGCAACAGGCAGGAACAACAACGGAGGCTTTCCATGTTCTACCCTATTGTGAATGGAGAGCGAACTCTGTGTCTGAGCACCCCCCCCCACCTCGCCCCAAGGCACACCATTTGCAAACGTAAACCCTGAGACTTTGTGAGCTATGCAAGTTTGTTTAGTGCTTACAGAACCAGCAGGCAAATAGCACGAGGCTCTTCCACCAGCTGCACCTGCTGGGCCCCTCTTTAGTCATTTCCCTTCCTTTGTCCCCAGCTTGTACCCTCCAGTCTTTTCTTCTGAGGACTCCTCCACTTTCTCCAAGTTTCCGCCTCCTTTTACCTCCCCTCTGTTGTTAAATTTCACCATGATATGGGGCTGGAGATGCCAGTGAGGAAGAACATTTGCCATTCGAACATGAGGACCTGAGTTCAGATCCCCAGCATCCACATAAAAAGCTGAGGCTGGTCATCCATGTGTGCCCATAACCACAACACTGGGGTGGGGCAGTGAAGGAGGAGACAGGAGGGTCCTAGGAGATCACTGCCTAGCCAGCCTACTGGAAACATCCATCAAGCCCTGGTTCTGTGAGAAAGCCTTTCTCAAGACCTCAGGTGAGACAGGTGGAGGAGGACATACCTGCATGTGTGTGTGCAGAAAACACACACACACACACACACACACACACACACACACACACACACACACACAGAGAGAGAGAGAGAGAGAGAGAGAGAGAGAGAGAGAGAGAGAGTTCACAAGTGTCACTGAGCTATTTCCTCTTGTATTTTGCTCACATAATCATTTTCTTTCTTTCTTTCTTTCTTTCTTTCTTTCTTTCTTTCTTTCTTTCTTTCTTTCTTTCTTTCTTTCTTTCTTTCTTTCTTTTTTCCTTCCTTCCTTCCTTCCTTCCTTCCTTCCTTCCTTCCTTCCTTCCTTCCTTCCTCTCTCTCTCTCTTTCTTTTTTGAGACAGGGTTTCTCTGTCCCCAAACTCACTCTGTAGACCAGGCTGGACTCAAACTCACAGAGATCCACCTGCCTTTGCCTCCTGAGTGCTGGGATTAAAGACTTGCGCCACCACCACCCAGCATTTTTTCAGTCCTTAGCAGGCTGATTCTCTGCCCTCCACTCCACTGCCACAGTGAGTCTTAACAAGAACACGGGAAGATGGAAAATGCTGTGGGAGTCAGTTGGTTTAAGCCCCTGCCTCAGGCCAGCCAAATAAAGCCTGTGCTTTGAGCTGCTCCTTGTGTCTGTATCATGGAGTTCTGCACCTTAGACATCTGAGCATGACCTTGAGAGCTGCTAGCTGATTCGGACCTTGCTGTGCTTAAGAGCTATGTATGCAGGGGAGGCGGCCTTAGCATTTAGGAGCTTGAACTACTGAAGGCCACCTGGAGCTAAGCCCATCCTTTGATCAAAATGGGTCAAACCTCTCTGAACAGACCACCTTCTCTCTCCAGCTTCTCCAGCTGTAGAGCCCATGCCTACCATCCCTCAACTGCCTTCTGAAGCAGTGTGCTTGGCTCCTAAGATCAGCTCGCCCTTCCCTTTTGCTTCCTGGAAACTTAGTGCCTTGGGTTTTCTCCCCCTGAAGATCTTACAACACAGAAGACATGAGCGTCTGAACTTGCATGAGTGGAGGTGATGGTGGATTCCAGCAGAACCGAAGAGGATTTGCCATCTGTCGGTACATGGCCCATATTATCTCTCTTTCTTTCTCGCCCTCCCTTCCTTTTTTGTTGGAGCTGGGGACCTAACCTAGGACCTTGGGTTTGCTTAGGCCAGTGCCTTACTACTGGACTAAGCCCCTGGTCACCAGTTTGTGGATTTCTTGAGTTCTAACTGGCCTAATAGTTTGTTGTTCATACGGACAAAACCTAGCAGAGGGTCTTCGCCGTAATCACCCATAAGACTCCCTACCACAAGCCCCACTGGCTGGGCTGAGCTCTGCTTCCTAACTTGCTCAGCCGTGGAGTTCTGCCTGGTACTTGCTGACTCATTTCATCATGTGGCCCCGACCACTGGGCTCACTTGCTACCTGCATGACCCTTTTCTTCCTCCAGATATTGCCTCTGCATCTGCCTGAAGCCCTCCACATTCAGAGTCTGCTGGGCTTGGGTGCCTCCTCTTCACCGGCACACCCTTTCGTGGTCCCTTTGCTTTGGTCCCCCTCATGGTCTCCGTGCCCAGGCCATGCCAGATGTGCCCAAGGCTTCTTGTTTTCATGTTTTGGAATACATGCCTTCCCTGGGATAGCCCTTTGCTCTGCTGGGAAAGTGTGGCTTCCCTTTTCTGCCTGAACATTCTTGAATCATTTCCCCCTCTCACATCTCTCTGGCCTCATGGAATTCCGCATCCCCTCACCCCGCCTGCCCATCCTTCTTGTCTGACAATTAATCTCTTGATGGTTTGGGATGCTTCCTGCACTGCACTGGGGTGTTGTTATTGTCTGTGTGTTATTTTGCTTCCCCTGGGGTCACATCCTATCTCTTTGAGAGAATGCCTCCAGCCTTCTGATTCCCTGGGTATCTCACTTGTTTGTTGTCGCTACCCTAGACATACTTCTGGAAGACCAGAAGTCTGTCCTTCCTTAGGTGAGTGCTACATTTCTTTTAGTAGCAGTGGTTCTCTGAATTCTTTAAGCCAGACAGAATTATTATGGGTCTTTCCCTGAGTAATGGGGAGGTAGTGAGCATACATTCTGATACACAAATGCCTTCAGATACCATTGAGGTCATCTGATAGAACAATGACCGGGCCCTCTAGTACGCTATACAGCACCCTCTAGTTTTTTTTATTTAAATCTTACCAAAGTCCCATGGAAATAATCACTATTGTGGTACCAATTATATATTAGGAAACTGAAGTGTAAAGAAATGACATAATTTCCTGGAGATCCGTATCTTTGCATGTAGGGTACTGAGATTTTAAATTCCAGTAAGTATGAAAGAATATGAAATCTTAGCTACTATCCATCTATGGTTCAACCTAATCACATATGACCCCCTCACTAGCCCTTAGATGTGTATACTGTTATTCTCTTTATAAACCACTTCCATAAATTAGGTCTTATTTAATTGGCTCAATAGCCCTCTTGTTTTTATGACTTGGATCACATGCCCCTCCTCCTCCCTGAGATGGGGACTGAAGAAATCATGAAACTCTCATTTTGCACCTCTTCTGATTTATATTTTGAACGTCATCTTCTTCTGTAATCTTGGTCATTTTGTGCTGCTTCTGATTTTCCCTCTTTCTTGTAAAAAGAACATCTCTACCCTGACTTTTCCCGGCACACAGTAAGCATTTATGTTAGTTTGGAATGAACAGAGCCGTTAGCAACAAAATACTCAACAGTAGCTTAAACTAACAGAGATTTATATTTCTTAATAACGTTAAGAATTCTGGAGGCAGGCAGCTGCTGGTATTTGTTTAGTAGCTGAACAACATGTGGCCTGGCCTCTGCGGTTCCCTTGGCCTTGACACTTCTCATTGGCAAACTAGCTGCTGTGGTTCCAGGTATCTTATCCTTTCAGAGCAAGGACAAAAGGTACCACCACCTCTTTCTCCCGGCCTATCCGTTCTTGTCTCATTAGCTATGTTAACTGGCTTCGTGGAGCTACAAGAAAGGTTAGGAAAGCACACTTTTGGCTTGCAATATTTCATTATGAGGGGAAATGGGAGGAATGAATACCAGGAAAAAGGCATCATGGAAAGCCAACTAACTCTACTAAAGCATTTACTGAGACTTTTCAAATGCTCTTAACCACTGAGCCATCTCTCTATCCCATGAGTCCTGAAGAAGTAAATGAATAAACTTAGTTTTTTTTTATTTCCAAGTTACACACTGTCCTGATTAGTTTTCTGTCAACTTGACACAAGCTAAAATCATCAGAGAGGAGGGAATCTTAATAGAGGAAATGCCTCTGTAAGATCATGCTGTAGGCAAGCCTGTGGGACATTTTCTTAATTAGTGATTGATGGGGGAGGGCCCAGCTCATTGTGGGTGGGACCACCTATGAGCTGGTGGTCCTGGGTTCTATAAGAAAGCAGGCTGAGCAAGCCTTGATGAGCAAGCCAGTAAACAGCACCCCTCCATGGCCTCTGTATCAGCTCCTGCCTCTTGGTTTTGCTTTGTTTGAGTTCCTGTCCTGACTTCCTCTGTGATAAACAGTGATATAGAAGTGGAGGCCAAATAACCCCTCTCCTCCACAAGTTGCTTTGGTCAAGGTGTTTCATCACAGTAATAGAAACCCTGACTGAGACATTCATATAGGGCTTTCTCATTGTAGAAAGCAGAGAACACAGGATAAAGAGAAGATTCGGCCCTCAGTGTACCTCAGTCACTGAAGAACAATTCATACTACAGCAGTACAATGTATAAGTGCACTTTCACAACTAATTCTAAGAGTGGAGAGGTATGTTACACACATACATTTATAGTTGTTTACCCATGAACATATGGCAAGTCTCCGTTTACATTTCTACATTGATCTGCCTTGAAGAAAATAAAGAGGACGGGCTTTTCAGTTGGAGTTCTGTGATTTGCTCTTTTTTCATTTACAGTGTTCAGTGTGCCTTAGGAATCTTTCTATGCCAGCCCCAATAATCTTCTCTCATTCTTTATCCCAACCCCAGAGTATTCCCTAATTGGATGCTCATCTGTCTTAGACTCTTGTCTTTGAATGTGTTGCTAATGTAATTTGGACTGATAGCTTCATGTTTAGATGAGGGAGGTGCCGAAGAGCAGAGTGTCAGGAACTAACATTGATCAGACACTTAGCAAACTGGAGTGCTTCGGAACCAGGTAGCAGGATCCCCCATTTGCCCACTTCCCAAAGCTTCTCTCGGGCTAGGACTGAGCCACTTTGTGGGGCTCCAGAAGTAAGCTGAAGTCGGGTGATGCGATTCTCCTGGCAGTATTAACTAATGCCGTGATCACACATCAAAAGACTTCTAACCAAATAGATGTCATAGATGTGCACATAGGAAAACAGCAACAGCCCAAAGCTCATCTACTTCTGAAGTTATGTTTCCAGGGTTGATATGTATGTATCCATGGGTTCTCAGAAGGGAGTGGTTTCACTTTTGTTTGGGAGTCAGTTTCCTTGGTAAAGAGTGACAGGAAAGACAGATCCCTCAGGTTTTCCAACTCTTCTGAAGACCATAGTGGGAGTTATCAGGCCACACTAGGGTAGTTCCAGAGAATCACCGAGATCTTTTTGTTCTACCGTATAGCAGAGGGTGGGAGCAGATTCAAGCCAGTGTTCACATCTGACAGCGCACTGCCCATGTTAACACATGTAAAAGGCAATGCGATCACATAATGGTGCATGAAAGCCTCCAGAATATCAAATAAAGGCTCAGCAGCTCCGTCATTCCTGGGGATTGACAGGAAAGAGGCACCTGCTGTAGCCACAGCTCCCTGCCAGCGCTCTGTGTACATCACTGAAAACGAACTGTGAAAGCTATATGGCCTCTTTCAGAAAGGCTGGCTCACTCCCCTGCACAGAGTGAGACTTAGGTCGCCGGAGCACAGCTGTTAGCTGATCCAGATTTTAACCAATGTCAAGCCAAGGTGACTGTCGCAAGGCTGTAGAAGAATTTTTCCTTTGACCTTAACTGGCATTCGCAAACCAGAAGGAGACAAATTCTGTTGCGAGGGGAAAAAATAATTTCCCCTTCTGTTTCTTTCAATGGCAAAGATTATTTACATAGACTAAAATGTTAATTTCTCTTAGAAATCAAAGCCATGGGCAGACTGTTATGCAAAATCCATGTGTGTGTGATTAATATTGGATGCCCTCTTGTTCTGGTAGAGCCATATTCTTCCAGGAAGCATATGGGATACATTCATGCTTGTATTACATGTATCTGTGTGTTCACAATCAAACATATAGATGTTTGACTTTGTGTTCAGTGAATTGTCAGATTTTCTCTTACAACAGATTCGGAAGAGAAGATGCTTCTGAGAGCAGAATGTCGCACAGGGAGCTGGATGCAGGTGTGGCTAGAGAAGCAAAAATTACAGAAGTGACTAGATAGGTCCTGGGCCCTGGGTGAAAAGCTACCATTGTTATTTGGCTAAAGGAGCATAATAATGGGACTCCCAACACCATATTGCTGTACTCATAGATCAGGGCATTGCTCAAGCCTCCTCAGAAAAGTGGCTTCTTGCAGGAGATGGTAGTTAACACAGAGACCCCATCTGAACAACGTGCAGCGAGTGGGAGCCTCGGCTCTAAGGTGTCATTATTACACCCTCTCCTTGGACCTAGGCAGAAGAGGAAGCGGGAAGATTGTAAGAGCCAGAGGTGGTGCATGACCCCAGGGAAACCGTGGTTCCCAGACACAACCCAGGCTGATGCATGTATGAACTCAGAGACTGAGACAGCATGCACAAGACCTACATAAGCTCGTGCCAGACAGTCCCAGTATGGAGAAGGGGAAGTGGACATGAAGCCAAGAGCCTGTTTCCGATTCATAGCTGCTGGAAGAGGGGACATTAATTTTCTTCAGTGGGGTGACACTGGGTATATCAAAGACGCTCCAGGCAGGCCTCATGATCAGGAGCCGTTGGCCAATACACACTGGACTCCATGCCATTTTTTGTCTTGTCTCATCTTGTCTCATCTCGTCTCGTCTCCTCTTCCCCTCTCCATCTCTCCTGTCTGTCCTTCTTCCCTCCGTCCTTCCTTCCCTCCCTTCCTTTCTCCCTCCCTCTCTCCCTTCCTTTCTTCCTTCCTTTCTGAGAGAAAGAACATGAAATTGGGTGGGTAGGGAGGGAGCAATGTTGGTGGGGAGGGTGGTCTGGGAGAAGTTGGGGGAGAGGAAAAATATGAACAGAACATGGTATGAAATTCTTAACAACTACTACTACTACTGCTACTACTACTACTACACAAAAGAGAGTATGCCATTTTCAGACTGGAAAGAAAGCTTGAGCAAGGAGAGGGGAAGGGGCAAGTTTTAGGAATGGGAGTACACTGTTAGTCACGTGACATTCTCTGGGGTTGTTTGTTTGGGTCTAGCATCCACGAGGAGGGATGCTCGAGGAGTATGGAGCAGCTTCCCACCTCGTTAGTTCACGAGCTTGCAGGCATGAACGAGGATGGCAGTCTTTGCTCCCAGTGCCCCCCCAACACACTGACTTCATTCCTCAGGCCAGTGCCATGCCTGGATGACACAGTGTTTCTGATTTTAGTTTTCTTGAGAAGCCTCCAGACGCTTCTCCAAAGTGGTTGCACCAACTTGTGCCATCACCAGTTCTGTGTAGAGTGCCTCCTTCTCCATGTTCTTAGCATCCCTTTTTCTCTCTCAGATTTTCAGTATTAGCAAATCTATCCAATGAGGTGACTCCTCAGTACAATTTCAGTTTCTCTTTGGCCTAGAGATGCTGAGCAGTTTTTAAATATATCTGCCAGTCAATTGACTGTTCTCGTTTGAGAAACGTAAGCACAAACCCCTTTACTTACTTGTTTTAAGTGTGGTTATTTTATCAGCATTGAGCACTTGAAATTTCTTATATGTTTTAGATATCAGTTCCTTATCGAGTGTGGAATTTGTAAGTCTTTCTCCCAGTCTATGAGTTGTCTGTTTGCTTGGTCAGTTGTTGCCTGTGCTATGAAGACATTTAGTTTGATGCAAGTAAAATTGGTTTGTTTTTTCATTTGTTGCATGTGCTTTGGTGTTCATATCCAAGAAATCACTGCCCTGAGCAATAACATAAAGTTTTCCTCTGTACTTTTATAGCTTCAGTTCTCCTGTTTCCATTTTTATATCATTTCCAAGTTCGTTCTTACATAGGAGTCAGCTAAGCATCTGGGTTCGTTCTCCTCTCTCACTGGACTATAAAGCTGGACCTAACCTCTTTTCATGTCATAGCTCCAATTTCACCTTCTCTCTCTTAACTCTTCTCTCTGCACCAGCCATGCTGGCTCTCCTGGGTTCCTAGGACATCCTGGGTTATCTTCTTGCTTCAGGAAATTTGTACTTGCTTTTTCCTCTGCCCATGATGCTCTGCTCTAGGAAACGAACGTGGTTCCCGCTTAATTCCTTGAGGTCTTCTCATTTCTTATGTAAAATTGAACCCCCTGTCTGAAAGCACCTGGGTTTGAAACTACCCCTTACTGCGTGCATAGCTAGGCGCCACTGGGTAAAACATGAAGGTGCTATAATTCCCCTGCCTCTTAAATGATGATAAGAACGGCACTAGCTTGGTCATGGGATTTCCACATCTGTGGGTCAAAGTGAGGGAACACTGGTGAGTTTTTTAAGGTTCAATCTCACACCTCTTTTACTGAGATGGGATGATGCACGCTCCATGTATTGTGCAGCTTAAAATGTGTTAGCTACTTACACGGCCGGATAAAGTCCCCAGGGGTTCACACTCCAAAGCCTGGTTCCCATTGTTGGTCTACCTTCACGTCCCTTCATGTGTCATACTCCGAACATCCCAACATGCAGAGGGGGAGGAACTTGCTGCAGTCTCCTGAGCCCACCTGGCCTTCCATGGTCTTCTGCCTTTGATTGCACTGATGTTTCTATCTGGAACCCTCCCTTCCCTAGTCCTTAGGGTCTAGTACAATAGTCCCCGCTTTTATCCCTCTTTGTAGGTGTCCCCGTTCTGCCCAAGTCTGTCTCACCTGCCTCTGTGCAATGCTGGGGTTTTCAAGAAGCTCCCTGCAAGCACTACAATGATTGATTTACATTCCTGACTCCTTTACAACAGCTGACTCCCTCAAATACACAGGTATTGTGTTCAAGCCTATCTCCAGCTTCTTGCACACTCCGACACTGAGCTGCTTGTAACAAATATTGGGTGGGTGAATAGGCATACAAGTGCATGTCAAGCTGAGAGCATGGAGACTTGCTCTAAGACACTGTTCCTATGCCAGGGGCTGATGGGTAATGATTAAGAAAACGTGCAAACCACTGAGGATCCGGGACACACCCACATTTTAGAAATCAAGTTCAATAGGAATATAACCAGGCAGAGAAAGGGAACAGCATAGAGGAGCAGAGATTCTGAAGAGGATTATATCCTAGAGGATGGCTGCTTGCCTTTGGCCTCTTTATGGCTCCTGATGGTGTGGCTGGCTTTTGTCCCATGGATGAGTGCAGCAAGCAATTTCCTGCTGGAGGGTGAACCAGAGGCCGGTGGGTCTCTACCCTGATTCCAAGTGATGTGTGGCAGAAGCCTAAAGGTGGAAGGCAGCTTCTAACAGCTGTCGTTTTAGGGGCCCTGGGGTACTCTGGCTTGGGAAGAGAATTGCAAATGATTTTTAGCTCAAATGAAATAATAGAGTGGCGTTCCCCTGCACAGCGGCACCTCCTGAACCAACATCAATGATTGGGGACCTCTAGTCACACCAGGCTTATCAGCAAAATAGAGGCTGGTCGGTCAGTGCTGAGAGTGAATCTGAGAGGGCCTGCAGGGGTTTGTTGAAATGACACAACGTGGGTCCTTTCTCAACAGCTCATTGACCTTCTATCTTGCCATGAGAAGCACTGGTCCGGAAAGAAATCAGCTTAATTGATAGCTTCATTTTCATTTAATCTATAGGCATGAAGTGGAATGATAATTATAAGAGAGATGAATTCAGTGGTTCTAATATACTGTTCAGTTAGTGTTTTTAACACGTGGACATGCTCATGGCCACAGAACATAGGCTCAGATCCTAACCAGGGTATCTTCTGTGTCCACATTTTGTTGTTCTGATGTCTGGCTTAGGGCATTGCAAAATGCACAGTAGGCAGAATTATGATGTTAAGGCTGAATTTTTTTTTTCTTCTGAGACAGGGTTTCTCTGTGTAGTTTTGGTGCCTGTCCTGGGTCTTACTCTGTAGCCTAGGCTGGCCTCAAACTCACAGAGATCCACCTGCCTCTGCCTCTGAGTGCTGGGATTAAAGGCATGTGCCACCACTGCCCGGCAAGGCTTAATCTTTAAGAGGAAAAACTGCTCAAGAAATGAGAAATTCACCAGGACTCGCTTGCTGACATGCATTGTGGATGATCAGAGCAAAAGGGCAAGATCTCCTGTAACTTTATCTTGAAGATTTCTGTGGAAATCAGGATCCTTTAAGATTTTCCACTATGGCCTATTGAACTGGATGGTTTTGTTTATCAGCTTGACACAAGCTAGAGTCATCAGAGAGGAAGGAGCCTCAGCTGAGGAAATGCCTCCTTGAGATCCAGCTGTAAGGCATTTTCTCATTTAGTGATCAATGGGGGAGGGCCTAGCCCTGTGGTGGGTGGTGCCATCTCTGGGGTTGATGGTCCTGGGTTCTATAAGAAGGTGGGCTGAGCAAGCCATGGGAAGTAAGTCAGTAAGCAGCTCACCTCCATGGCCTCTGCATCAGCTCCCACTCTAGAATCCTGCCCTGTTTGAGTTCCTGTCCTGACTTCCTACAGTGATGAACAGCAATGCTGAAGTGTAAGCCAAATAAACCCTTTCCTCTCCAATTTGCCTTTGGTCATGGTGTTTAGTCACAGCAATAGAAACCCCAACTAAGACACCCACAAAAGGGTGTATGAGAATGGTTTCATTATATTCTAGAAGTAAAAGAAACTGGAAGCCAGGGTCAGCTAAATACATGGGGTTTTGAATTTTTGTTAATATATTGTGTTCCTGCTGCATGCTAAGTAAATAATACAAAGGGCTTCTGTTCCTCAGTTTCTTTCTAAAAGGTGGGAATAGTAATGGTGCCTAGGTCATCAGATTAAAAGTGAACCTATGAAGTATTGGATTTGGTACTTGATGATGAGTTAATTTGAATGAAGAACATTGGGCTTGATTTCCATAGAATAGAAAGTATGCAGTGTGTGTGTGTGTGTGTGTGTGTGTGTGTGTGTGTGAGAGAGAGAGAGAGAGAGAGAGAGAGAGAGAGAGAGAGAGAGAGAGAGAGAGAACCACATCCCTTTTTATAGGTAACTGCAAAGACTCAAATGTGTCAAATCCTAGAAGGAATCTTTGTCTGGCTGCGTCATGATGGAAGGTCTTGCTGGAGAAAGAATAAGCTGGGGCTCATTGTTCTTTTGTCTGAGACTGGACTCCAGGGCAATCTCCTGGCCATTGGGAAGAGAACTGAAAGGGTGCTGGAATGTCCCTGGCCTAGAGACTTGCCAGCTTTGTGAAGATATGCCTGGTCTTTTCTGAGGGCTCATCACAGGAATTCCCTTATTTATACTGAACTTCACAGGTTCTGAGCATCCCTGAGTATTGAGCATCTCAGGTAACTCTCAGTTCTCCGTTACATGGGGAGGAAGAGTGTTTTCGTCCTCCATGAGAGGACGTGGCAGTGAGTGTGTAGGAGGTTGGGAGACTCCAAGGGAGCCCAGCTATACTACGGAAATCTTAGGCCTCGATGACTTCTGGGGCTGTCCACTAAAGACAGACCCATGCAACACACTACTGTCATTTTCTAAGGGACAGAGATTTGTCCAACCAGTAACCTATGGGCCACACATAGCCAAGGACAGTTATGAATGTGGCCCAACACAAACTGTAAAGTTACTTAAAATATGAGTCTTTTATTCCAGAGTGTTTTGTTTGTTTTTGATGTCATTGTCATTGTTTGGTTTGGGTCTTTTAGTAACTTGATTGCACGGTTACTCCAGTGTGTTTCGATATCAAGAGGTTGGACATCCCTGGACTCAACCCTTGACCTCTGACCTCTGAAATAAAGCATCCCTGCCAATTTAAGCTTGACATTTCTGGATCCCTTTGCATCTGGTATTAATTAAGTTTTCTGAAGTTGCACCAATATAAGGGGCAGTGCAGAGGAGGCCTGGGAAGAGGTGCGTTTGAACAGTCCCACTCATTCACTCTTGAGCAGCTGTAGTGAGGAGAAGCAGGACGAACAGGCTCTGGGAGTGAACTTGCCTGCATTAGAGGGCCTGAAGGTAGTAGTTACTTGTCAATAGTTCAAACACTAGCAGAAGCTTGGAAAGGTCTCCCTTCTCACTCTCCATCCCCATGAAAAAGAACTGAGGCTATCAATAGGCTCGCGGGATATTATTATTTATCTGAGTGACCTTTGTTGCTAAGTAACAGCATGATATTCAGACTATATTAAAAATTATAATTGGCATGAGCTTAAAATAATGTGCATGGGCATTGTGGACGTTAAGCCTCATGGCGGGGATGTAAATTAGTCAGAAAGGTTCATGGGGGGGTCAGTGCAATTGTCAGATAATGCTGAACCAAGTCAAATTAATTTCTAATAATTTGTGGAAGGTAGGCAGCTGGGAAGTAGTAAGCTCTGGAAACTGTAGGAGCTGCAAAGCTTGGGTGTCAGGCTGGAAATATGGAAGCTCACCCATGCCAAAAAGCATTAAAACTGGGAGTTGGAATTCAAAGAGTGACATTTCCTAGGTTCAGACGTAATCTCATTCCAAGTCCTATTTTCTTGACTTTGCTGGGCAGAAAATTAAGTAATGATAGAGGGCTAGAGAGGACCTGCTGCCCCCAGGCTGCCTGACTAAATGCTGTCCCTGAATTTTAACCAGGGCTAGAATACATCCCAGTGTCAGCAACAGGTAAAGTCTTGAACTGATCATTAAGAAAGACCAATTCCTTCTCAGCAGGCTGAAAATCTAAATAAGCTAGGTAGGCAGAACCCCAGGTAAATTAAGATACATCTTATCCTTTCGCCCCACTGTGAAACGGAATCTTAATGTACAGTAGCCTTTGCAAGGAGACAAGGAAACTCTGGCAGTGGAGTCAGATGGGAAGTGGTGACCACAGGGAGCCTGAAAGATCCACTTTGAAGTGCCTTGTGGCCTGTGCCAGTTTTTTTTTTTTTCAATTCTATTTTTTTTCCCCGTTGCTGTCACAGAATACCAGATATAAATGACTTTGAAGGAGAAAAAGCTTGTTCTGGCCTATGAGCCATTGCTTTGAGACTGAGGAGAGGCAGAGATAGCAGGTGGTGGGAGCATGTGGTGACGCTTCCTAGTGGCCAGGAGAGGGGGAGGAAAATGGACGAGATGTTCTTCACAGGGCACCTCACTCATAGTGAACTGCTTCCTCCGTTGTAGCCTCAATTCCTAAAGTTCTCACACCTTCCAAAATAGTGCCGCCAGCTGAGGACCGACCCTTGAACCCATGAGCCCGGGGCGGGGGTCATTTCATATTCAAAACCACAGCACTACATTCCATAGAATGTAGAGTCAATAAGAGCAGAAACTAGATTGGCTAGTTAACTATCATGTACTCCTGGAATGTAGAGGAAAAACTGACTTTGGAGACTAGGGCTCTTGGTGAGGTTTTCATCTTGTTTTGTGCTAGTCTGTCCGTGGCAACTGGAAGCCTTTGTGTTGCATTTTATTCCCTAATTGTTCTGAACAAAATAAAGGATTTGGATAGAGGCTTATTTAGATCTGTCGCTGGACTCCACTCCTGCTACCTAGGCATGGGCTGAGGGACTGAAGAGTTTAGGAAGAACTACCTTTCCTTCTTGAGCAGAAACTGAATATTCACCAATTTCCATGCCCTTCTCTTGGGCATATGATCAGAATACACATTCCATCATTGTGGCTGGTAGGTACCCAACTCACACATGGAGGGAATTGGCACAGTAGAAGATACCTCTGCTATGGAATTTTTATCAACATGGCGCACACCTTTAATCTTAGCACTCCAGAGGCAGAGGCAGGTGAATCTCTGAGTTTGAGGCTAGCCTGGTCTAGAGAGTGAGTTCCAGAACAGCTAGAGGTACACAGAGCAATCCTATCTTAAAAAACCAAAACAACAACAACAATGCTGAATGGGAGACATCAGTATTAAACACAAATAAGTATTGATAATTTCCTATTCTGTGTCCTCTCAAATAAACATAGACTACCTTATGAATAAGCTCTAAGAAATAAATCTTCATCCATATCCCAGTCTGTTATCTATGTAGCTGTTTGATGTCGGTCAAGCTACTTAAATTCCCTGGAACTTGACTAAGACAGGGATCAATTGTAATAGATCCTTAATCTAGCACCACATAAAACTGGGTGTGGTGGATCTTGGCAATAATCTTAGCACTTGAGAGATCAAGCAGGAGGATCTGAAGTTCAAAGTCATCCTGAGCTACATATAAAGTTTGAGGCTAGCCTGGGCTACATAAGACCTTGTCTCAATAAAACAAAACACCCCTATTCCCCCACAAATCCTCACAAGCTTTTTCTGTATAGCATTGCAGTCCATGAACTTGGACTTTGGAGTTTGTGATAGGAATGCCAGTAGTGTTCTTTTGTGATCCTGGGATGTCAAGAGCTTGGAAAATGGCTGCTGCTAGACTACAAGTCTTCAGAGTGGTGTACCCATTCCAAGACCACCAGGGAGCCAGTTAGTTTCCCATGCAAGCACATAAGGGTCCTTTTATTCAGGTTCAACCTGGGCTGCCTCACAGCAGATGGAAGGAAATATGGAGGTGGCCAAGAGCCCAGGTGTAGAGAGTTTTTATAGGGAAAAACCAAAAGCCAGGAATTGGCAATTTGGGATTGGATGGAAGGGCTATGTGGCAAGGTGGTTTTTTGAAACTATTGGTCCAGACTTTGGGCGCAAAACCACATTTGAAACCATTGGGTTAGACTTTTGGCGGGGAACCACAACCCGCTGAACAGGATTATCTGGGCTGCTCAGCAGGATTATCTAGACATCTTCAAGGGCCAGAAACTGCAGACAGGATGTCTGTAGGAGGATACTGCTCTGTATCCATTCAAGTTGTCATGGCACATTCCTGAGGTCCTTCCTGGAACTGAGTACAGCCGGTGGTCTGAGATGGTGGCCCCTTCCCTAAGATGGAGGCTGTACAAGTCAAGTCTAGGTGGCCCTTTCTCTAAGATGGAGTCCGTAAAGTCAAGTCTAGACCTTCACAAGAGCTCTGATGGTCAGCCAGCATTTGCCTCTGTAGGTCAGTGCTCCTGGGTACACAGCAGCTGCCATTAGGGAAATGGCCCAGACATTCAAGACATCTGGGGTGAGTATGTTTGTGTGCCATTTTCCTCTCTGGTTCTTTCTCCTTTCTCTCTTTTACTCTTTGTTCTAAGATGCTCAGGTATGTGCTTTACCTCAGTTGCTCCTTATTCTCTTACTGTTTGAGTCAGTTTATTTTAGATTAGGTCTTGAGTGTCCTCCAAAGATGCACGTGTTGAAACTTATTCCTCAAGATCACACTGTTGGGAGATAGTGGAATCTTTAAGAAAAGGGCTGTAATTGGAGGCCTCTAGATCACTGAGAACATGTCATCAAAGGGGATTGTAGGGTCCTGGTGTCTTCCTCTTCTGTCTTTTGCTCTCAGGTCATGGTGAGGTCAGCTGTGAGCTTCCTCTATGAGGGGCTGCCTGTCCACAGGGCCAAGCCAAAAGAGCCAACTAATGGACCAAACTGCCCAAACCGAACAAAACACACTAGTAGACCTTATAAATTGGTTTTCTCAGGTATTTGATATAGTAATGTAAAGCTGGCTAACTGTCGCAAAGTGTCGCATCACAGGTGTGTGGATTCACGTGGAGCCGTGGAAAGAAGACTCAGAGGCACCTTAAGAATGAATCTAGCCTTTCGCAGCTGCAGAGGGGGTCCATCCTCTAAGGACCGAAGTACTTTCCCTTCACCCAGGGCATTTTTATTTTTCTCAATATTTACAGTTTAGCCAGTTGATTTCCATATGCTCAAAACAACCTGAAAGAAGCTCCCCAAGATACAATGCCAAGTGCAAATTCCTGTATTTATCAGGTACCACAGTTTGCCTGGTTTCCTGAACCAAGTTTTACATAGGCCTTTGAGACTCTCAGACAAGATTCACATAGGGTGATAAGAGAAAAAAAAAGGTATCGGGTTAAACAAAGGATGGATTAGGGCTAGGTGCTACTCTCTGGAGCCAGGCCAGGAGTAGCTCAGCAGGAATGCAGCCACAGCTAACACACACAAGGAACCAGGTAACTGGTGCACCTTTTCCCCCAGGTCACTGACTGCCTTGAATGAAGGTCACAGAACTCAAGGGCTCCCTTTCTTATGCTTTGTTCTCTCTGCGTTCTGGCATCTACTTAGACCTAAAAATGTAGCAGTCACATTGCTAATCCTGGAGTACCAACGTATCCCTTGTGTCCTTTGAAAATCTGTCCCTCACATTTAGAAATAGCATCTTATATGACCCCCTAAGGTTTGGGCGTGTAGATTATTGGAAGAGTGCTTGTCCAGCATTCACAGGGTCAGATTTTAGATCCTTAGTACCCAAAACCAGCACCAGCAGCACCGTGACCACCAGCAGCAACAGCACCACCTCTTAACTCAAAATTCTATTCTGAGTTTGCTGAATTTTGGCTCAGGTCCTCATCCTGGTCACTTGTAAATACAGTCATGTGTTTAGTCATCCTCACATACATGACCATCTCCTCTAAAGAATTTCTCTAAGCCTGTTCAAAGTGTGGGGCCCTTAGCTGCCTCATCTTTATGGTGATATTAATAATACCCAACTAACTGGTATGTTGGGAAGAGAAAGATGATGATGTATGAACATTCTTCATAACCCATGAATTTCTTTATACATATAGGGCACAGGTCACTATCACTCTCTACTTGACTTGAAGGAACCCCCAAGAGCTTTCATGTCATGCCAGGATGAGATTTTAGGTCAACCTCCGTCATGTCTGGAAAATCCAGAGGTAGCTATTGCTAACACGTTCTCTGTTATTACAGTCTTTCCATTATTGGCCTCTCTACTATGACACAAGGTGACCTTCAGAGGCTCCATGTTGTCCACATACCTGCAAACAGTACTCCTTCACAAGATTTAACGAGGAGATGTGGGTTCTAGAGTCTCTTATATGGCAAATACCAACAAATGGCATGGTGGACCCAAGTAAATTAACTTTTTAAACTAAAATGAACATGTCTTTTGAGCTCTCTGGTTGCTTTAGTCCATTGCATTAGAAAGGGTCTATTTTGGGGTGTTAGGAGGGGGAGACTCCATTCAAGTACATAAGGTAAAAATGGCCTTATTGGCTTTTTGTCTGAAATTTTGGCAGAGCATAGACATATTTCAGCATTTATTGCCCTTTGAGTGATTTCCAGCTTTGTTCCAGGAAAAATACAATTAATCTCAGGGAAGCCACAGTATGAGTCTGCATACGGCGGCGAGCTGTGTCAGATGTCATGCGGGGTCTCTAACTCCTTTGGCTCATCTTTTTGGCTGAGGGTGAGTGTAATGCACACCACGAGAAGCCTCTTGCCTCCAGTTGTGAAGCTCTCTGCAAAGCCCAAGACTTGCCTAAGGTGGGAGTGGGAGCCTTGCATGTCCAGTCCAGCTGTGCTCTATCAGCCCCGGGAACACATCTGGAAAAGTAGGTGTGAGAGGCCTGCCTGAGTGGGTGGGGAGGGAGCAGGACTTGTTTTTATCTTAGACAGGATGCTATTAGACTCTGTGGTAGGGTATGGGGAGGACTGCCACCCTCATATTCCGAGACAAGGCCATCGGATCTTCTTATTTCACATGTTAATTTTCATAGTATAGCGTGGGAGCCTGAACTTTTATGAGGTCCAGGCTAGCTGAGAGAACCAGGGACAACTGGCTTATTTCGTTTCTTCGCAAGTACATTGCAGCGTTGGAGAGACAGGTCGGCCATGAAAGGATAAGACTCACACTTTTAAACATCAAAAGTTGAGTTCCCAAGACCATTGCAGGGCAGGGTTTCAGCCTGACCCTGTATTTGGCTCCGGCTGGTTTGATTTTGTTGTCCTAATTTTTGCCTGTGTTGATCCGATGCAACAGGGACTGGGAGTTTTCTCCCCTTTGCCCTGCAACAGAGCCAGTCTGCGATCCGCGTTAAAGTAGGGGTTAGCATCTCTGGGTCAGGATTCCGTGCGTTAGGAAGGTAATGGTTAGACGTCGTGTTCTCAAACCTCACGTTGTGCGGTCATCTCAGCTGAGCTCCAACCAGATGGAGTTGATGGTGATTATTTTTGTCCACGCCCCCCCCCAGTAAAAATGCTAATTCATCCTTGTTAATTTTGTCCACCCAGGGAGCCGTGTCCCCAGTCTTCACAGCTGTTGCCACAGCCGTGTTATATGGTTGGCTCAACGACCCCGTTTCCACATTTGTTCCTGTCCTCAAGCTGACAGGTCTTGTCCTCAAGCTGACAGGTCTTGTCCTCAAGCTGACAGGTCTTGTTGGCTACTTTCTCTTCACTGCATTCCGCCCTTCAATGTTTTCCTCTTGCTCACGTGATAAAGTCTGAAGTATTGAATGGGCCACTCACAAGGCACTGATTTGCCTCTTTGGCAATACTTCATGTCACCAACTCTTTTCTCATTCTCTGGGATGCCAGTGTGGGCCTTGGTACACTTATACATCAACACAGACTCTTTCCTCTGCCTGACTTATTTGGGCAGCTCACTAACTTTGCCCCATAGTCCCAGCTTATCTTTGTCTCTTTGGTCATCTCTTCCCCCTCAGACTCCCTTGGTAAGGGCTCTGCAGTTGAGCACCCTTCTAGATTCATTCCTCAGGGACAGGGAGGCTATTACCACTGGTGTCTGTCTCACCAGCCTGTGAGTGCTACTAACCTAGCATGTAACCTGAGTCTAGTACAGGGCCTGGCCTGTGACAAATACATGAGAGATTACTATTAAAGGAAAAAAGGGAAAGAAACAGGGAATGAGGGAGAGAGGGAAGGCTCTCCCTTCAATAATCAATAGCTCATTATTCAGGATAAAAATTTAATCTCTACACCCACCTTTGAAATTGCTGTGATAGTATGCCCCATCTCCAAGATGCCCTTAGGTTTCAGTCATGGATGCGGGTAGAGCTGGAGGGATGTGCCCAATCTACTTCCATTAGCAGATTTCTTTTTTTTTTTTTTTTCTACTGTGGTAGAGGGAGGGGATGCTGGTGTTTGTAAGTCTCTGATCTCTATGTTCTGACTGATAAGCCTGGGCCTGGGTGAGGCAGAGTGGAATTTGACTATGTAATCATTAGTTTGGGGGGGGGGCAGACACTGTTGAAGATGATCACATAAATACCTGGGTTTTCCTTTTTACTCTTGTGGTAGAGGACTCTCAAAGTCATTTGGCCCAGGATTTCCCTGACCCCTTTATTAGAATTTCCTGGGAAGTTTGCTGAAATAGATTCCCAGGTCCACCATACAAATTCCTGGTCAAATCTCCATAGGTCTATGGAGATTCTGACTTGGTAAGCTTATGGTGGTGTGAGCAGCTTATTTTTTTTTTTTTTTTTTTTTTATCAAGTGGGCATTTGGGGATTCAGACAGCCAGATTTAGCAAACACTGATCTAGAGTCCAAAGCCGGATTCCACTTATTTCTTCTTTACAGTAGCTTTGAATGCTGTGTAAACATGGAACTGTCCATGTAAGTTGTTTTCCCATTAAAAAAGGTTATACTGTTGTAGTTTTGTGTCACATTTATTTGTCTTTCATTTGTTTGTTTGTCTGAGACAAAGTTGCACTGTATAACCCAGATGGGTCCAAATTCCCCATGATTACCTCACACTTTCCAGCTTCTCCAGTAAACCACATGCTGGGATTATAGACATGTACCATCACACCTGGCTTTCACGCCACATTTAACTTTTCTATTACATCTTTAGTTATTTGTTTGAGGAGTGTGCCTGCATGTGTGTGTGTGTGTGTGTGTGTGTGTGTGTGTGTGTGCGCGCGCGCGCGCGCGCGCGCGCTAAAGTTTGTGCCACAGCACAAGTATGTCGGTCAGAGGACATCTTAGAGTCAGTTCTCTCCATTCAGCATATGTATCCTGAGGCTCAAACTCATGTTAGTTAGTCTTGGTACAATTGCCTCTACCTGCCAAGCTATCTCAAAGGCCCGCATTTAGTTCTTTCAAAGTGCTTCCACATCTTTTATTTTCACTCATGAACAACTCTTTAAGGCAATGAAATGTCCACTAGCCATGCTCTTTGGGTAGATGGGGGATGGGGCATTGATAATGGGCAAGGTGGCCAAAAAGGACTCACTAAAGCTCCCACAGAATGTTAGTGGCATCACTGGTCCCACGATCTTGATGCTTCGTGTATTCCCCTCCTGGAGATGCATGCATGTAATTCTAGAATGCCATGCACCTTATTCACATCTTATAATATTTAATTTCTGCACTAAACATTCGCAATTAGCCTTAAAGAGAAATGATTGATGGTCTCTTCTCGTTTTTAAAAATGCCGCTTTACAGATACATAAAGGTAAGAAGCTGTTAGGAGAGGTTTTATGGCAGGTGTTTCTTGGCAGCAATGGCCTTTCTTTTATGGCAGTCTGGAAATTTTCCTGGGTAATAACTTTCTTTTCTTTTAACGGGCATAAAATAAAGAGGTTCTAGATAGTTGGATCATTATCAAATGATTTTCCGAAGACAACCATAAATTGTCAATACCATTCAGGCAAAACTTAAGACATACTCAACATCTGGAAATCCAATGGATAAATAAAAGCTTTGACTTTTCCCTTTCTTGCCGGTCATGAGAGCTGGCTCCCTGAAATGTAATTCCTTAAGAGGCACTCAGCCTGGGGAGCTGGGAGGAAGAAATTTTGAGAAAGGTATTCATGCAACTTCTCCAAGTGGTAAGATTTCTCTTGTGAACATGGACATTTATATTTGGTCTCATTCACCACAAGTTAAGCTGAAGAGACAGAAAGTTTTCGTTCTGAAAATAATCACAGGGAACATTTGATGGGACTGAAAACAAAACATAGTACTCATGTTCATAAATTAAGTACCAGTATTTTGCACCTTTGCCATGTGAATATCTGCTAGGCTAAGCATTATGCTTAGCACTGACTGCAGCACTAGAGAGGCCAACATGGGCAGGAGTATGACCTTGGCTAGCCCCTGGCACTGTCCCATGTACAGAAGTCATCATCAAGATCATAATTTTGTTTTCATGTGGCAGGGACTTTAAAAGCCAGTGTGAGCTGTACAGTGAGTTTCAGGACATCCTGGACTACGTGATGAGACGGTGTTAAGAAGTAAAAACAAAAGAGAAAAAGAAACTATAATTACTGCTTCATTGTGTCTTTTATTCTAGGCACTGTGTCGTAAAAATCATTAACTCAGTCAATGCTTTATAATTGTATTGCAAATCTTGATTTTTAGTTATGTGTATGTATGTGTATCTGAGTGGGGATATGTGCACATGAGTGTGGGTGTCCATGGCAGCTTGAAGAGAGCACCAGAGCTCCCGCAGATGTAGTTACAGGTTGGTTGTGAGCTGCTTAACATGGATGTTGAGAACTGGACTCAATTCTCTGCAAGAACAGCAAGGACTCTTAACCACTGTGCCATCGCTCCAGCCCCAGATTGAGCCAATTCTTACAACCTTGAAACGTGCACTTGATTATTAATTTCATATATTATCATTAGATAAAGTAACTTATCTAATGTCACACAGGAAGCAATGGTGTTGGGAAGTTAACCCATCAGTTGGGTTCCAGATTCTGGCTACATGAGTTAAAGAGCTAGTGATCTGTTAGGCAATTTGAGATGAGCCGTGATTGTCTAAGATGATCTCCCTGAGAAGGAATTACTGAAGCTGAGTCTGAGAGGGGAACCATGGATGGGAGTGGTAGGATTTGCCAGAATGTTGGAGGTGGAGGTCGGTCAGAAAGGCAGCAGGGGATCTGGAGCCAGAAGGAACTTGAAAGGCCAATGTTGTAGAATATTATTTTAAGGTGTATTACATTTGTTTATGCTGTGGAACACTTGTTTAATGACGCAAAGATGTGCTACATTCCTTTATGTTGCATTTGAGAAGCTGTAATGAGCCTGTCTAAAATACCTGCTTGGTCTCATAAAAAACTGAATGGCCAATAGCTAGGCAGCAGAGGGATCGGCAGGGCTACCAGGCAGAGAGAATAAATAGAAGAAGAAGAAGAGGAATGAAAGAGGAACAAGAAAAGGAGGAGAGGAGGACTGCAGGGGCCAGCCACCCAGCTAGACAGCCAGACACAGAATAAGAAGAAAAGAAATACAGAAATAGAGAAAGGTAAAAGACCAGAGGCAAAAGATAGATGGGATAATTGGTTAAGAAAAGCTAGCTAGAAATAAGCCAAGCTAAGGCTGGGCATTTATAAGAAATAGTAAGTCTCTACGTGTATTTATTTGGGAGCTGGGTGGCGCCCTCCCCCCCAAAACAGCAAAAGAGTAAAACAGCCAACTACAGGCCAACATGTGTAGATTTTACAGAGGAGAAGACAAGGGCATGGGTGTTGGCGCAGGAAGCTGGACTAGGGAACCAGAGTTCTAGCTTCAGGAAAGGTTGAAAGTAGCCTGGTGAAAAATGGAGATTTTTTTTTTGTGGTGTTGGAGATGGAACCTAAAGCCTTTTACATGATAGACAAGTGGCCTATCACTGAGCCTGAGATATTATTATTTTTTTGTTCTTGTGTGCATGTGCAGGTGCGTGCGTGCGTGCGTGCGTGCATGCGTGTGTGTGACAGAAGTTGATGTCTGGTGTATTCCTTATCACTTTCTACCTTATTTTTTTGAGATAGGGTCTTTCAATGAGACTGGGGCTATGCTGGCTGGCCAACGAACTCTAGGGATCCACCTGTTTGTACCTACCCAGTGCCAAGACTGCAGATCTGGGCCTGAGCATCTCTCTTTTATGAGGGCTCGGAACTCATGTCCTCGTGCTTGTGCAGCAGGTACTGTAGTAACGGAACTGTCTCCTCATCCCCAGATTTCTTGTCCTTTTACCATCACTTACTCCGTGTGAACTACAGCAAGACAATTTTCATGTCGTGGCCACATAGAAATGAGCAGGTTACATGGTGGCAGCAGCTTGTGGCTAGTGGTGTCCTTGGGACTCTTGGGACTCTAGGCCCCATTCAGATGGCTGGACCCCTGTGTCCATTCCCAATACTTATCACTCCATTAAATCCTGGATCCTAAAACCCAAAGATGCGCTGTGATCGGCTTCCCTCTTAGAACTGTCCATTCCATGTTTAATTCCCAGACTTTGCTATTCCCTTATTTCCTGGTTCTGTCTCATGCACTTCTCAGTGTACAGGAACACATGGAACTGTCTAGAAGCTGAATCCATATGTGGGAGTGCCCTCTGACTATGTTTTATAGTGTTCCAAGTAGATCTTGATTTACAAGCCAGCCACATAACCATTCTTTGACCATCCACCTTTTGCTGTTGGACAAGATTACATTCTCATTAAGTTGCCAGGGACTGATAGGCTATTTGCTCTCTTAAGACACTAAGAGGATTTACCTTGTGAAAGAAGAGCCAGTTAAGTAAAAGGACACAGTGACACTGTCAGGTAAATGAGGTGACCTCCCTCCACCAGGCATAGGGGGATACCTGGGGTGTCGGTTTGCCACACATTGTCTCTCATTTCAGCTCTGATGGGTGCTGCAGTAATAAGTCTAGACTGTGAAGACATTTTGGGATTGTGACTTATGCTCTTCTGTCTGGGAGTCTTGGAGTTCTGGCTGTAATTAGGCTCTTACAAAGGCTGAATTGTTGCATAAAGAATAACTATTGGGACACAGGGGAAAGACGGCCATGTCAAATAGATCTGATTCCTGGCTCTGTTTGCATGTGGATGAGTGCCTGGCTTAAAGTGTAGTACATTTTTTAAAAAATCAGTTCCAGGATGAGTAGAATATCAGTGGTTACCCTTTGCATGGAAGGAAGAGAATTAAAGGGACCCAAGAGCCAAGGAAGGCAAAGTTAAAGACTCCAGGTCTACCAGTGATAGACAGGTAGACAGGCTTAGGACAGTTCCTGGCTTAGGAACTGTGCTCTGTGTATGTCTGAATGCATGTGTTTCATAATGGGCTTGGTGTCTCCTGGCAACACCACCTCCAGCATCCCACCTCTGTTTCTACTTTGATACATTGGTGCCAATGACTGATAAGAACACATTTGGCCATGCCTCTTTCTGTGAAGGAGTTTTTCAGATAGAGCGCCACTGCTCTCCTTGATAGAGTTCTCTCTGGTCAGGTACATACACAGTCGAGAGAGGCTTAGCAGGACTGTGCTTTTACATGCCAGCATAGACTCAGCCAATGGTTTTCCTGTGGGAAGTCTGACCTTTAGTGGAGGGCCAGGCAGGAAGAGGTAAGTTATGACACACAATGCCTCCCATGCCTGCTGTCATGCCTTCCACCTCACCCTTGGTGGACTGACTCCTGTAACACTATCAGCCAAAATAAACCTTTCCTTCTTTAAATTGATTTTGTCCAGGGATTCCATCACAGTAATAAAAGGAACTAATACAAGAAAATAAGATCCCCTAGAGAAGGGGCATTGTCCCCTCCCTCTCTCTCTCCCTCCTTCTTTATCTTCATTTCACCATTCTATTTCTGCCCCTTCTTCTTTCCCTCCCTTCCTCCTTCCCGCTCTGTGTGTCAGAACGTGACCCTTTCTGTTGAGCTGGGTGAGTTTTCTGGTGGACATTTAACCCTCATTCTTCTTTAAGTCGGAAGACACAGCTAGTGTTTGCTGTGGTGTACAGGTGGAAAAATTGTACCATGGACAGAGAAGTGTCTTCCTCATCATTGAGGGTGAGATCTTATTGGTTAAGTCTGAGTGTATCTAGCACAGCTACCAGCTATTTCTGTGTAGTAAGCCACCCTGAAACAGGGGCCCAATCCAAAAGTTGTTATGTAATCACTACATAGTTATTATTCCTCTTCAGTTATATACTATCACATACACATTGATTAGTTTTTCATCCCTGGGATTCAAATTTGTGATATGGACAACTTGAGAGGGTTTTGCTCCTGGTTTCCAAGGTGTCAGTCAGTAGCCATGGCAGGACAAATGTGAAAGAACAGAGCAGTTCACATCATGGTAGGCTAGGACACAGGGAAAGGGAAATGCAGATCCTCAGATCATTTTCTTCTGTTAACCCCTATGTCAGTTACTTTTATGTGATAAAAGACCAGAAACATCTTATAGAAGGAAGAGTTTATTTGGGCTTGTGGTTCCAGAGGGATATGAGTCCCATGGCAGAGAGCCATGGCAGCAAGGAGCAAGTATGGCTGTGGGAGCAGGAAGCTGATATGATAGCTCACATCTCTAACTACAAACAGAACTGGATATGAAGTAAGATTAGATATACTCAAAGTCCGCTCCATTGAAATATTTCCTCCAGCATGGCCACACCTCCTCATAAACCTCCCTCAGTAGCACCACCCACTGGGGAGCAATTGTTCAATTGCTTAAGCCTATGAGAGACGATGTCATTCAAACCCTTCTCCCCTTTATTTCATTCAAGCCCTCAGTTCACAAATGATGACACTCACTGGCAGGGCAGATCTGAAATGCTCTCCCAGACACACACACACACACACACACACACACACACACACACACACACACCCCTCCTAGATAATTCTAAATCCATCAAGTTGACCATCAAATTAATGACCACAATGTGGTTGTTTTTATATCAGTATTTTAGCTCCAAAGCCTGTGAGGCAACTCCGCTTAGCTAGTACTGCTGAAGTGCTTTGCTAACTTTATTATTCTAAGATGGCCAGGTTTTTTTCTCCTTTATGGATCTCTCAAAGTCTTCATTTTTCCAGTAGGCTAGTATGGGCAAAACCTTTGGATGTATGCAACAGAGAGAGCAGCTGGGAACTATGATATCTAAAAGCCCAGTCTTGGAAATGACATACTGTCACATCTCCCCTACTCTACTGGCCAAAATGAGTGCCATGGCTAAATATCAATTAAGAGTGCAAGGATGGATGAAGAATTGGAGCCAATAATGCAACCTACCACACTAGGGTATGGGAAGTTCATTAACTACACTGCGTTGTTTTCTTCTTGCTTATAGGATGAGGAATGGAAATAGGGAGTGCAGTGATCCAGGCCAAAGAGAGGTGACCCACAAGGTCATTGCTAGTTTGTTCTGTGTGCTTGTGTGTGCACATATGTGCGCCATCAAATGGAAAGGAGACACAAGCACTTTAAAATCCATCCAAATAAATCTTCCTTTTGTTTTCCTGGATCATCCCCCTCCCCCACTCTCCTACAGATTGTGTTCATGCTCCTGCTTTAATTTATGCTTTAATTCTTACCTTAGCTTATTTACTCAATTAAAAAAGAGATTCAAGCGTAGAAAACTCCATCACTCATCATCCGGTAAGATTTACTCTAGAAAGGGGTGCATATGATTTTGCAGGCTCATTAACTATTCGCTTTTTTAATTGCATATTCTGGATGCTGTTGGTTTATGCAAATGCTTCTTTCGTGTTCAAAGTGACCTTGTTTATCACCTCTGAGTCAAAAAAGAAAACTATTGCTTATTAAAGAATGAGGCGACAGGTCACCTCTTGAGGTTTTCTGAAAGGGCTGTCACCAGATAAACTAGAAAAGTTTGATTTAATACCAACTGCTCCTTTTGGGTCATGGAAAGAACATTTATTTTAATAACTGTTTGCAGGCACAGGCCCTTGCCCTAAATAAAATGATGTAAGTATTAGTTTACAGGCAAATTTGAAAGAAAAAAAAAAGTCAGCTAAAGGAGAGGATTAAGTGAAATTCCTTAACAGATTTTTTTTTCAAGACTGCATGGACTCTTTGTGTCTGTCTTGAGCATGTTACACTTTAATGAGATTATTTTGACGTTTTCAATAGATTTGAGCACCATGCATAACAAAGATTTCTTTCTGTTGCCCTTTCCTCCCAAGGAAATGTCTTTCTGTTGGGCTAGCAGTTGATAGTTGAGTTATTATGCCCAGTTGTTTTGATTTATATGTTCCAGTCTGCCTGTAGCATTTTATACATGCTGCCTGCCCTGGGCTTTGTCTATACACGTAAGCAAGTCCAGCTCCTTTCTTCTCTCGCCACATAGTCTGTTTGTGGTATGGATTCCACATCTGTATGTGATTCTACAGCTTGGACCTCGTACATACAGCCTTCTAGCTCCCATCATTGAGATGCAGTAGGTGTCCACTGAGTCTCCAAGAAAGTGTGTCTAGATGTGGCTCTCTCTCAGGAGTAGACCATTGTGCCGGAAGAAATACTTAAGGCCCCTGATCTCAGGTGTCTTATTGCCAAACTGAAGACTTGGGTAAATAGTCTCTTTCAGTGCTTAAACATTCCTGGATTCTAGGTCATCTCTAGTCTCTGCTCGCAAATGCTGACTGAGAGTTTCAGAGGAGGTAGGAGACCCACATACCCAGAACTTATTCCAATCAGTAGGGATAGATTCTACACTTGTACACACAAGACCTTTCCAACCCTCACCCTGTCCCACTTCTCCACTAACCCTTCTGGCTTCTAGACCTTTATTGTACAAAATGTAGCTGAAGTTTTCCTGGGTTTGAGCAGCTGCAGGCCCCGGGGAGACTGGAGAAAACTTCAGCTACAACAAAATGTCTCTTCGTTGCTATAGGTGTGTACAGTGTAGTTTGGTAGACAGACTTAACTTTAGTCCCCCTTCCCTTCCCTTCCCCTTCCCTTCCCTTCCCTTTTCCTTCCCTTCCCTTCCCTTCCCTTTTCCTTCCCTTCCCTTCCCTTCATTTTCCTCTTTCTTTCTCTGTTACATTTTCTTTTCTTCCTTTCTTTCTTCATTCCCTCCCTCCCCTCCCTTCTCACTTCCCCTCCCTCCCTCCCTCCCTCCCTCCCTCCTTCCCTGTCTTCCTCCCTCCCTCCCTTTCATTCCCCCCTTCTCTTCTTTCCAGTGCTGGGGATTGAACCTAAGGCTATGCAAGTGCTACACAAATATTCTCTACCACTGAGCTATGCCCATACTTCTTCTTTATTTTCTTTTATTGAGGTGAGAAATTCAGGGTCTCCCTACCTAGTAGAGCCAGACTGGTATCTAACTGAACTTACAGTTTTCCCCTCTTCATGGATGGAGCACAGGAACGACAGCATATGTCACCCCACACACTTAGTCATCATTTCCTGATGACCATGAACTCCTTGTGGACAAGATCATGGCTTCTCTTTCTTCTTGTCACCTGACAGTAGTTTATTTAATGGTGAAGTCCTACTATGTTCTAGACACTGCATGTGAGTTGGCCATGAGATGAGTGTCCAGAAAGATATAGATTTTGTATTAGAAGAGAAGCAGGTTGAATTTCAAGGACAGGGAAACCTTCCTTGTTTCCTTCGCCTCAGTCTTCAGTGTAAGCTTCCTTACTACTACATATTTCCTTTTGGACCAGTGCCGTATCCCAGAGGCTATCCTGTTCTAAGGTGAAAGTGATACAGGCTGGTGACGAGTCCCCAGGCACCTCGTGGTATTACCGGGGGGGATGGTTTTGGAGTTCAGTGGTCTGGGGAATCTGTGGAGAGGTGCTTTATCCATTTGATAAATCCAGCAGCTATAGCATCCACATACGTGTGTACACTCACTGTGACTGCATATGTGTTCATGAATGTGGATATGTATGCATGTTCACATATTTATATGTATATTTGTTATACACACACACAAACACACAAAATGAGTTTAACTCTCAGTAAGGCCTATGATCATGGTTTAATATGTTATGTTTGGATTTCAAAGCTCTAGAAAAGTCTGTGGGCATGTGTGTGTGTGTGTATGTGTGTGTGTGTGTGTATGTGTGTGTGTGTGTGTGTGTGTGTGTGTGTGTGTGTGTGACAGTATGTACATGCGTGTGGAGGTCAGAAGTTCACATCAGGTATCTCTCTCCATTGCTCTCCACCTTACATATTGAGGCAGGGTCTATCAGTGAACCTGTAACTCTGGGATTTTGCCTAGTCCAGCTAGCCAACGTGTTCTGGGGACCCTGTCCCCACTTCCTGAGTGCTCAGGTTACAGGTGGTCTGAGATGCTGGAGATCCAAGCAGTCTCCTTGCCCCACAAGAACCTCTATACCCACTGAGTTTCTCCCCAGGCCTCTCGCATATCTTCTGACTCCCTCCCACCATTACGGAGCCCACATCCTCATTGTTTAGTGTACTGGTTTTTAGTGACCATAAGGCAATGTGGTTTGGATTTGGAAAAATCACACCAAATCTCTTGTGTCAGGGTTTGTCCCTCAGCTTAGTGCCATTGGAAGGTAGGGGCTTTTTAGAGGTAAGGTCTAGCAAGAGGGGTGATGTCACAGGTTGGGGGGCGACGTAGGGGACTGTGAACAGTCCTGTCTTTCTCTCCACTTTGCTCTGAGGAGAACAGACTCTATCATGCTCTCCCACCAGGCTGTACTGTGCTGCCCAAGGCTAGATCAGCAGAACTGATCAATCGTAGTTGGAAACCTATGCACCTGTAAGCCCACATAAACCTGTCTCTTTATATGTGGATGTTTTTCGGGGCTATCCTTTCTTCCTTTTTTTTTTTCTTTTCGTTTTTCGCGCCTTTCCTGGAACTCACTCCATAGCCCAGGCTGGCCTCAAACTCACAGAGATCCGCTTGCCTGCCTCTGCCTCCTGAGTGCTGGGATTAAAGGCATGCGCCACCACTGCCTGGCACTATCCTTTCTTTTTAATGGACATTTCATCTTCCTTAGATAATTTATTCATGTTACTTGATTTTCAATGCTCTGAAAATTTCCAACAGATAACCCACTTTTTTTGTCATACTTTTTTTCTCTCCACTAGAGATTTTGTTGACTTATGGCGCTTGTAGGGCTTACTTTCTTGTGTTTGTAGTTGAGTTTTTTTTTTTTTAAATAAACGAGGTCATATAACTTTTATTTTTGATTCTCCAGAAAAAAGATAACCATTTCTATGGCACTAGATTCTTGAGACAGCTGATAAAATGATGCTTGTGAAGGAAGCATCATTTAGTAAAGATCGAAGAATGCCAAATGGTAGGTAGCTTTAAGACTCATTCCTAAAATGCCTTGTATTTTCATGACCAGGCTTTGAGCTTAAGAAGTTAGAGATGGAAACACTTGAGCTATGCTTTGAACCCTTTAGCTTTTTGTGGCTTAATTCCCTCCTCCATAGAGTTACTGCTACTTACCTCAGAAGGTCATTGTGTGGACTGCTAATTTATATAAACATTCAGAGCTGTATCAGCATGCTCTGGGCATGAATGCCAGCTATTATCCGTATAGCTCTCAACTTTTTTGACCATCTCTATGTATTTTTTTATTTCATTGTCATTTTAATATCTTTACAAATTTTGTACTTTGCTATTTTAATTTCAATACATTTGCACAGATACTTAATTTAATACATCGCAATGGTTTTTATGAGAGTTATCCAACCTATAGGCTATTGTTGGACATTTAAGCTTTTCCTTATTTAAAAAAAACTGATCATAGATCTACCTACATGTACAGATTTATGTATTTTTCTTTTTAAAACTGACACATAATAATTGAACATGTTCATGGGTAGAGAGTATGACATTCAATACATGTTTGTGATAATATGTAATGATATTGAGGTTTTGCCATAAGCTTTCATTTCTAAACAACCAAATTTTCAACATTAGTTATTTTGAAGTATACAGTGAACTGTTGACAATTATAGATATTTTTCTATACTGTCAAATATTAGAAATTATCCCTTAAAGACAAATAGCCAAGTGAATGGAAACACATGAACTATGAACCAATGACTGAGGGGTCACCAACTGGATCAGGCCCTCTGAGTGGGTGAGACAGTTGATTGGCTTGATCTGTTTGGGAGGCATCCAGGCAGTGGGACCGGGTCCTGTGCTCATTGCATGAGTTGGCTGTTTGAAACCTGGGGCCTATGCAGGGTCGCTTGGCTCGGCCTGGGAGGAGGGGACTGGACCTGCCTGGACTGAGTCTACCAGGTTGATCTCAGTCCACAGGGGAGGCTTTGCCCTGGAGGAGGTGGGAAAGGGGGGTGGGCTGGGGGAAAGGTGAGGGGGGCAGGAGGGGGGAGAACAAGGGAATCCGTGGCTGATATGTAGAACTGAATTGTATTGCAAAATAAAAAAAAAAGAAAGAAATTATCCCTTAAATTTAAGGACATCACTGATTTTCTGCTTTGAACAATAATCTTATAATAACCCTCGGAAGTGTTCTCTGCATTAATGGGTGTGAGTATCTTAAGGATCATGTCTATGGCTATGCTGCCTCCTGATGGACTGTACCAGGAGACATGGGTGTTTTTTAAGTTCTGGCAGTATGGAGAAGGGTTTTGGCAACTTAGCCATAGGGTTTGGTGTTTTCAACAGTCACCTTAGAGAAGTAGTGATCCAGGAAAGAGGAATGCCATCAGCCTTTCTCCTCTCCACACTGTCTGTTACCTCCTCACCAGCACAGTATAGAACAGGGACAAAGGGGCCATTGGAGGTCAGCTCCTGTGGACTCAGGATTCGCCCCAGCCTCCTCCTTCTCACTGTCTGCGATAATTCTTTCTTAATAGCTCACTCCTTGGTTTTATTTTTCTTTTGGCAGCTCGTGGTGTATTTATAAAATGAAAACCTCCATTAAAATACAATTTTCACTGGGAAAAATTAAAACAAACAGATTGTGGATTTAGCCCAAGTAAACACTGATTTTGGTAAATTTCACTTGCAGGACAGTCCATAACAATCATGTCTGCCCTTATTAACCCCAGAGCCACTCAGCGGCCAAGATAAGAATTTAAAGAATAATTTAAACTGAGATTTTATTGTGTTGACATCTGGCTTCTTCCACACCATTGTAGGTCAAGCTCTGAGCACTCACAGTTCTCAGACTGAAGGCTGGGAGCTTGGTCAGGAACATCTGGATCTGGGATGCTGGGAGAGTCTGTCCATACACAGCAACTGCATTGGTCAGGTAGTCTACACCCTTCTCATGGTCCCCTTTCACCAACAACTCTTCATTGGGCTGTGTTTCTTCGGGGAAGAATTCTAAACAGCTTCAGCATCCCTAAGGTCAGGTGACTCGGACAGATCACCTCTTTCCCCGGCAAGCATCTGATTATCTTTGTTCTTGAAGCTGAGGTCACTCTGCTTCTTGCAGTAGAAGTAGATGCAGTATTGGCTGAAGAGGGTGCTGCACATACCTGCTGCTTTGGTGCCGTGCCTGCCAATCATCTTCGCTGCTCTGGGGCATATGCTGGGTGCAGCATTGGCAGAGCAGTGGTTAGCACCAAGTGCTGGGAGCCTGTGAGTTGCTCACAGCTACCAATTAGGACTGGAAAGACTAGTTCGCTTCCTCCTCATGTCTTCTCAGGCTGTCCTTGGAGGCCTGCTTTTGGATTCTCCATCTGGTTTTCTGACCTTACTCTACCCCCCCTGATTGCCTCTCTGGCTGTATCCTCACTCACTTGCCATCAGGAGGCTCCTAAAACAGTGTGCATGCATGTGAGGAACCATACTCTCTGCCCTGAGGAATTCCCATCAGGCTTTTGGGAGATGCATAAATTCTTGTTTAATGATGCATCTGCCCAGCAGGTAATAAAAACATCTCCTGAGTGCAAAGAGCAAACACAAGGAAGGGCTGAGCTCCAAGCTCTGCACAGTCAATGTCTTAGGTACCACAGGGTCAAGCCTCCCTGCAGAACTGCCATTTCTTTAGAATAGCAGAAGCACCCTCTTAAAAACACATGCAGAGGAAGAGAACCATTCAAAAGTTATGTGTGTGTGTGTGTGTGTGTGTGTGTGTGTGTGTGTGTGTATTATGACCCAACAATTCCACTTGTAAGGTATAAACTCAAAGCACCTATGGTTCACCCAAAAGCATGTACAAGCATGCTTATAGCAATGTTATTCATAAGCCATAAACTAGAAACAGAATGTGCATCTTGGGAATATGGGCAAATAAAGTGTTAAGTATGCATACAAAGAGGTATTATTCAGAAACATGAGCGAGCTCCCTTAAGCTACTTGCTTCTGTATGAGTCCACCATGAGTCTACAGCTCTAATGATGAGGAAAGGCTGCCAATCACAGGCAAGTGATTGAATCTGCTCATCATCAGCCCAGTGCAGAGCTGACTGCTGGAGTTTGGGTAAGGCTTTAGTACCTAATTCACACACAGGAAGTGAAAACTGAGATCCAAATTATGTCTGATATATCTCTCTGCAAAATCAATAGACAGAGGGCTTTCTAGAACCCAGACTAACTGGTATCTTCATTATCCACTCTTCAAAAGTGTCTTAGTTTGGGTTTCTGTTGCTGTGAAGAGACACCATTACCCTGACAACTTTTGTAATGGAAAACATTTAATTGTAATTATGTAACTAATGTAGTTTCAGGGCCTGGAACATTGAAGGTAATCGATATATTTAAAGACACTATTTAATTGGGGCTGGCTTATAGTTCAGAGGTTTCGTCTGTTATCGTCATGGTAGGAGGCATGGTGGCGAGCAGGCAGACATGGTGCAGGAGAGGTAACTGAGAGTTCTACACCTGGATACTCAGGCAGCAGGAAGTGACAGTGACACACTGGGCCAGGTTTGAGCATCTGACACCTCAAAGCCCACCCCCTAGTGACACACCTCCTCCAACAAAGCCACACCTATTGCAACAAGGCCACACCTCCTGATAGTGCCACTCCCTACGGGCCTACAGGGCCATTTTTATTCAAACCACCAGAAGAAGTATGTATCTATGTATGTATTTATTTATTTATTTTAGGATGCTTCTGGTATCATTATTCACCAATCGATGTGGAAGACAGTAACTAGTCATGGCATCCGTGTGTGTGTGTGTGTGTGTGTGTGCACATTTATTTGGTCTTCTCACTATCCTTAGTAGGATGCAGAATCACACCATGTGTACTTGCTCCATCTACTGTTTGCTTCAGAGCCTGGAGCACTGAAGGTAATTGATATATTTAAAGACACTATTTGCTGAGGAGGGAAGAAAGCATTTCCGGCGTTTAGGCAACTAAGGATTCAGCCAAATCATTATAGGGGAAAAAAAAAAATCACAACTTAGTTAACAATTAGGGGAGTACTGAGTGGCCACGGGAGAACTGGCTTTCTGGGAAACATGGCTGTTTCCCCAATTTTCCTAACAGGCAGGGGTAAATGAGAAGAGTCAAGTCTCCTGCTTATGGCTATCGGGGGAGAAGCCTGAGAAAGTAGACACTTGATTTCACTGAACTGTAGTGATGGGCACTTGGTTTGAAGGGACTGAGGTGGGATGCAGCGCTAAAAATATGGCCACAGCAGAGACAGGGAGTCTGGGTCTGGACTTGCTACAGCCAGTCTGAGATGTGGGAAAGAGAGAGTTAAAGCATAGGAACAGATAAGACTTTGCAGTTGATGGAAGCAGGAGCCTAAAATTCAGCCAGTCATGTAGCAAGAATGGGAAAAGTAGTGAAATTCTAAAACATGTTTTAAGAAAGGACCAAGGATTAATTAGGAAGCGTTTTATTATCTGCACAAACTATGCCAATAAATTAATCTCATTTAATCTCTACCACCTAATGAGCTATATGGTATTTAATATAACTAATATTAACATATTATTGAACCCATTTTACAGATTAGTAGTTGAAGCTAATCAAGGTATAGTGACTACAAGATCACATAGCTTTCCCCGAGTCAGAGTGTTGCTCCTTACTCATCCAATTGCAAAGCTCCAATTCAAGAGTAGAATTCCAGTGGGAGGAAGGAAGGATGTCAAACTCAGGAATGGGAGACAGAGCTCAGTTTGGTGGAGACTAGAGTACTTAGACAGACTGTCAGGGCAATGCTGAGAAAGGAGTTAGGAAGGACCTGGCATTGGACATGTAATGTGTATCAATACTGGTAGTTTATGATACACGGGGCATGTCCAATGCCAGGTCCTAACTCCTTTCTAACTTCAGGTTAGTGCTGGGCTTTTGAGGTATCAAGGTGATGGATACATGGTTCCTAGACTTGGGTCGTAGGTAACAGTGCAGAATCCAGCTACTGGCCTCTGGAGTAAGAGCTAAGTTGAGTCTTGAGGCAAGAATGAATAAATGGTGATTTATTATTTATTTATTATTTATTACTCTGAACTACCAACTTCTCTCTCTTCCTCTCAAAGCCTAGGGTGAGATTAGCTCTGAGCGAAAGATCCAGTGGCCTTTCTGTGGGGGGAAATATACCTTGGGCTGTGGAAAGAATACTTTCCTAGCACCCACGCACGTTAAGAGATTGCTTCTGTTCCTTTTTAGTCAATCTTGGTGAGTCTTTCAGGCAAGGTACCCCATCCTTCTGCAGAAAAAGGGACCACTGTGTGGTACAATACAAACTATTTACAATGCTAAGTAGCATGGCATGGAAGGAAAGGGGTCACAGAAGCCCGATTTCAGAGCAGATACCTGAAAGCTGTTTATATTTCTCCTAGTACCTCAAAGCCTATGAGGGATCTGGTTTCTATCCTCTTGTTCTTAGCCTTGCCAGCTGCTCCTCATCCTTTAAAGATTTCCATATTTGTAGGCAAGATAGAGATGGTTTCTGTTGCTTATAGGCAATGGATTCCAAGGTCATACGTTTAGGAGAGTAAGGGGAATAGATTATGAGTTCATGCAAGAAGGGACTCTTTCTATTGTTGTGTCCAAATGTCTAGTTTAATGTCTTACTGATGTTAAATCCTCAGTGAATGTTGTCTGAATAAAAAAAAATTAAGTGAACAATTGAGCACATACATCATCTCCCATCCTTTGGCCACTGTGCTCATGTAGACATACATGGTTCAGCATTGGTGACAAATCCAGTCAGGCAGTGTCTCTAAGCCATCACGCCAATCACTTTAATCCAGCCAAGAATACTTCCTGTTTTGCGAGTAAAACAAAGCACATCTTCATTTTTATGGCAGCCACCATTTCTCCTGAGAGAAACGGGGTTATTGTAATTCCAGCTTAGCTGAAATATGTAAGGCTTACTCATCCTGTGCATAAAATTGATAACTTGTGCATCTGGGACTGTCTATCTCTTTCCTATTAATCCATTTTAGACTTTATAAGTCAACTGAGCATTCAGCTTTTGAAAAATGATTCTGGAAAATCATTTTGCATAAGTACTAGTAAATACTGGCTTGTGTTCCTGGCAGGGGATGGAAATAGTCCATTTGGTCTCTGGTGGCCCCGGGAGCAGAAATAGTGGCTGGAGACTTGGCGGAGTTTGGCCGGCAATAAGCATGCGCTGGTCAGTTTTACTTTCCATTTAATGAGGATGATTCATTTTGGAATTGCACAAGGGAGGACCACAAGGCAGATGAGAGCAATGCACACATGCATATCAACAACCAGAAGGACGGGTAGCAGGGAAAATGGTTAGCTTTCTTCTTTGGGTTCATGGATGCGGCCAGTTGGAAGGTTCTAATGAGGTTATTAAGTTTATGTTTGTAGACTGTGAGCATGGCCAAGCTGTTAATCTTTTTGTAAATTGTGAGCTACGGGATATTTTGCAGCTATAAGATGACAAGGATATTGGCAACGTCAGCCTGTTTAATTCCACCACTGGCCATCTCTCTGTGCTGAAGGAATGGACATTGTGGCTCCTTCAAAAAATACCCAACTGTTTATAGACCCGGGAGACCTCAAAGCCTATATAAGCTGACCAAGCAATGTTGTTTAGAAAGAGAGAGGTGTGGTACTGGCTTGGCTCTGGATGTGTTACCATGTGGATCTGAGTTCAAATAAGGTCCATGGAAACATATAAATGGAAAGGAAATGAAGGAAAAGAAAAAAAAAACAAAAAAACACAAAGATTTCCATCAAATATTTTGTAGCATAGACTCATTTTATGAGACAAAATTAGAAGATGCTGCAACTTTCCATTTACATGTTTTGTTAGTGGAAACCTGAGCCAGTTTCTTTGATTTTTGAAGAAATTCACTTTTTTATAATTGATCCATCCACTAGTATAATTATTTTATTAATGATGATGCTTAAAGTTAAATATTTTTTCTTGCTTCTCCAAGTAAGTGCCGGTATTATTTAAAGCTGCTCATCAGCTACGTGAGATAAAACAGCCTGTGGATTATTTCTTCAATATCACAAACGCCACGCTGGTTGTAAAGTGCATAAAACAAAAAACAAAATGGGAAGAATCTGGTCTTGGAAAGTGAGGGCTCTTGCTGGAATACATCAGGCTAGCAAGTGATGGAGGTCAACTTTGGATGCAATAAAGGGAGGTCTAAGAAAGGCTCTAGGGATGTTGGTCCAGATGGTGGACCAGAGGCAGTGGCATGGCCTTATGGGTAGGGACTGGTCCAAGTTATTTTCTGAAGCTGCATGTCTTAGCCTCCACATCTCATCAGTCAGAGCAACACTAAAGGACCAGGAAGGTCCCAGGTTACGGTCAGCATATAGATGTCTGCTTCATCTGACAAGAAACAAACCCACAAAAGAAAGGACTGAGCAACTGAATTAGAGTATCAAAAATCAGTAAGCCAGAATCCAGGCAAGGAGGCTGAGTCCCCAAAGAGGCAAGACTTTGAATTTAGAGTTGTGTTAATGGCTGACTTATGCCCCACAAAGAGCTATGTGAAAATCCTAATCCTGGTACCTGTGAACATAACCATTTTGGAAATAGGATCTTTGGGACATAATAAGTTAAGATTTAGACATCGAGTTTAGAAGGGACCTAATCCAAGGTGTACTTACAAGAAGAACATACCTTAAGTTGGAGATGTGGGGAGAAAGTACCTGGAGATGGTAGAGGCAGTGGTTAGAACAAGGCGGCCGTCAGCCAAAGAATGCAGACAAGCAGTAGATTCTTTAGGAAGCCAGGAAGAAGCAAGGGAGACTGTCCCAGGAGTCTCTTCAGGAGTGTGGCCCACCGATACCTTGGCTTTGGACACTTTGACTCCAGAACTGCCAGGCAATACGGTTCTGTTATTTTTAACCCAGTGCATTTTGGTGCATTGTTACGGCCACCCTGGCACACCAGGACAACTCTCCTTGGGGGTTTCGTATTGAGTCAGGCTCCTAGTCCTGGCAGAGCTAATTTTGTAGATAGGACAAGGGGTGAGGAGGAATCCCTAAAGGTCTTTAGGCCAGGGCATGTGCACCCCTGGGTGCCACCATTTGCTTTTCCTGGGGTTTCCCCAGACAGAGTGGCCAGGGAGCACATAGGCATCCTTCCAACTCTCTCCCTCACTTCCATATCTAGGGAGATTCTTTCCGTGTGTGTGTGTGTGTGTGTGTGTGTGTGTGTGTGTGTGTGTGTGTGTGTTTGTGTGTGTATTTCCTGCTGATAACCACCACAAGGAAAACCAAACAAACAAACCACAACATTATAGAAGTTTACCGAAGGCTGTGAGAATAAACATGATGCTTCCTTTGAGTCCCTTCTCATGCCAGCTGCCCATGGCTACAGTTCCTGAAGCTGCAGGCAATTCTCAAGCATGATTGTGGCAACTCTCACCCTCTGTCTGTGACAGTGGTGCTTATTAACGTTCCCAGGCTTTTTTATTTTTTAAATTCTGAAAAGACCAAATGATACACTCTTGATAATTTGATAAAATGTCATTGACTCATTAGCATCATTATTATGAAGTATATAAACTCAGCGCTGGAAAAAAAAATGCTTTTTCACAGTATCAGGCCTGTAATTCACCACACTAGAGAATTTTACTTCCTTTGAAGGAAATAAAAAGAATATGGGGTAACATTCCAGAAAAGTATAGAATGAGGAAAGGACAAATACCGTTTGACTTCACTTATATGAGACATCAAAATAACCACATTCATACAGATAGGATCTAAAATCATGATTATTATTGGGGACCAAGGGAAAAGAGGTGTGAGTGTTAAGTGCTGAATGGTGACTGAGCTTCAGTTTGGGAGGTTGAGAACGCTGTAGAGATGGATGGTGAATGGTTATATAACCACACTTAATGCTATGAAAGTGTGTGGTGAAAATAGAAAATTGTGTTTTGTATACTTTACACCCCTTAATGTGGTTGGCCCAGATGAAGGCGAAACAAAAGAATAGAGGTAAGCAGGGGCCAGTAGCAAAGCCACATTCCCTGTGGTCATCTTCTCTTCTCTGAGGTTGTTTCCATGACATGATTCCTGCAGAGCATGGCCTGGTGAAAGCCACACTCTATGGGATTCGTAGCAAGCCTCTCTAGCTGTGAATCTACACCCAACACCCATGGCTTCTTACTTTAAACAGGAACAATGTAAAACAATAGGGTTTACCAAAGAATGCAAAAGCATCACTCTTGGCTTCTCTTGCTTCTCACAGCCAGACACTACTTCCCCAAGGCTCCTTTATTTGTTATACAAATATAAGAAAACAACATTTTTGAATACCCTTTGAAATGCCTTTTTGAAGTCAGCATTTTTTCCTGGAGAGATGTATTAAGTTCTTAGATACCGCCAGCAGCTACTTTTCATATACGAAAATTTGCCTCAATGAAGGATCTTTTTAAATACTTTGGCTTTCAAGAATTATCTCTAAAAAAATATGAGTATAGTTTCTCCCATTACCATTGATGTCCATGTCACCTGAGCGTACTTTCTGAGAATATTAACATTATAATATCATCCTGAAGATTTTCATTAAGAAAAAAGTCATTCTTCATATACCTAAAGCAATTAATTATTAAATACTACAATAAGCTATTCCAATCTTATTCAAATATGCTCTGAAAATACCAACCTAATGGGACCTTGTTCTGGAAGGAGTTGCTTCAGCTTTCAGTGGATGTTAAGCATTTTTGGAATCTCAGTTTGAATAGGGCTTTAGACTTGGAATTGGTTTATAGCCTTGTCCTATGTTTTATTAACTTATATGACCTTGACTGGGTCCTTAATTGTCTTGAATCTCCATTTTCTAATCTGCAAAATGAGACTGATGCTAGTTCATATCCAGTAGAATTGCTAGGAGAATTAGAGAGAATAAGGGGTTCTGGAAGAGAATCTACCACTGTCTCTTTGTTTTTCATTTCAGTGTGTGTGTGTGTGTGTGTGTGTGTGTGTGTGTGTGTGTGTATGTTGTGTGTGCATGTACATATGTATGTATGTGTGTGTGTATCTGTGATGTGTGGGAACAAAAGTGGATAAGCAGACAGCATTATGACTGCTAACACTAAGGCTGAATAGAAGAAATTATGCATCATGCCAGTCAGAAGTAGGAGGAACAGACAACAGGGAGGGCCCAAAGGTGAGTGAGGAGAGGTCATGGAGCTGGGTTAACTGAGCCAAAGTAATAGAGCCACGTGTCCTCTAAATATGGCGTCTGCTGCCTTGGTCTTGAGTGGAGAGGTTGCCAGTTCCGTCACTGAACAGGATTGCCTATGAGGAAAGGCTTGAGGTTCTACCGGGTGGGACTCTGAGTCACCCATAGCAAAGAGGATGACGCCCAAGAGCTTTCAGCATAGTCTGAAGCATTCCGATAGTATTAACTTAATGCATACTATTTGATCCAGGTAGTGCTGGATATTACAGGGGATGCATTTTGGGGTGCTATAAGGAAGTGTTAGAATCCCATAATTTCAGAGATTTAACAAGCCATGCGGCCAAACTGGTACTTGGCAATCCTTTCTAGAAGGATTCTAGTCTGAGTTTCAGCACTTACTGTCAGCCACCACTGTGACTCAGAACTGAGTTCTTCCTCTGTCTGTGGAGGTGTCTTACAGACAATCCCACCAAAAGCTTTGTAACTGCCAAGACTATCATAGGGGAGAGAAGTCTAAAAGATGCTGTGGAAACAGTGGTCGTGGATGCTGTGGTGTGAATACCGCCTTCAGGGCAGGGTCTGTCCTAGGAGCAGGGCCTGGGTGAGGCTGAGGCCACTTTATTTGGTGGTTGAATAAAATCAATCTCATGCCCTCACTTTGACTTTTGCCCATGAATTTAGAATGATCAAGGCCTGGGGGGGATGGGTGGGTGGGAGGAATGGATCAATGATGTACAAATGCAAGAGACTGATGTGAACAAGACCACCAGTGGCTTATTTGAATGCCCATCTAGATTGCATGTGCTCAGTTCTTTGATGTGGTGACAATCCATATCCTGCCAGATCATATGTTTTACCTACTGCTTAGTTTCAGATTACAGCCTGTAACTCATCCTTGGCGTTCTCTAGGCTTGGGAACATAAGCTCAGTCCTCTTTTTGATTGTGGATTAAAGAGACGTGGAAGGTTCAAATAAGTCCTAGCGGGTTATGTAAGATCTCAGAAGAGTAGCTTAGCTGGCAAGGTGGGGCCGCCCGCGAGCCTGCTTTAACCACATTGTTGAGAGGCCTGGTGTAAGAAACTAATTTTAGATTTCTTTAACTAGTCATTCTTCTCCCATTAAATGGATTCAAAAGATGCCCTAACAATGCCCTAACACAGCCTCGATTCAGATTTTTACAAGGTGTTGCTACATTTTTCTTTCCAGTCATACAATTGGAGGAATAAATTCAGCTCGCCTGTTAATACTAATATTAGATCCTTGGTGTTTTAATTTGTATAAACTCCCCCATCTACCTGGAAACCATTTGGATGCCTATGTGCCCACCACACTCCCGTTTCTCCGCGGAACAAGAGGGAAAAATAAAAATCTAAAATATTTACCAGTTACTACTTTATTATAGAAAATGTACATACGATTCTCTAGAGGCAAAGGAAATGAACTACTAAAATGTTAAAAACATGAAGCTAAACTTTCCTTAATTTGCCCCAAGATACACACAGGACTCCTCCACATACTACCTTAATAATACAGCAGAGGCTTGCTCATGTGGGTGTTCAAATTCTCAGTATACTTTCAGGGAGAATCCTCTCCTGAATGGATATTTGATAAGACATTTTAAAGCCATGTTGGGGGACAGGAGAGTGACCCTGACCACTCTGATTAAACTGAGAATGTTATTCACAGTGGTGCTTGAAGGATTGGGTAGCAATTTTAAACTCCTTATAGGTTGCTTTATTGACCACACACACACTACTCTCTTTTACATCATGAGCATAATTATTATGGAGAACAACTATAATGTATGGCATCAAGACACTACCAGAGTGTACAAACACTCATCAAGGCAGGGACACGATCATCACTTTTGTTCAGTTTTTGAGTAATTAAATAAGACATTCTAAGAATTAGAGTGGGACAACTCATGTCCAGGGAAAGTTGGAAATTTCCCAGTGTCATCTGGAAGATCTAAAACCAGAGGTAGACGGAAACTTAGGTTCTTTTGCCTATGGCTTTTGCTTTGTTGATTATATCTTATCTGTCAGGAAGAGATGAAGGTATACATTTTTAGTGTATTGACTTAAAGAAAAACTCACAGAAAAAAATCATTATTTAATTACAAAAAGATTCATAACTAAGTTCTTTAAACTATGGGATCTCTGGTGTACCTAAAATACTTTCTCCTCTCCTCTCCTCTCCTCTCCTCTCCTCTCCTCTCCTCTCCTCTCCTCTCCTCTCCTCTCCTCTCCTCTCCTCTCCTCTCCTCTCCTCTCCTCTCCTCTCCTCCCCTCCCCTCCCCTCCCCTCCCCTCTCCTCCCCTCCCTTTCTCTCTTTCTTTCTTTCTTCCTTTTTTTTTCTTTTTCTTCCTTTCTCATGTAGCTCAGGCTGTCTTTGAACTCAACCTCCAGCAAAGTGTGTTTTGAATCTTGATCCTCCTGCCTCTGTCTCCCAAGTACTGATCTTACAGGTATGTCCTATCATGATCCAATACAATGTAATTTACAAGCCACTAGTCATATCATTTAGGAATACAACTCTACCAGGAATATTTGTTCATGTAAGAGGATTGAAGGAAAGGAGACAATTTTGTTTTCTTTAATGGTAGAGAAGGGGCCAGACCTTGAGATAACCTTAGAGTGGTGCCATTTAACCAATCCCCCCTTCTTAGGGGTGTGGTTTTTGTTTAAGAGAAAAAAAGTATATGTTATTATCCAAATGCTGAGAACTTGAATATATCCAAGACTTGCCTATCTTGTTTTAGAAATAATGGGGAAAACCCAGTAGGGATTTGCGTTCTCTTTATGACTGTTGCTAATGCTGCCTTTTGAATGCTGTTGAAAGAGACCATTGGGTTGCTTAAGTTGGACTGGAGCTGAGGAGGCATTTAAAACACCAGGCAAGATCAGTCTACTAACAGGATTAGCGCAGAAGGTGGTGACTGAAAGAGAACAGAGAAGACCTCAGAGAAAGACCAAAGAGCTTGCAGCAGAGTGAGCGCATCCTATTAAGAGCTCAGCCCTGTGGTCTTGCTGACACCATGGCGCATCACTGAGAGGAGCTGCTTCCAGGGTGTGATCAAAGCTATGCCCACACTGCAGTGAAATGCCAGCTTGAAAAGTGGAGGGTGCAATTCATAAACTGTTTTGGTTTTTTTTCTCCTAAATGATGTGGAGAAAGGTGTTTTGTGGCATTTTTTTTTCCCTCATTGAGTTGACAGAAACAACCTGTTGGGCTTGGTTCCATAAGGCTGTGGTCCATGAGGGGTTCTGAAAGCTCTTTCTCTTTGCTTTTCAATGTCCGGTCATAAATTTTGTCTTCTTTTTAGCCTCTGTCTGGACACAACGATCTCAGAACTTCAGAAACCCCATTTAGAAATTTCCATGGCTCTCAGGGTAGCTTAATTGAACACACCCAGGTGTCTGAAATGGATATCTTTATTCAATGATTATCACCATTTCTTCAATTCTCAACATTTTTGCTTAAACTGATCCCCATTTGTACATTCATGGATCAATGTGGGTGGGAAATCCAATTACATCAATATTTTATTTCCAGAAAAATAGCAGGCAAGAGGGTCCACTGAGACCCATTACATTTTCAGAGCTCAGTAGAATTGAGTGCTGTTAAATAAACCATTGGCACATAATCAGTGGCCATTTATTTTAATGCAGAATGATCTGCTAACAGTAGATAGAAACCATTCAATACCATCGACAAACAGATAGCTCATAGCCTTAAATTAGTTAGCCTATTTTTGTAATGAATAGAGACTTAATTTGAGTTTCCTCATCCTGGGAACACGAAACAGAATTATATCATACAGTGAATAACGGTTTGAGAGATTTTAATTTAGTTTGGCACCGTGGGTTCTTCTAATTATTGCTGACTCTTCACGTGGCAGAGACAGTGACCCTGAGCCCAGGGGCAAAACAGATGCTTCTCACCTGCACACTCATTATCGAACTAATTATTCTTCAAATGATTCTATAATATTCACCGGGAACCCAATCCTGGGACTATAAATAAAGGTTTAAGTCATTTATAGTATGCATGCCTGCTCAGCGTCCCAACTCATGTCAGAGACCTTGCATGTCCTCATCTACCCTGAGGTAAATTCTTTACACTTCCAGTCCGGGGTATGAATTCTTTCTCAGTACCATAGTTTCCAAAAACCTGGAGTAGCCCAGTTTTGCTTGTGGCCTGAAGAATGTTAAATCTATTGATTTCAGTTGTCGACATTTGAAAATTGAAGTTTTTGCATGAGGATCTTGGCTTCTACATTTGTCAGGTACTGTCTGGTCGGGCTGGAACCGTTTGTGCAGGACCTGACTGTGGTGACCTAGTGCTGAGTGACAAGTGTGCCTTCCTCAGGAGCAGGCACACACCGTTTCTTCACAACTAGAGCAGGGCTGGTGTCAGTTGCTGGCCATTATTTTATGCCTTTTCCCAGTCATCTCATTTGTGTCTTGGTTCTAAGGTTTTAAAGCATTCCTTGGGCTTAAGGAATTCCTACCTTAAGAAGTCCCATTTCTCATCACATCCAACTATTTGACCCATGTTCCATATTAAATATGGAATTTGAGAGGCTATAAAGAATTGAAAGTAAAATATAATTTTGCTTTAAAATAATTTTTCCATTTTTAGTATTTGGATTATTTGAATATAAGGTGGTAGCTCTGTGTGTGTATGTGTCTGTGTGTGTGCGCGTGTGTGCACATGCATGTGTGGGATCACCTGCTCTCTATATCCACTGGTTCTGTAATGTTCTCAGTCAAATTATTTGGAAGGAATACTAGAAGGGAAGATTCTTAGCTCACTTTTGACTTACTGTAGCTTTAAACCAGGACAGGATTCAGTGTTCCTTCTAACTTGATGGTGAAATAAAAAAGGAAGACAAATCACAAGCTCAAAGCCCCTTCATTTTCTCTGATCTCTAATCTAGACATAGAGGGTTTTTTTTTTTTTTTTTTTTTTTTTTTTTTTTTTTTTTTTTTTTTTTTTTTTTTTTTTCCTGAGACAGGGTTTCTCTGTGTCGTTTTGGTGCCTGTCCTGGATCTCACTCTGTAGACCAGGCTGGCCTCGAACTCACAGAGATCTGCCTGGCTCTGCCTCCTAAAAAACAAACAAACAAAAGAACAGAGAGAAGTTGGTGAGATTAGTCAAATGTATAGAAAGTGGAGTGGAGGGTCAGTGGGTGGGAGAGTGAACTCTACTCAATGTGACTGGAGGAGTGGATGGGATTCAGTTGAGAAGTGGTAGGGTTATGGCTGTAGAATAGAAAGTGGAGTTGAAGGAAGTTTTTTTTTAATAATTTTTTTTATTTAAAAATTTTTTCTTTCCTTTTACATACCAACCCCTGTTCCCCCTCCATCCCCTTCTTCCACTCCCCCACACTTCCCCCCATCCCACCTCCATCCCCTCCTCATAGAGGGTAAGGCCTCGATGGAAGGTATTTTTAATGCAACCTTCCCCCAAAGTTTTACATGGAAATGGAATTATGAAAGATAATGATATTAAGATATAATTGTTAAAATAGCTTTCCTTATTGTTATCTAAAATATATTTGCCTTATGAACACATTAAATAACAAGATTTAGTGAATTATGAAAGATAATGATATTAGGATATAACTGTTAAAATAGCTTTCCTAACTTGTTATCTAAAATATATGTGCTTTATGAACACATTAAATGGCAAGATTTAGTGACATGTGTTCCTTTCTCTGTGTATCTGTTTATTAATGTCTGTATAGTATTGTATATCTGGAGTAGAACAAAGTTTCAAGACTCACGTCAAAATCATTACAAAGCTCCAGTCCCCAAGGCAGTCTGGTACTGTGATAAGGAGAGCTGTGGGGATTCATGAAGAGAATTTAGGAAGCATGCTCATCCTTACGTCTACCACTACTGACTTGCAACAAAGGTGTCTAAACCGTTTAATAAGGAACAAGAAGCGTCATTTCAACAAATGGTGCTGGTATAACTGGGTACCCATCTGCAAGGAATCAAACTGTACCACACTCAAAATTGATCTACCAGTGAGAAATTTAGCACAGTAAAGTTCTCAGAAAAAAAAAAAAAACCAAATCGTAAGAATATATTCATGGTGTCCAGTTAGGGAACAGCTTCTTAAACATAACACTAAAAACACAAGGAATAACAATTGTTCCTTTACTAAAGTTAGATTTCATCAAAATGAAAAACTTTTAGGTTGTAGCCGATAAGATGGCTCAGCAGGTAAAGGTGCTTACTGTCAAGTCCGATGACCTGAGTTCGATCCCTAGAGCTTGCATGGAGGAAGGAGAGAACAGACACCTGCAAGTTGGCTCCCATTTGCTTGTTGTGATGTGCATGTAGTACCAGCCGATATACAAAAAAAAAATGAGTAAATAAATGTGCAACAACCACATTTATTTGCTGATGATGCCTTTAAGAATATGAACTGGCAAATAGACCATGGAGGAAGACATTTGCAAATCACGTGTCTGCTGAGAGATGAACGTTCAGAATGTAGGAAAACTTCTTACAACTCAGTATTTCAAAAGACTAACAACCCAGATAAGAAGAGAAAAGAACCTGAACATATATTTCTGCAAAGAGGATATGAAAAAGACAAACAAACAGCTGAATGGATGCAAATCAGAAATCACAATTAACACTTCACGCCTGCAGCACAGCTATATGACAATGACAGACATTAGCAGGTGTCGGGATGTAGAGACACTGGAACCCCAGTATGTGTGTGAATGGGAATATAAAACGGTACAGCCACTTTGGGAAGACAGTCTGACGGGTCCTCAAAATGTTAAACACAGCATTGCTAAGTGACCTAGCAATTCCCAAGATATTACCTGCCCAAGAGAAGTGAAAACTTTTCTGCATAGAAACTCATGTTCAGATGTTCATGGAAATGCTATTCATACTAGTCAGACATAGGAAACAGCTCAAATGCCCATCATTTGGGGATCAATTGAGCAGAATGTGGCAACCCAGACAGTCTGATGTCACTGGACAATGAGGAGAAACAGTGGTGACACACGCTATCACTAGGGTGGACCTCAGATCATTATGCTGTTTGTAATCAGTGAACAAAGAGTACCTAACGCACGATTCCATGGATAGGTTCCCTTGGATTTGGACTTGGGAAGGTCGTAGAGGAAGACAGGCAGATGGGTTCAGGACTGCTGTCTGGGTCTTAAGAAGTGGATGGAGACACAGGAAGCAGAAGATCTTAGAGGTGGACCTGATCTGTTCCTTGCATGCTCTTTCCAGGTTCAGGCATCTACCGTCATTCTACAAGAAGGTGGCCTCGGAAAGCTTCTACCTGGGTTATTTGGGCTCTACCTGGCTATTCTCATTGACATCTTATGAGATCAAGCTGAAATTCTAAGCATGATGCTTGGTATAGTGTGACTTTGCCAGAAAACAAAGGGGATTCAGGGATTCAGGAAGCATGGTGTCTCTGAATTTTCTCTTCAATTCTAGAAACGTTTTCTATTTATAAGGGCTCTTGAAGAGTAGTAACTACTTTAATCCCACACGATCCTATATAGGTCAAAAATCATCTTTCTTCCTCATAAGCATTTCCTCTGAGCGTTGGGTGTCTGCTTTCAAGTTTAAAGCAGCCTTTTAGTAGTATCATCTCTTTTAAATCTGGATCAGAAGGTGAATGTTCTGGAGAGGCTAAAATTACCTGGGTAACCATTACAAGACACACTCATGAATTTAAAGGCCACGGCATTCCCAATATAGAAAACTCACAGTGTAAAATTCAGCCCAAGCTGAGAGCACTTAGTTTTTCCCCTCTGGTTTACCAGATGAGAATTAAGAAGAGATATTTGGAAAGGAGGAAGTTTCATTATCTAAAGAGATTTTCTTTTCCATCAGAATCCCCCTTGAACCCAATTACCAGGAGACTTGTGAAATGTACACCCACCTTCAAAGCCAATGCTGGCTTTGCGGAAGGTAACAGATTACCATGTAGCATCCTTGTTTTATTTCAGAAAATGTACAAGAACTGTACATAGCCAGGGGACCTGGAGACAGAGCCAACTGCAGGTTCAGACAAGAAAAAGTAAAGCGCCTGTGCAAAGGAAAGCTCTTTATTCCCATGGTGAAAGCTACCGAGAAAGCAAGAGAGTAAAATTCCTTTGAAGATGGGCTTGTACCTGGACAGAATGCAGTATTGAATCTGCACCCTTAACCTCTTCCGATTCAACATGAGGAAGCACCAGAAATCAGGAAGATAAGCACAATCTTCATACCAGACCAGACACCCAACCATGTAATCACCTAAAGGTAGTAAAGCCTAATGCAGATGAGCACTAACTTTTGGGCAAGACTGCCTGAGTTTGGATCCCAAAGTCTATGTGTTCTATGTGTCATAGGGCAATTTATAGAAATACTGTATACCATACATTACCATACACCATTACTGTTTATCAATAATGAGTTATTGGTATTTGTTGGAAGAGAGAGTCAGTACCTACAGCTGGAACTAAGTCTGGATTCTGTATTTTATAATGGATATCATAACATAGGGCTACTGGGAGGATGAAAAGAGCTTGTGTGTGCATTGCCTATAACTCATAAGAATGGCATACTACATGTCAGTAAATATTAAGTACTATCATTTATTGCATTCCAGTTACAGTCAGAGAATGTATCAGATGTTAGAGAGACAGTAATGAATAAGATAAAAAAGGTTGTGCCGGGCACGTCTTTAATCCTAGCACTCAGGAGGCCGAGGAAGGCTCATCTCCATGAGTCTCAGGCCAGCCTGGTCTATGTATGAAGTTCAAGGCCAGCCAGGATTACATAGTGACATTCTGGAGAGAGAGAGGGGGGGGGAGACAAAGACAGAGACAGAGACAGAGAGTCAGAGACAGAGACAGAAAGACAGAGACAGAAAGAGGCATACAGAGAGAGAGAGAGAGAGAGAGAGAGAGAGAGAGAGAGAGAGAGAGAGAGAACACAAAAAAAAAACCAAGAAAAGATTGCTGTACTTACGGTTGATTGGAATCTTATTATATTATGGCATGTGTGGTCCAGAGGCAAGTGATATCATTCTGGAAGCATCACAGCATCTATTTCCTCTCTGCAATGATAGTAAGTTGATTGATTTATGACGAAGATGTGAAGTCTGAATGCATACCCATAAAAGAGCCATTCTGAACTGTGGACAGAATCATGGCTGCCTAAATGAAGCTCTCTTGCTGAGAGCAGTTGATAGGGGCAGATAAGCCTGTCAGTCACTGGCTTTCCCTGGCTCTCACCCAGGAGGTGCTGAGCATGCCAAAGTCTTTGCTTATGGCTTGAGGGGTAGCTGTCTTAGGAAAGATAAGACAGCAGTGAGCAGGGGAGCTTCCGAGGGGAATCTCAGCTGTGGCACAATGGGATTTTCTGCCTCCTCGCAGTCCTTTTAACCTTCATTGGGAGTGAGGATGCGGCATTACCATGCATTGTTAGTATTTTGTTTGGAGGGGGTGGTACCGCAGGAGTCAAGAATAGTCTGGATCATCCATGTGTCCCTCCTAGGGTCTTACCCTGTTAGCTAGCCTCTCTGGAGCTGTGGGTTGCAGTCTGGCCATCCCTTCCCTCACATCTGGTATCCACTTACGAGTGAGTACATACTATGTTTGTTCTTCTGAGTCTGGTTTACCTCACTCAGAATGATATTTTCTAGTTCCATCCATTTGACTGCAAATTTTTTGATATCATTGTTTTTTACTGCTGAGTAGTAAGTACTCCATTGTGTGTATGTGCCACATTTTCTTTATCCATTCTTCAGTTGAGGGGCATCTAGGTTGTTTCCAGGTTCTTGCAATTACGAATAATGCTGATATGAACATAGTTGAGCATGTGTCCTTGCGGTAAGATCGAACATTCCTTGGGTATATGCCCAAGAGTGGTATAGCTGGGTCTTGAGGAAGACCCAGCGAAGAAGTGGATGAGATCTACATGAGTGGACTGGGTATGTGTGTGTGTGGCAGAGGTGGGAAATGAGAATATAGGGAAAGGGAGGGTCGAGCTGGAACAGGAACAGAGTGGGAGGTCAGGGAGGGAGATACCATGATAGATGTGGACATCATAGGAATAGGAAGAGGCAGGGTGCTGGAGAGGCTCTCAGGAACCCACAAGGATGATACTACCTTGGACTGCTGGCAGTGGTCCAGAGGATGCCTGGACTGGTCTACTCTGGTGACCGGTCTAGCAAATACCCTAACTATCATCATAGAGCCTTTGTCCAGTGACTGATGGAGACAGATGCAGAGATCCACAGCCAGGCACCAGGCTGAGCTTCAGGAATCCAATCAATGAGAGAGAGGAGGGATTCTGCAGGTGGAGAACGTCGAGATCATGATGGGAAGACATGCAGAGATGACTGGCCACACTAGTGGAAGCCCATGAACTGTAGATTAGTGGCTGTGGAGCCCCCATGGGACTGGACTAGGCCCTCTGGATATGGAAGATGGTTGTTTGGCTCGAACTGTTTGGGGGGCACTCAGGCAGGGGGATCAGGATCCATCCCTGGTGCATGGGCAGGCTTTTGGGAAGTGCCTGTGGTGTGGCGCCTTGCGCAGCCTTGGTGCAGTGAGAAGGGGCTTAGACCTGCCTAGGCTCAGTGTGCCAGGCTCTTCTGACTCCCCATGGGAGACCTTGATTTGGGGGATGTGGGGATGTGGGGTGGCTTGGGAGGGAGGGCTGGGAGATGAGAGGGGGGAGGAAGTGGGATCTGTGGGTAGTATGTAGAGTGAGTAGAAAATTTCTTAATAAAGAAAAATGGAAAAAAAAAAAGAATAGTCTGGAAAGCTGGGAAGGCCTGTGACTGGTCCTCTGATGAGTGAATTTGAGGAATTGGTTCATCACTCTCTTTGATGGAGTTTGAAGGGATAGTTTCCTCAGCTTGAAGAATTCTCATTAGTTGAAAGAGACTTCACTTGGGACTGTAAGTACATTAGCTAGAACAAAATGGGTTTTTTTTGTCATTTTTTTAGACTTCCTGAATATTCTTTCTTTCTTTTTAAAATTTTTTTTTTCGAGACAAGGTTTCTCTGTGTAGCCCTGGCTGTCCTGGAACTCAATTAGTAGACCAGGTTGGCCTCAAACTCACAGATCCACCTGCCTCTACCTTTAGTGCTGGAATTAAAGGCATGTGCCACTTCCACCAGGTGAATATTCTTTTTTTGAATTATTATTTTTTATTATTGTGTGTGATGTTTATATGAGAGTTCCATGTGCATGTGTGGAGGTCAAAAGACAACATTTGGAAGTGAGTACTTCCCTTCCACACTGGATTTTGTAGATCAGACTTAGGCTGTCAGGCTTACCCGGCAAGTGCATTTACCTGCTGAGCTACCTTGCTGGCCTGACATCCTGTATAGTCTTCTTCTGTTAGGATTTCTTTCCTCGGTACTCTACCTTCCATTCTTATGCCCCTTGCTACATTGATTGGCATTTGAAGGACACACCATAATTAATATACCCATTGAGAACCTGTTCTCTGCAACCTGTGGTCTTCACAGACTCAATCCTGAGAAGTTGAATCAATTACCTGTGATTATTTGTCTACTCTTTAAGGAACTAGAATCCTTCTTGGGGGTAGTAAAACATAAACCAAACAAGAACATATGAATAACCTCCTGACAAGCATGTGGAGGACACACATGAATTCTGAAATATCCTAGTGTATATATGGGACTTTCCCCATTGTTTCTTTAGATACTAACTATTTAACTTTCAAGGACTTTAATTTATCCTGTTACATTATGAGGGGTCACCAATCACCTTAAGCTCAGCAGTTAGAAGGCTGAATTCGCTCAAATCTTTATATACGACCTTGGACATATCCTAATACCTTCTGAAACTTCCTGTTGTATTCTGAAAACATGGGGATACTAATGTCCACTTACTAGGTTTCAAGAAACTCGCATGGTAAATGCTGAAGACAACCAAAAATATGTAGAGTGGCTATGGTGTACCCCTTGTAATTTCACTCTTCCCTTCCCACCAGGAGAGCTGGTGGCTGGACACCAGGAGCTCAGTGCTGGTAATCTGGACTGAGTTATTAGTATGATCTGTTACAAGTAATCTTTTGTCCCTTTCTCCTATCCTGTCTTTTGTAGAGTTACCATTTACTGTGGTCTGGCTCAAGAGATCTATCTAAATTACAAATTGAGAATGTGGCCATGTTATTCCACTGAATTTAAAAGTCATTAATTACTCCTAATTGCACATTGAAGAGGCTTCACCCCTTACTGGCTTATGTATCTGACCTGCTTTGCCATCCTGGGCCTTATATACCATGACCCTGAGATGCTGCCCTGCTTCCCTGCCTCCTGCCCCATCATTTTCCACCTTGACACCAACCCCAGAACACCAGGCATCCAGGCTAATGCTTCCATGCAGCCACTCATGCGGTCCCCTCTCTCTGAAGGCTCTTTCAGCATCTTTTACCAGGTTCATTCAGCTCTACTGCTGTCTCCTCCAGGAAACCCTCCCTGACTTCCAGACCCAGGCAAAGGGCCAGGCCCAGAAGTGCATAGCTCCCTGGCCTCATGTTTGCCACGCTCTTGCTACCGATGTTCAAGTGATCTCTTCACTAGATTTAGAGCTATTTGAAAGCAGGTAGGATGCCTTGATGTATCTGTTTCCCAAGCGCAGAATACGGGAGTTGGTCATTAGTGGCTCTTTGAGAAAAGAAAGAGTGGAACAGAAGATTTGATGATGTGGTCTTATGGCAAAGGTGATTTGGAGAGCAGAGAACCCAACCACGGGACGATGAAGGCAATCTGGGGAGAGGAAGGAGTAGAATGTCAGTTGCTAGCACTCTGGGAAGGTGGTAGAATTGTTATAATCATAGTACTGGGCATCCAAAGAGAAGCTGGACCCAAGCAGGATCAAAGCGCAGAGGGCTGGAACTTCTGCTGCCAAAGATGATGCCTAAGGCGGAAAAACGAGAAAAATGCTATGGTTTCCCCTGGCTCTCTGCCCTTCATCCATCTTCCTACTGGGGGCTTCCAATGGCTACACCTGACTGGAAATCAACCTAATGGCGTAACCTGTGGACATCAGTCTCCCTGTGACGAAAGCGTTCTTAGGGCAATCAGCCCATTGTGACTGTAAAGGAAAGATGGGAAAGAAAACTGCTTGATGTGCCAAATGCATTCACTTGTCCCTTCAACCAGAATTTATTCTGGAGGCACCAACGCATCCAAAGAGGAGCTGGACCCAAGCAGGGTCAAAGTGCAGATGACTGGGACTTCTGCTGCCAAGGATGACGCCTGAAACAGAAAAACAAGGATAAAAATGCTATGCTTTCCCCCGAATTTCTGCCCTGCATCCATTCTCCTGCTGGGGGGTTCCATGAGTGCGGTTGCTCATGACTGTTTACTTGACTGTGGCCAACACAGCCGATGATAGTGACTTGTAGATCACATCCTCATGGATGTATAGTGTCCACTGCCAGTGAATGTGCACACCTTCTCATTCTTCATGTCAGAAGAACACTGGGACTCATGGGAGCCAGAGCGGCATTATGGGGGTATAGAAAAAGATGGTTACTGCAGATACATTACCCAAGCTTTCATAATGAAGAGAACCATGCTGATTTAGTATCTCAGAGGGGCTGAGAAGAGAGGGGCATGGTTGGAAGATTATTGGTGCAAAAGTGGGTAAGAGCAATGTTTACAACTGCTGAAAAATTGGTGGATGATTCCAGATACTTCATGTGGGAAAGACTTCCATTTCAAACAGTTAGGTATTTAAGCTTAAAGGATCCTTTCATGGGATTAAATTATTTGGACAGCACCTTAACTCTAAATTTAAATGTCTTTTAATAGACATCATTACCTCTGTCATACTACAAGGATAAATACGTCACGAGAATAAAATATTATGCAGATATTAAATCCCCGAAGAGTTTAATCTGTGCATATGCATTGTGTTACTTAGGTGATTCTCATGTGTGCCAGCATTGTTTTTAAACTATAATTGTTTTCCGACACATCTAAAATATTCCTACATATTTGTAAACATAGAGGATACACATAAACAACAATTTTCATGCTTGTTTTTAAGCACCAAGCAAAGGGCCTTTTTTTGTATTAATTTGAGCTTTATAAGTTACATAATAATTATTTTAAGAACTCTTAAAGATGATTCAGTTGAGAATAATAACCATCTACATTCAGAATTCACATGGTATGGTGTCACATGGCTCTAATTGCAGCACTCACGAGGCAGAGGAAGGAGAATCACAAATTTGAGGCTATCCTGAGCCATATGGTGAGATTCTGTCTTCAATAACAACAACAAAGAGGTGTCTATAGGCCTAGGAGTAACAAGTCTTGCTTACACTGGTGATTATTGAATCACGTGGGTGTTGAGTGCAGATTCTTTCCCATTGTTAACATCTATACTTGGCATGCAAAAATACATAGATTCGAGAGCACTCGATTTGCCTTCAGCACGCCACTTACCAGCACTTAAAAGGCATTTCCCGATCTCTCCCTACGTCTATCAATATTCTCTCTCTTATCATCTGCTCTCTCCCTGGTGCCCACAATAGCACCTGACACAAAGCGAGCTCTTCCTAAGCACCTGTGGGCTCACTCACTGAGTTCTTCCCTGCACAAGTCTGGAATGAAACGGGGGACAGATGCAGTGAGCGATTCCACTGGCAAACCTTTCCCAGCAAAAGCCTACCCCTGATCTCCTTCCATTCCACCCAACTTGGCCAAACTTTGAGCATCCACTAATGCAGTGGTTCTCAATCTGTGGGTCGTGATGCTTTTAGGGGTCAAATGACCCTTTCACAGGGGTCACATATCAGATATCCTGCATATCAGATGTTTATATTACTGTTTTTTTGTTTATATTACTATTCATAACAGTAGCAAAATTACAGTTATGAAGTAGCAATGAAAATAGTTCTCTGCTTGGGGGGTCACCACAACGTGAAGGACTGTATGAAAGGGTCACAGCATTAAGAAGGTTGAGAACCACTGCACTAATGTGTGCAGGTACTCAAAGAAGACAGAGCCTGTTAATTGTAAGCTGCTTTTCAGTTTTGCTGGAAGGTCAGCACTATCAATTATGACATGTAACTGAGGAGAAGGAAGTCCTGTCTATATGGCCATATATTCCAAGACGTCTGCTTTGGGTGCTGTAATAAGGCCAGGCTCTGTTATTGATGAATCAGTCATCCGTGTCATGGTGTACTAGAAGATACCACCTAGGTCTGTCTATCTGCATAATGGTGTTGCACACAGAGATGGGTGCCGGGCTGTATATTATTAAACTCCATAAACATGTTGAACATTAATTGCTACTGCTGTGCAAGGAAATGTTTTTTTTCCCCTCTTTGTGATAGAGTTAAGTAATTTATACAGGATGACTCAAGCCCTGTCTCTCTGCAGCTGGCAAAACGCTGCTAAATCAATCCATATGGCTGGCTTCTGCATGAGAATCAATTGTATGTCCGGCATGGGTGAATGATATGGGGCATCTGAGCCACACTGACTTCTTTCTTGCCATAAATGGACTAGCCCTGGAGGTTCTGTTTCCACATACCTCGGGAGGATGAGAGGAGAAACAATTACAGGGTCAATTTAAACACAAAATAAATGCTTATCTCAATTAATTGAGGCGAATTGAATTTTTCCTAGATTTTCCTTTCTGTGTGTGCTCTACCTCCAGGATCTAAATAATGGCCTTAATGCTCCATTTCACTTTTGCGGCACAAACAGCTTGGGTCAGAGAAAACATAGCTTCTAATAAAGGAAGAAGGTGAAGCCTGGGGCCAGGCCACGGACATGGGGCCAGAACTCTTAGTTCCCTGGAGAACAAGCGTGTAAGCACTGTGTGGCCTCCCATTCCTTTCCTGGTGCAGCTTCAGACCCTGCTTTACTTCTTTTTATTTTCGTCATAATTTGCCAACAAATTTATTACTTTAAAGAGTGTTGCAAAGGGCAACTGTTGAAGGATGTGGGTTTTGAAAGCAGCTGCTCTCCCATTCTTTCTCCCTCTCCAGCTTTGCTCTGTCTGGTTGCAATATACTGGGGAATGGTAGCACAACGTCTTCTGGATTTTCAAGGCTCCTATCTATTTTCCAAGCAAAAAGGTGCCCTTGCCAGTAGCCTTAGCTTTTTCTTCCTTCCACAGGTGGTGTTCATGTAGAGCTGGAGTTTAAGATATAATTTGATTCACATCGATTTATCAAAATTTGACGACTCAGGTTTTAACAGAAGCTTCATAGGGTAGTAACTTGAATTTTTCTTTAATGAGAAGTAGGTAAAAATGGATGGTATTAGCATGCCAGGCTTAAGCCATACGCATTCATTTCTAGTTCTTCATTTTCCATCGGTGAGTATGAATTGGGAAATCAGGAGGACCCAAGTTCTCACCATGCTTTGAAGAGAACACTTGGGTTTGGCTAACTCCTTTATGCAAGCCTTATTCTGATATTATTCCTCCCTCTTTTTAGTAGAAGAGGGTCAGAAAGGTGCACCCCTTCCACTGTTTTAGTTAATCTGCATATAGACAACTTTGGAAAGCACAGTTTTAGAAGTAGTCATATGACTAAGGCCCCATTTATCGTATCCCTTTGGTGGTAACAACTAACCAATGGATAGGTTAGAACAACTAACCAATGGATAGGTTAGAAACTCAAGTCTAGTGAAGGCAAATTTTCCCGTACCATTTTAAAACATACTTGCTATCCTTTGGGTGGCAGAGATAGTCTAAGCCGGACATTGCCTAAGTGTGCTTTTAGGGCCTTTTAGCCTACCTTCTGTCATGGAGTCCATGCTGTTTAAAGGCCACGGAGGGAAGAAGTAGGCTGCATGGAGATAGAAAGTGAGAGGAAGCGGAGAAGACTATCCAAGCATCCTATTCCTTTGCTCATAGGGTCAGTTCCTTCCATGGACAACCCTACTGCCTCCTTCACTCACAGGGTCATCTCCTTCCATGGACAACCCTACTGCCGGTGCCTAGTACGTGGCTGCTGGCTTTGAGTAGATTTTCTATCACTCACAACTAGACAGCTTCAGCCTAATAAACACACACTGTACTAAGCATCAGTCGCTACCTTATTTGACTGTGGATTACCCCCAAACTCTCAGCTTCTTGAGAGATTCAGGGCTTCTGCAAATACGGAACAGCTGTGGGGTTTAACTTGCTGGAAGGAGGAATGGGGTGCCCTTACACGGGAGCCCCAGAAGCTACTTTTCATCTTAACTAACATAGCCATGTTCTCCAGTGTTTTCATATATGACTTTTCTTTCCTCTGGTTCCCTTTTTCTTTCTTAGGCAGCTTTTAACAGTTGCTTCTCTAATTTCTTGTTTGCGTCCCCCCCCCCCGCCCCCGCCCTTTGTATCCCATCTTTTTAGATACATGATCATGGATGGCATTTCCTACTAAGCCATGCTGACTGCTGCCTTTCATCTTGGTGACTGGGTAGAGGACAAGCGGCAGTGTGTCTCCCGTAACTCTCTAGGAACATAGAGAAATACTCAGCAGTGATGATTTGATGATTAGGTGACAGGATCTTTGATCTGATCCTTTGTGCCCTGACTTCTACAGACTTAGGACCATGTTTTGGGAAGATTATTCTTCTTTCAAAAAGGCTTAAGGTCTGGCACTAGCTTTTTAAAATTTTTCTAAAAATATTTTTGAGAATTCCAGATATAAATACTGTATTTACTTCATTTCTCCCTATTTCTCATGCCTCCAACTCTTCCCATGTGCCCCCATGCCTCAGATTCATGGCCTTTTTTTTTTAATTATTATTGTCTTACATACACATACATTATATATATAAATTATATATGCATATATATATTAAAATACATCCTGCTGAGTTTATATAGTGTTTATATGTATCTAGAGTTGACAGTTTGGGATTAGATCACCTACTAGGGGTTTTGTCCCTGAAGCAGACCAATTCTCACCCTCTTAGCAGTTATTAATTGCTCTTCATCTAGATGTGGGGTCTTGTGAGATATCTTGCATCCACATTGCAGTGTTAATGGATGCTGTAATTTTTCAGGCCCTGCTTCGGCAACCATACTGTTGAGATTTGATGGGTGTAGCTCCCCTATCAAATACAGAGACACTATCTTGCAACAGATGACCATGTTCTTTGGCACTTAAAATCTTCCCACACCGTCTTATGCAATGTTTCCCAAGCCTTTGATACAAAAGCTGCATAGGAGATCTATCAATTGGTGTGGGATGTCCCAAGGCCAATTGTTCTCTGCATTTTGACCAGTTGTGGCTTTCTGTAATGATTTCTGTCTGCTACAAAAAGAAGTGTCTTTGATGAGAATTGAGAGCTACACTTATCTCTGGCTCTAAGGATTCATATTTAGAATGCAGTATATCAGGATATGTAAGGGTACATATTTAGAATACTGATTTAGGGACGTGACAGTAGTAGGTTCTCCTCTAGGGATGTGGCCTCACTGGCCAAGTAGTAGGCTAAGTTTACTGTGTCAGACATGACTTCTCTCATACTGAGCAGGTCTTGAGTCTGATTGGACAGTGGTTGATTACTCTCAGGATTTGAATGTGGCCATTGCACCTTTCAGAATATCTTGAAGTTCTGGTAATTGCTATGGTCTGTAGGCATTACAACCGTGGAGGACTGTTGGTTTCTTTTCTCCATTGGCAGCTTGTACAGCACCTTCTGGTATTGTGAAAGCTCCTCTTCAGGGAGAAGGCTTTCAGTTCAGTTCCAGCTCGATTTCTCCAAGACCTCTGTTCAAATTGTGTGGTGTCTTGAGCAACAAGGTCTTACCTTCAATTCCTGGTAGGCAACCAAAAGCCATGGCAATAGCCTGTATCTTTAGGGGTATCCCTTGGATTCCCCTGAACAATGTTAAAGAAACTTCCACAGGCCTGGTATTGGAATTTTTGTTATGTAGTTACACACAGACATACAACACATGCTCTCTCTCTCTCTCTCTCTCTCTCTCTCTCTCTCTCTCTCTCTCTCTCTCTCACACACACACACACACACACACACACATGCACACACACACACACATGCACACACACACACACACACACACACACACACACACACACGCACACATGCACACACACACACATTTCCTATGGCTTTTCCAAACATCCTTAGAGTTATTCACTTGTCCTCCTTTTCTCTCCCTCTGTGTCCATCCCTCCTACCTCTCCAGGTAAGTCTTCTCACCCAGTTTTCCCCATTTCCCCCTTCATAGTACCTTAACTTTGCAATATGGCCTTGGAAATGTGAGTTACAGCTGGGGGGACTTGAGTGTCCTGTGGAGGAGAGGGTGGCTTCTTTTTACCCTGTTATCTCAATCACCATCCTTCAGATGGCTCAAGTTTCTGTTTAGTAACGTGTTAGCCCAGTTTGGGGGCATGTAACAATTTTTGATAGCTACTGAGAAGCAGTGTAGAGAGGAGAGCCCTTTGAGGTGACGCGAGGCCTGAAGTTTATAGGTTATCACCCACATATTTCATGATAACATTTACAGGGGCCGAAGATAGGAGAGTGTACTAAGTTCTGGCCTTCCAAGTCGTAGAACTTGGGCTGGGAGACTCAGCTTTGCTCCTTACTGAACATAGGCTCTGAACATCATACTTAATGTTTTCCAACCCTCAGGCCAAAGCGTGTGAAGTGAAGGGCATGGTAGTACTTGCCTCACAGGCTCGTTGTGTGACTCACAGTAAAAATGAGATGATAGGTATGAAAATGCTCTGTGAACGAAAAGGACTGCTTCAGATACAAGGCATTGCTGTGAAGGTGCCATGCTTGGGAAGCAGTACCTTTTGAGACACACTGTAACACGAAAGAGAAATCACTTCTGCCTGGCAGAAGATGATCTGAGCTCCCTGCCTGCAAAAAAACGAATTTAGGAACCAACAGTTGGAGGAGGTAGAAGATACTGTTATTAATTGTTCATAATTTTTGTATCCTTTAACAATGAAACATTTATGTCTATCCTGTCGGGATGCACACCATCTGTGGCTGAGCCAGCCTGTGCCTTCATTGTGAATGACTGTAAGCAGAGAAGGTAATTGTTATTCTCCATAAAACTTGTTAATAAGCGCTTGCGAGTGTGACTCATTCAGAATTGTTGGTTGAGGTTGTATAGTTTCAAGAAACTCTGTGTGGGCATGGAAACAGTCCTGCTGGTCATTGCAGTCATGCCACATGCATTTCCCTGGTTACTGGGATATCAGTTTTCTTCTTTGAGGTAGGTAGGCCCTAATATGAAACACACACACACACACACACACACACACACACACACACACACACTCATACACATCCCTTCCCACACAAAGTGCCAGGTCACTGGAGCATTGTGGCTTCTTTGGTACTAATTAGAGTCATTAGGAATCCTTCTGGAATTTGCATACTCTGTGGGTTGACATTGCCCGCACCATGAAGACTGTAACTCCCCTTCACCAAGAGGTCAATGACATTGGTCTCTCAATTACCCATCTCAAGGCACCCTGGGATACTGAGGCTAAGAAAAGGTTGTGATATTTGGATTCAAAATGAGAAATGTGAACTGTCAGTCCTACTGACCTATCTGAGTGCTTGGATGTTATGGGCCTGTGATGAGGTACCCATGATGATCCAGTGGGACTCTGGGACTTTTGTCATGGGTGAAGGTGTCAAGTAGCACCAGAACGCTAATTGAAAACCGGAAGAGATCTGAAAGCAGAAAACAACATCGTACTTACACAATTTGCTTTCCAGATAAGCCCTGAAGACAGGTTGTAGAGAGAAGCCTGCATTCACTTCAGAAACGTGTTCCTGGTTTATTCACATATGCGAAAGATGCAGCTAACTGGATGGGGCAGCCTGGACTCTCGGTATAAGGAAAGAATGCAGAAGGGTTTTAACAAGCCAATTACAGAAAAAATCATGGAAGTATTTGGCAAAAATAAACAGCTAAATAGCTGGATGGGCAACAGCAAATAACTGTGTGCCCCAGCACAGGACTTCCTTAAGCACTTCTGTAAGAAAGAAAAATAGTGAAACCAATACATAATCCTCTAGCTGGGTCTGGCTAAGAAGGAATAAATAAGTGAATCCCACGAATAGGAAATTATTCTTTTGCAAATTATTTTGTTTCCTAAGTATCTAATCCTCATTAATGCCACACTGGCTTAACACACAGCCTTACCAGCTCCTCAGGGGAGAAAGCAGAAGGGAAGAGGGGGGTAACTGAGAGGGAATCCAGAGCTAATGTCAGCAGAAGGAGAAGGGGTAGGGAAGACAAAGCATGTTGGGAAGGAGGTGGAGGACGGTCCTGACTGCCGAGGATGGTCCCACAAGGGACTAGAGGCCGGGGGGGGGGGGGGCATTTTCCAGCCCAAGGTTAAAAATGAATTCTGCTGTTTGGGCAGAACTGGGGTTGGTTGTGAATTTAGTGTCTAAATGGGTTTAGCATGCTTTCTTGCTTTTGAATCACCTCTAGGCAAAAACAAAAAAAACATGTCATTTTCTTTTAAGGTATATCTGTCCTATGTTCTTACGGTGTGCCTTTTCAGGGATAACCTCCAATCTGATGGGGAGAGTTGTGGCTATTCTGCCAGGCAGGACCTGTTGAGTCATGTCCGTCTTTCAGGGGCCTCTTAGACAATTTTCTGTGTATAAGAAATAAAAGAGCAGATCCGAAGGCAGAAGTCTAGCGATGAAGCAATTTTGATCATGAAGATCTTACCCTGTATAGAACACCAGACACATAAAGGTTGCAGTTAGTTTTCTGATCTATCTGTTATGGATAGACCAAGGATGAGATAAATACTCCAAGTGCGTTAAAGGAGTAGGAGACTCAGAAAGGCGTGCTGCTCTTACAACCGTTTTGAAGGAGACGTGATGCTTCTGTTTCTCCCTTCTTTCCCCAGGTCATACTGTTTCATGGGTTAAGATAATCTGATATTTGGTGTCCATGGAAGGGATTGGAGACCACCAGAAGGAACTGTGGGCGCTCGTTCTCCTGATGTCATCTACTTTTTTTTTTTAATCAGGGAATGGATACAAGGAGTCCAAAATCCATACCTGAACCTAGCTAGAGAAGTGGACATCAAAGGACAAGAGCTGAAGGCCAGAGAGAAGAAGTTGCCTTCTTCAGCCTAGGCTGCCTGGGCCTTCTGACTCAGCAGGGTGTTCCCTACAGGCCCCGGTTGGGCGGTTCCACAGTGCTGTGCAGGGGAGTGTGACTCTGTACTCTGACCTCTGAGCTATCCTAGTGTCTAGGATGGAGACAAGTGAGTTAGCCCTTCTGAACTACTCAGCATATTCCCTTGGAGGATATACTATAAAAAACAGGTTTCTAAGGGTTTTGGGGGAAATGAATTGAGCCAGATTCTACGTGACTCTAGAGAATGAAGGTCCAGCTTGAAGCTGGATTTTAGGCAAGTGTGGTTTATACCTTTACTTGGGAGGTAGAGGTAGGAGGACCAGTGTTGTTTGTCTTGCCAGCTGAAGGTTAGCCAAGGTTAATCAACATCTCTCGTCTCAATAAGATCCCAAATAATGATAGATAGATAATGATCAAATAAAAAAGCCTAGGTTTGAGGTTCTTGTCGGTGACTAAAGAGAATCCCAAGCAGTGATGAGCTGGGTGGTGTTTTCTGTGTGTGTGAGATGGAAATGTTATACTAGCAGGACTCTAGAGGGGTAGTTCTTGAGCAGATGGAAAATCCAGGGCTAGAAATGAAGCCTGGACCAGAGCAGTGGCTGTACTCTTGAGGACCCATGCCGTCCAGACTGTGGTTCAGACTATAACGTAGACTCCATGGAAACCGAACCCCTCTTGAGCTTCCTTCCTTTGTGGGTCCTCCAGAGCCTCCCCTCTAATGACAAAAGCTTATGGAGTGGTTCAAGAACCACACAGCTGCTGGCCAGACAAACGTCGGATACTCTTTTAGCTGAATGAGGAACAGTACCACCCACCATTCACATTCAGAACAACTTGAGAAATCAGAGATAATGAAAATATTTTATGGATACCATCCTGAGATTTCCTTGGCAGATTTGAGATTGAGGCCAGGGTCCCCACACAATCACAGTCTTTCAGGCATTACTGCAAGTCACTCAGTGTCACCAATGAAAGGGAGTCTTAGCCTCTTGAAGAGTCCTATATAATGCATTCTTGTTCCTTCCTTTCTCTTGATAGGTACCATGAAAGACCTAGTCATTGCTACTGTGGTCTTGATCTGTGGAATCCTATATGGCCACTAAAAATTATTAGTTTTATTTCTGTGGACCACAGATTCTGGACCAGTGATAGCTCTGACTATAGACTGGCTTTTCACCATTATTCCACATGATGCTAGCTCTAGCTTTTGAGTCTGTGTTCCTTGCTCCCTAGTATGTACTTATTCCTCAGGATGGACTGCTTATCACTCATGTACTAATACTCTTGCCTTTCTCTTCTATGCTCAGCTTCCTTTTGGAAGGAACCTTGAAGTCATCCATTGCCCTCCAAAACAAATTCTCAGTCTTCTTTTGGGGTGCCCCCTTGTCTATGTGACTGTATGACCAGTTGAAGGTCTAGAACATTAGAAAGGCACATCCTAGCAATCCTGTAGCTAGAGTTTTCCTGGTCCTGCCTGGCCCATGGTCAGGACAAATCTCTCTCACCTGCCAGTCACATAGCTACTCAGATCCAACACACAGAGTAAACACACAGAGACTTATATTGCTTACAAACTGTATGGGCCATGGCAGGCTTCTTGTTATTTAGTTCTTCTATCTTAAATTAACCCATTTCTATAAATCTATACCTTGCCACATGGCTCGTGGCCTACCAGTATCTTACATGTTGGTACTAATGGTGGCAGCTGGCAGTGTCTATCTGCCTCAGCCTTCCACTTCCCAGAATTCTCTTCTCTGTTTGTCCTGCCCATACTTCCTGCCTGGCTACTGGCCAATCAGCGTTTTATTTATACAGAGCGATATCCACAGCACAATCCCACTGACTTCCCACAATAGGCAAAGAGCTGGGGAGGGCAGGGTAGAACATAGGCCTTTTGGGTTTCAGCCTGACCACAGGTGTTTCTTCTCTTTTACTCTTAATGGTACTTTGCTTGGTTTCTGTGTTGGGGTTGTCTTGGCCTCACTTCTTTATAACCAGGTGAGGCCCTTCCCTGTTCATTCCTTTTCATGAAGTTGGCTCCCGAGGTGGCCCAGACACATTCCATGGGATTGTTCATCTTCAAGTTTATCGTCCTCCATAGACTGGGAAGTTTGAGGTCAAGAAGAGCCAGAAGGTCTGAAGATTGTTTAATTGATGGATTAAACAGAGGCCACTGCAGGTATTTTTCAACAATGGGGCATTTTATAGAAGGAATAGAGTGCTTATAAAAATCCCTCAAGCAGAAACTATCAGGCTTGGTTGTTAGGAATCCTTAGGGAGCTACTACCCCTGTAGCTAACATTTACCCAACCTGTGATTACCAAATCAGGATGCTTGGAATCAGGAAGCTACCATCACTGCTGTGACTCCATGTTGCCCACGAAGCTGGAGGAGAGACTTGGAATCTGGATGTAAGAAAGCCTCACGTTTTCTGAACCACATTGGCAGGTGTAAAGCGGCAAGGGTAACAGGTGGGTGGTCACCACCTCACTCTTGTCCTTGAACTCTTAGGGGATGCAGCTATGCTTCAGACTGGAGACTGAAAAACAGAGCTTTTGGTTTGCAATCTATCTAACAAAGAGTGGAAGGCACAGAGGTGGTTGGCAGCATCCACCTCCACCATGGATGGGCTTTTTTGCATTTATTACACGCATTTTCAATGCAGTGAACTTATTACAGACAAATATATTACACAAAGTGGCTCTGAAGATGATATAACACACACACACACACACACACACACACACACACACACACACACACACACATAGTTACAGGTGGACAGAGACATGACCTGACTCTTCACTCTGCACACAGCTCATTCTTAGAGGAGTCAAGACAATGCTGGTCTTCGGGTTATAAGCAATTTCTAAATTGGTGTTTTGCACCTGGGAGCCTAAGGATCCCCAGGGAGGCACACCCCATTGTTTGGAGGCGACTGGGAATCACAGCAGAATGTGACTCACTCACTGCCAGCTTTACTTGCAGCTTTAATGATAGAGAAATGGGTATCTGATACATTAAAACAACAAGCGTGAGTGTGCTTATGCACTATAAGATTCACTGTGACAGTGAGATGGGGGTGGCCGGCAGTTTCAGGATGTTCTTCTAGTGCTTGCTCACTTCTCTCTTCTTTAGGGACCATTTTGAGAGAGAGAGACACAACCCCCCCACCCCCCCCCACCCCCCCCCCAGTGCTTTGCTGTTCTTAGATATTGTCCTAATGAACTTTGGTTGAATGGCATCTAAAAATGACTTTAATTGCCACTCCAACACTGCTTGTTTTGGGAAATCCTCTCTTTTATCCTCATTGTAATGAATTGCTGCGTTCTCTGTGCTGGCAGGGCCTCGTATTTACTGCTGGGATAGAGAACCCATCACTGTGGTTTCTGGTCAACTCTGGATATGCCTGTCTCCTCTGTATGATGGGGTCCCTTTGTGGGCAGACACTGACTCTAATTTATCCGTGAATCACAACACCTAGAACAGTGCCTATTATAGGGAGTGAAGAGATGATCAGGAGGGAGAATATTCTCCGAGGTTCTTGTCTCCTCTCTGGGTAATACAACTTGGGACTTCCCTGCCCACTGCCTGTAGCAGGGCCATCTGACCACATACAGCTAATGAAATGAGCAATACTAGCTCATGACCCCATAGGCTGAAGCAGTTTAAAGGTCACGTGTGAACCTCCAGCTTTTCCTTATCCGCTTTGATGACTTGGGGGTCCCACATTGAAATGGCAGAGACTTAGAATAGATGAGAATGGCTTGGAGCATTGTCCCAACCTGGAGAAAACCGGCAATATGCCTTTGGTGGACTTACCTACTGAGGCTTTAGGGTTTGTTGCCCCCACCCATCACAGCCTTTGTTTACTAATGCTGGAGATCAAGAGTTCACAAAACTGCATGTGCAGTTCCTAGGATATCATGGTTTGTCTGTACCTTCTATTCTCTTCCTTATTGTAAGCTTACACAGACATCCAGAACTCTGAAGGAGAATGCACGGGAAAATTTCAAACCTCAGAAGCCATGAAAACAGGTGGGCATAAAACATCTCAGAATTCAATTGTTCCCTTACATGGTCCCAAAAGGACAAAGGCCATTTGGAAAGCAATGGCTGCCTCAGCAGATGAGAAGACACACCTTAGCCAGAAGTCACTGGGCCTTTGATACCTTAAGGGAATTTACAACTTGACCAGATCACCTTCTTCACCTTGGCAGATGATAATTTTTCCTTAATTGGCCTCCGGGGAGTCCAGGGAGATACTAGTTGACTCAATGAGTTTTTACACTTTGTATATGAATTTTACTTTATTTAGGCATGATGGGAGCGTAATGCATTTATTACAAAGATGCATTTATTTTCTACACACACACACACACACACACACACACACACACACACACACACACACCACTTGCAACTTATTTATAGGGACTTCAAAAAGATTCAGAAGCCAGTGGATATTTCAAAGTGAATTCTTTGTCAGCAAAACTGCTATGAGAACCTTGTCATGCTTGATGACATTTTTATTCTAGCTAACCCTTAGGCAAAATATTTCTCCTCTTTGCACACCCGTTTTACTTTCTAGAAGATGGGGATAATACTTTACTTCCCAGCTATGCGGAGATCAGAGCAGATATCCATAGATGATCTGGCTCCACACTAGGCAGTCTGTAAGCATCTAGTAAAAAATAGTTGGTAATAAATGTTTATTACACTTTGAGAGAACTTTGTTTAAAAATACCTTATATGTTTTTAGGTCTTAGTTGGCTCTCACAATGACTCTTTGAGGTAGGTTTTTATTTCTCTGCCCACTTTTGTTTTTAAGTAGAAGAAAATGAATCTCGGAGAGGACACAATGATTCACCCAAGGTCACAGAGTAGGAAGTGGTAGAGTTGAGGTCAATGACTGTCATGCTGATGTCATAGCTGGGAGATACCTTGAAGTGGTACTTAAAAGCAGAGCTGGAAAGAAAACAACCTAGGCTCAAGGGTACAGTGCCAGCAAAAAATAGGAGCTGAGCGATGATTGCCACTGCTACATTATGGACATAAACTAACTGATTGTGACTCCCAGTTTATCTATTTCAAGGTGATGCACGACCATCATCGGTCAGCCTCATTCACACAGCATCCACAAATAAAGTAGGAGAGTCAGGAACCATACCATACATGCTTAATGGATAACCTGAGCATTTGAAAAAAAAAAAAAAAAAGAAATACAAATTTCTGAGAATTTTCTTGTTACATATACCCGGTCTGGTTATAGTCACTCAGTGGACAGGAAGGCCATTCCTTCTATATTAAAATGGTAGAATGAAATATGGCCCTTCTCTGGGGTACACTAAAACAACCAGAGGTTTGCACCTGAAGGCAAACATGTCTCACATCTCACATGCCTCTTCTTCCAGGATGCCAGAGAATCAAGATGCTGGCTTAGCTCAGGATAGAAAGTCTTTGTTCATGTCAGAATATATCCTATCTCAACTCTCAAATTAGGTCCTTCAATAATCAAGCTGGAAAACATCCTCCTTGTTGTTAGTCCCCCCCCCCCCCCCCGCACCCTGCATTCTTCTGATACAGTTATTCATTTCAATTAATGGGAAAGCGAAGGAGGTGAGCTGCCCATCCATTTTGCCAGGGATTTGGGAATAGGATCAAAGTTGGTTTTACTCCAGCAGAGTCCTTAGAGAGCTGTTAATTACTTGAGTTTCAAATCTGATGGCATTTGAAATAGAATATTGAATTACACCTGTGTTTGGGGGTCAGTTTATCTTCTGATATGCAGGTAGATTTGTGGCAGGAAGGAACAGGAGGAAATGAAGTTAGTTTTCTTCCTGTGTTTGATGTGTGTGGGGGGAAGTCTTTGTTGCTGAACTATTCCTCAGGGTTTCACATACTGAGTTAAACCAAGAGGGAAAATTATGTTTCAGGAACTTCAAGCAAGAGTAGACCTCCAATTATCCCTCAAGCAGATTCAAATATGTAATCTTAGATTTGTTAATATGAAAAATGACTTGTGTGCTCACAGTGGTGGGAGTTTGAGCATGTCTGGTGAACAGAAAACCAATCTGGTAGAAAATAAAGCAGAATCAATGTTTCTGATGCTAAGTCCTTTATTTTTCTTTAACAACAAGATTTAGAATTTCATGCAAGTGAACATAATGTTTGTTTAGGAATTTACACTCACAGGCGGGAGATAACTTATTTGGAAATATTTCACTAGCTCATTTATTCCTGAAACACACCCACTTTCCTTCTGTCCTTGGAGCATTCTGAGCCCTTCCTTGGCCCAGGGATCTTGCTCTCTGCTCACCTGTTACTTCCTAGCTCTGAATGTCTTATCCTTCAGGGTCTGGGTCCCATCCTGCTGCCCGGGAGTCCGTCCCTACTATTGCGTCTGTGACACCACCTCATTTACCCCTTCAAAACTTGTCCACAGTACATGGATATGTATGCATTTGTCTGTTACATTGCACGGTCTGTTGTGACAATGAGAGCAGTCAGAGACTGGGGTGCACTACACTCCTGCATTGTCAACACTTAGAAATGTGCCTTCTGACCATCTCAGATTTGTTTAGTGAGTGATGAACCCACGGACACAAAACCTGGCCTGACCCTCTTGGACCCTTTCTGCTTCCTGCCCCCCTCCTTCCTTCCTTCCTTCTTTCCTTCCTTACTTTTTGAGGCAGGGTCTTACCATGAAGATTATGTAGAGTAGGCTGCTCTCCAATTCACATAGATCCCAAAGGCCATGTGCCCGCACACTCCATCAAACCTTCTCTTTCTGTAGAGCCCTGCTCAAGCCATTTGGAGGATATGATTGATGTTCAGATTCATTTCCCACAATCTAATAGTCTGTGACATTGACCCTGCGCATGGATGCCACTCTGGCTGGAGAACGTTTTGACCATACCAGGCTTTGGCCAGCAGAGCTGTCCATACAATAAAGTTGGTGTAACTTGGTTTTTGGTGGGTGTGGTTATTTCAACATCTTTTGGGGTCTTTTCTCTCGCCACCCCTTCTTTATATTCCATTTACTTTGCCTCACAAAAACTGGTGACAATTTTTTGATGGGTTAGCCAGGAAATAGACACAAGCTATCTTTCTTTGACCAAATCCACCATGGCCATTCCTGGTAGAACTGAAGGTAACACAATGAAGCTGACAATGACTGCACGGACCCAGTGTGGGATGTGTTATTGGCTAAAATTGATGGCAAAATGACATCTTCCTGACAAATCTCAGATGTGCAAAATTGGATCCGAGAAAAATGTGAACTTTGTAGAAATCAAGGAAACTCAAAATGGCAGAAGCCATAACTTCAAATTATGATATGACTGAGAAACTTGATTTAAGAATATTTTTATAAAATTTCTGAGGAAAAGTATGGATGCTGATGAAATAGTGTCAGCAAAATGAAAATGATGACAAGATAAAAGTGTTTCTGTTATTTAATCAAGAGAAGGGAAATTTGAGAGAAACTCAGATGATAAGTCTCTCAAAACAGAGAAAAGCCAGTTCCTAACAGTGAAGAGTGTTCCCATGCCGAAAGGACAGGGGCTGGGAAGTCCTCCAAGGCATTACTATGAATTGGAGTTTGAAGATGGAGCATTTTAGTAGTTTCTAGAGCAGTGGAACTCAACCCTCTGGGGTTGAACAATCCTTTCACAGGGGTGGCCCAAGACCATTGGAAAACACAGATATTTATGTTACAATTCCTAACAGTAGCAAAATTACAGTTAAGAAGTAGCAATGAAGTAATTTTATGATTGGGGGTCACCACAACATGAGGAACGGTATTAAAAGGTCACAGTGTGAAGAGGGTTGAGAACCACTAGTCTAGTGGTAAGTGTGGATGAACCAGGAGTCATTGCCTTTGTAAGGATTCCTTTTGATCTGTGTCACCGTGATTCTGTGACTTTTGAATTCTGGTTATGGAATGAAGTTCTGCTATTTGGAAAATAGAACAATAAGGTCTTGTTGAAAGGCTTCTTTGGGTTTCAGTACTAAAATTTACATTTGTGTTTAAACCTTACAAATTATTGTGTTCCTGAGTTTGGAAGCTACAGGAATTAGATTTTCTAGCAATTATGTTTTTTGTATATGGAATTCTTTGAATAGAATGGTCACTGTGGTCACTATTAATAATAATTGATTTAATCTTGGGGTAATGGAAGTTTTCACTTAAGGGGAAAGAATCTAAAACTTCAAAGGTAGAAATGAGAGTCTAAGACAGTAAAAATGTAAGTGTTGGTTTTATGAGAGAAAGTACACAGGCTGATGTAGGGAATCGCACACACACATACTCACACCCAACACCCTATCCCCACATCCCCTCACAACCCCCCCCACATACACACACACACACGTGCACATGCATACAATCACACACATGCACGCACTCACACACACATACACACACACAGAAAGAGAGAGGGGGAAGAGAGAGAAAGAAAAAGAGAAGAAAAATATAGAAAATCATTTGATCAATTGTGATTGCTTGGGCTATCAATCTTGATTAAAAAAATGGTTCCAGAAAGGGTGGAGTGGGAGACTTTGTGGAATGGGAGTTCCCCGAGAGCATCTTAGAGAACAGGAAGTGATCTGAGACAGGACAAGGTCATCCGGAATAGGGACAAGATGGCATGCACCCGCAGTAGGTGCACAGTCTCTCTCTGATGACTGGGGAAGTTCTGCCTTCTCTGCCCCATGGCCTGGAGGCAGCAGGTGAGGAGTAGGAAGTGTGACAAGAGACCCTAGCATGCAGGAGGGAAGAAGGAAGGAAGGGTGTCGGTAAGAAAGAGACTGAATGCAAGAGAACCCGGGAGAGGGTTTTCGGGGCCTTCTAAGCCATTGCCTTCTTTGAAATCCTGGGAAATGCTAGGAGACTTAACAGATCCATGAGTGTAAACCATGCTAACTTCTGAGAAAGCAGTAATAACCCACTCCTGCCTGTGAGTGAGGTTAATGGGTTTTTCAGATGCAAATATTAGGAACTCTAAACTGCTGTTGGCCATCTCTTGGGCTAATGTTAAGTGCAGATGGATGGTAGGGCAGTTTTTGTTAATCAAAGTTTATGGTAAGGGTATTTGTCTTACATTTCAATTAGAGGACAGCAAGTTGAGATATATGCCACTTGTCTATGAAACAAACTACCTAGGAGAAATCATGAAGCTTTACACATATTTGATCGTACACTGGGAAGGCAATGGATATTTCTCTATCTGCTTAGCTTTGAAAGTAGTTATGCATTTCATTTAAATATTGTAAGATGATGATGTTAGGCAAGGGGGAGCCTATTAGCACTAGGAAAAGCTATTATTGCTATTTGTTTAGGATTATCCTAGGGATTCCCAAAGGGGCCATGTGAATATTTGTAGCCTTGGTGTTCCACATCTGAGGATTCAACCAACCTCAAATCAGAAGTGTTAAAAACAAAATTGTCCGTACAGAACATGTGCAAATTTTTGTGGTCATTATTCTGTAACTAGCATGCTATGAAATTATTTACTTAGCAATTACACTATATTATGTATTTTAAGTAACCTACAGATGATTTAAGGATCATAGGAAGAAGTGGGTGTTGTTGTATGCAAATACTATTATGTTTTATGTGAGAGGTTTGAATAGCATAGGTCAGTCCTAGAGACAGTCTTCATAGATTCTAAGGAGGCTGTATGAATACATGCATGTTCATGCACACACACACTTGTTTTTTTCCTTTTCCATGGTTCTATTAAATTTCCTGTAGAGTTGGGTAATGAAGTTAAGTGCCCATTGTTAAGTCTTTAGGAATGATGCGTGTTTACTACGATTTTTACTTTTGAAGCCAAAGTTGAGTAGATTATATCTTTTCTTTAATATCACTATTCAGACTTCAAGACTCTAACTATAAATCTCATTGATCTGGTAGAGGATGTCATTATTTCAGACAAATTATCTAGGCATCATAGTCTTGAAAACTGATAGCTTACGGCCCCCCCCCCCCCCCTTGGAACTCTGAACTCTGAGTGATTAACATTTCATTTGGAAGAAAAAAAATTAAAAAATGACCTTAAACATGATGCTTTAGCAGTATGTGTTCTTATCCTAATTACTGCTCCCATCGAGGCCTGAATTATCAAAGAAGTTCTGTGTACCATTTGGAAAGTGGGCTGCAGAGAGGGTAGCCTACTGTAGGACTCCTAAAGATGAGCCTCTAAGCTGTTTATTTTGATTTGATGCCATTGTCTTATCTGCACTGCTGAGCACAGGTTAAGAAAAAACTCTCCACATATACATTGTTTAAAGCATTTTTTTGCATATGAAAAATAGTGTTGACAAGTAAATCCAATATGGATAGGATCATAGTGCATGAATATGCATGACAGCTAAGCTCCCTCCTATGGATTTCCTGTTGACTTCTGCAGCAGTTCACCCTGGAAATTTTCAGCACGGAGGGAAAGAAAGTTTTACCGCCAATTTGAGCCTCAAACACAAGATGAACAGACGTCTGTTGCATTAAAAAAGGACATAGGCATGCATTAAATCCCTTATGTCTTACTTTTTAATGATGCAATTGTGAATTATGTTCTTGTTGCATTTGTAATTAGAGGCTGCGGCAGATGGTGAAGACTTATTTTAAAGCGATGTGTCTATTAAAATAAGCCACACTGCCAAATGATTGTTCACTGTAACGGCATCTTTACACCCCTGAAACACTCCGATGCTTTGTTGATGTGTGGTTGATTACCACAGCTGATTACATATGTGCACATATTTGCTCGGAAATGTATCAAGGATATTGGATATGTGCAATACTTTGTTTTAAAGTGTGTGTTATCACTATTATAGATAATGAAGCTCTCAATGAATTATTCAGTCACACCATCTACAAAGGGAATGCACCCAGTTCCCTTTTCAATAAAATTAGGCATGAATCTTTCTAAATTGTTGAGCCTCATTCTCCCGACACAGTGGGAGAAGCACTAAATGGAGAGCGGGGAGTTGCTGAGGATTGAAAATTTCTCTTGTTTGCATTTTGAGGAGAGGAGAGTTTGAGGGTGAACTCAGTCCATGGATCGTGGTGGTATCACTGGCTGAAAGTGAGACTGAAGACAGATAGGCACTAAGAGCCTGGTGAAAACAGAGAATTTATAGTACGTACTAGAATAGGTTCAGCTGAGGTAACAACCAATAGCCAAATCTCACTGACTCACAGTCATATGGATCCTTGTGTTCTTTGTCAACAAAGCAATCTTGGATCATAAAATGGGTCCGTTTAGCATGTTATACATGGGAGAAACTCCTGAGATAGAAGTAACATCTCAGTATGCTTTTACAGTCATCTCACCAATGGAAAAATGTTGTATAGCCTTCTATGCTATCTTTTAAAACTTCTTTTTGTAAGAGTCACATGACACATTCATGTATCATTGGCTAAAGGAAGTCATGTGATGACGCCTGACATTAAAAGGGCAGGTAAGTGCAATCCTACTATGTGCTTAGAAAAAATGTAGTCCTGATATAATGTGCTGTGAGGATGCATTTCCCTGTGATGGTTTCTGTATTATTTTCTATGGCTGCTCCATCTCTAACATTCTTTTCCAGAGAGATCATCAGATATCATTTTTATGTTTAACAGTGCATTAAATACCTTTAGGGGAAGGTACGTGTTACTTGAGGGGGCAGAGGAGCATGCCAGCTTAGTATTTTCCAACTTGTTTGCCCTTAAGATGATGGTGTAAAAATAAGGAGTATTAGAGTCAGTAGTGTTACATGAATTTGTTTACTTGGAATCTTAATAACTTCAATATGGCTACCTATTAAGCCATGGCAACACATAATATTTCTCCAGTTCACAGAATCTGTTTTTCAGGAGATCATATCCTGGAAAGACACTGAGAAATCTGCGTGGGTCTCTTCACTGGTCCCTATCTTAGTTTGGGTTAGTTTTTTCCCTGGTTGCTATGACAGGACAGCAGAGAACTAGTTAGTTTATGAAGAAAAAAAAAATTCTTAAAATTAGAAAAGCCAAAGTTAGGGGCTTTACATCAGTCAAAGGTGTCTTGTTGGTGGGAACCTGAAAGGAGTCCAGAGATGTGGAGGAATACTTGGTGAGATGGTGAGACAGAGCAAGGGTGCCAGAGAGTGCTCACTTTTGCAACAAAGCCACTTCCTCAATAACCCATTAATGCATTACTCCATTACTCTATTAATCCGTTAATCCATGGACAGCTCAATCTGTTCCTTAGATGACTCATGACCTAATCACCTTCAGAGGCCCCACCTTAAAATGCCATTAACACATGACTTTGGGGATTGAATTTCTGGAAAATGAATTCAGAGGGACAAATATTCAAACTACAGCAATGCCTGACAATGGATTTAGTCATCATCTAACTTGGTGTTTGTGCATTCATGCCCTCATATACTAGGAGGGTGGTGTACCTAGAGATGGCATAGTAGTTCCACACACTCAGCCATTCCTAATTGTATTCTTTGTAACAAACATTAGGGTTTTTTTTCTCATTTTTTATTAGTTCTTTGAGAATTACATACAATGCATTTTGATCATACTCGCTACCTCCATCTCCCAGATCCATCTCCCTTCCCTACCTACCCAACTTTGTTTCTTTTTTTAAAACACCCATCAAGTAGACTTTGTGTTTCCCATATATTCTTGAATGTATGGCCTTCACAGAGGGTAGTTACCCATCAGGTAACTTAAAGAAAATTGACTCTACCTCTCTCAGAATCTATCAATTGCCAATAGCTCCTTAGCTAGGGGTGGGACTTTGTGCCCATCTTACCTCTCCATGCTGGAATTTTGTCTGGCATGAGCCTGAGCATGTCTTGTGAATGCTATACAACTATCATGAGTTTATATGTGTGTGTAACTTCTCTACTGTATCCCGAAAACATTGTTTCATTTTAGTCATCCCTGCTTACAGCTCTTACACTCTTTCCTCCCCTTCTTCAGCTATGATCACTGAGCTTTGGATAAAAGGGATATGATACAGATGTCCACTTAGGGCTGGACATTCTGTTATCTCTTATTCACTGCATCTTGGTCAGTTGTGGACTTCTGTGTTAATCACCCTCTACTGCAAAAAGAAGCGTATCTAATGAGGGTTGACCAATTCACTAATCTATGGATGTAAGGATAAATTATTAGGAGTCAGTTTAATACTAAGTCCATTCAGCAGAGTAAGAGTAGTCAGTTATACTCTAGGGTTTATGACCTGTCTAGCCATAGGTTCTTGCCCATGATAATGATGCCAGATAGGAACCTGAACTTGGGGCATGGACCTTAAATCCAACCAGAAAGTGATTGGTTACTCCCATAACTCTTGTGCCATTATTGCACCAGTGAGCATGTCTTGCCAGGCCAGTCATTATTGCTGCTCATTGGGTTCGCAGCAGGATAAGATTGGTGATTGCTTCTCTTCTCCAGTAGTCATCCAACACAACAAAAGCTAGCCAATAGGACTGAACCTTCCAGGTGAATACCAACTTTATTTCTTCATGTTCTACAATTCAAGTCTATGATGTCTTGCTTTGAATTTTTAGATATGTGTGTTCTATTTGGAATACTATGGAGGTCAGGAAATTATTAAGAGGTATGGGGTTGGATTTCAAGGGAGGGAAGATGGGACATGGTTCCATAAAGGGTTAAAAGAGAATAATATCATAGGACAGGTTTCAGGAAGAGAGGGATGAATGGGCAGGATAGATAAGGGAATATGGAGAGGGAATAACTAATGCCAAAGACATTTAAAAAGGCATAAAGAAACAATACTGTAGAAGCTTCCTAATATATATATATATATATATATATATATATATATATATATATATATATATAAAGGGTTTACCCTATAATGTGGCCAATAATGCCTCTACTAGATAGGCAACATGGGGTAACAAATAAAATATATAATTCTGAGAATGGCTTAACTCCTTTGGAGTTGTTAGCAAGTGAGGTCCCATGCATGCTAAAACATGACAGGCTATTACAAACATGAGTTTTTTTTTTGTTGAGTTGTTCTAGCAAATTATCAAATTGGAATGGGTCATGTGAACCCCCAACTTATAGAAGTATATATAGATGGGTCATAGCTTGTGATTGACATCTGTAGGAAGGATAATCGTTATACCACTGGGTCTCCTGAATTTGTAGGATCTGATGCTAAATTGAGTCTGAATTTGATGCCTGGTTATCTACTTTGGGTGTGAGGTGTGAGAGAACTGGTGCTTCTTGAGAGCCATGAACAATTTGGAGGTGCTCATCTGGAGGGTATGAGCTTATGCAGTCATGTCCCTTCCCAACCCTCACCCTCTCATCTTCTCCCCAGTCTAGAAAGATAAGAACATATTTTTAGGTGTAGTTTAGTTTTGTTTTTGCTTTTGCTTGTTGAGATATGGTCTCCTTATTTTGCCCAGGCTGGCTTCAGGCTCCTGAGATCAAGTGATCCCTTCTTTTCAGCATCCTGAGTAATTGGGGCTATTGGTGTGGATTATCATGATTTTGATGGTCATGGGGACCAAATGGACATTTTGTGACAGTCAAATGTATATGTCACTCCCTTGAAAATGTGAGAAAAAGAACTGAGCAAGGGCCAACAATTTCAGAGTGAGGAACAATCTGTTCTGTGACTGATTCTAGTGGATAGGTGTAATCATTTTGTATTAAATAATTTGTACATATAAAACACCTACCCCAGGAATATGGTAGGTACCACATATGTATATACTGTTACTTTTATTACTTTTTTGTTTTCTTTTGTTAGTTTACCAAAAACAATAACAGTGATAACACCCAATAGCACAAAATACTTTTTAGTTTACAGATTATCTCATTTGGTCCTTAAATCCCTGAAACATGGCTGTTACTGTGTTTCCCATTTTGTAGATGAGGATATTCAAGCCCAGAAAGTTTAATGTGTACATCTAAAGTCATAGCAATTAAGAAAGACAGCCAAGATTGGAAGAGCCCATGCAGCCAGCCTGGCCACACTGTCATTATAGCAATTCTTCTTTACACTGGCTGGTGTTCTATGGTCTTTAAAGCATTATTTTATAGTCACACCATTTATCCTCGACAACAACAAGGTAGAAGATGTCTTCGTATCTAAGGATGAAATTGAATCATTAATCTAGTCCAAGCTTCCATTATCCACCTGCCTCTCAAGTTCTGGTCTATCCCTTTTTTATGATATATCTCATTTCCCCCCTCTTTTCCCCGCCTCTGATTTTTCTCCTCCCTACATGTGAACAAAACAGCAAGTAATTTCTCGGGACAAAACAAAATAAGTTCAATGAAGCATTCCTATAAACTACAAAGGATGCATCTAGAATTTAATAACCTTTATCTATTACCTTCCATGGGGCCAATGTTTGAGACAAGTAGGTATGCATAACACACACATACACATACAGAGAGAGAGAGAGAGAGAGAGAGAGAGAGAGAGAGAGGAGATCCCAGACGACACAAACCCTATCAGATAAGTGTTACAGAAGTCTTGAATAGCTTCAGTCACTCGGCCAATCTCTCTTCTGTTTTCTTTCAAAACTTCCACTTTATCACCCATTTAAAAGCATAAAACAGAGGGACGATGAGGCAGCAGGGACACTGGGCTGGGAGAAGAGACCCAGAGACCACAGAAAAGTACGCAGGGAAAAGGGCTTGACCTGCTTGAACACGGTTCACTGAATGGAATGTTGGCTTTCTTTTACCTCTGAAGGCCAAATTCGAGCACAGGCAGGAGGTCATCATCTAAAGCCTTGGGAATGACTTCAGCACATTCAGCATGTGCAGGGGATCTTGAGGGGAAGGTGAGAAGCTGTCTGGTTGCTCAGATGACAACATGAAAGGGAAAGGTCTGGGATTTTAGCATTTACCACCAATAGTTAAGGGAGGGCTAAGTAGCAGCTGTTCTGTATCCAAGGTTAGGAACGTATGTGAGAGGCAGGGGCTCACCAGTAAGGAAATTGAAGCTGGCATTCAGTAAACAGAAGAACCCGAATACCTTAATGTCATAGATCTTCCTAGTTCTAGCCTTACCTGATACTAAAGTTGTTATTTTATAATAGATGGAATTGCTTAAATGTTGGGAAAGTTATTTTTTAAATGCTGTATTCAAGGACACAGTTGTCAGCCAGTTTTGAAGATATGCTTTATTGGAACTGATTAGTATTTGTAAAAAAAATGATTTTCAATGTTTACATCAGCATTTGCATTTTTCACGTAGTTTCTTATTCGTGGAACACCCAGAGAGTATGAGTAGATGGCTCCCCGGAAGTTTAAGAGTTCCTTAGGGGAAGGAATGGCTCCATAGGTAGGTTCTCTTACAATATTAGTATTTAGGATAATAATGAATCTGCCTATGTTTTTGGCAGAAATGTATAACTTCAGATATTAAAACATACCTCCATTTTATTGATAGAAACAGTCTAATTACTAATCTAGCTGGGAATATCTGGGTTGGCGGGGCTTTCATAAGATTGAGGTAGCCTTTAGCTTGCCTGGACTCTTCAAGTGAGTTGCCATGTGCTTTCCCTAGACAGTCTAAGGAGCTTTTGAGGTAACAAGCTACAACTGAGTGTCCATATTTGAGTCTGGAACATCTGTCTTAATTCTGGCTTTGCCAATAACATCACATCAGCTTGTGACTAGTGCTGATTCTCTCTGATTTTGGTAACTCATCTGGAAAATGTAGAATTTGGTGAGCTGATCTCCAAGGCCCTGTCTCATGTTAAAATTCTATGAGGCTAGGAATATAATTTGCCTCCAGTGAAGAGTCACCAAGTCGACCTTGGAAATCGCTTCATGCCAATTAATCTCTCTTCCCTTTAGTGGAAAATGAGCAGCAAAGGATTTCATATTCTAAACCATGAATGTGTTACCTTGAAACCCCTGACCCTTGCTACCTGATAAAAGTGAAGTTTTCTAAATCCATTTGTGTCCCCAGCAAATAAATGTACTCCCCGGCCCCACACATACATACATACATACACACACACATACATACATACATACATACATACATACATACATACACACACACACATACATACATACACATATACACACACATATTCCCCAAGTACTTGCTGAAAGTTAATTCTTGCGTCTGAGGTTGCTGGGTAAATCACCTGGTCATTACAGGGAGGCTGGGGAGCGTGGGAGGAGGTGGGTTTGAGCACGGATTTCACACTTATGTGATGCTTTTCAAAGCAGCCCTGCTGGGAAATCACTTTGATCAGCACAAAAAGCGGATCATTTTTGGCTATTCTTACATGGCAAAGCCCCACGGTGCTCTGACGGCTGTGGGAATGAGATGTGCTGGCTGAGCAGAGTCTGTCTGAGCTGTCCTCCCTGTCATTGCCTCCGCACAACTCCCACTCCCAGTGACCTTGTTCTTATTCCCCCATTCACAGAAGCTAAGAACGTCCTCATGCTGTTTGTCCCTTCAGCTGGCTGTGGTCCACCCTGACAGCAGCAAACCTCTACGGGGTTTGAGTTGATTTTGATAGGGTGCCAAGGATTCATTCCAAAAAGGCACATACTTTCATGTTTTTTCTTCTGGGACAAAGGAGTCATCGGGTCAGACACACAGAATAAACAAGTCCGGGAGCTTATCCCTCACTCATTTCAGAATACTGCTTCCCACTGACCAGCCTTGTGCTCTAAATGACCATGGAAAAGTATGACGGGAGTTAAGTGGGATTTCTTTGCTCTGTCACGATTAGACGTTTTTGACTTTTGCCAGTTAAATGTTGCCAAATTCTCTAATTGTAGTAGAGGAATTTCTGTGCAGAAAGAGTAAAAACGAAGAGGACTTAATTCTAACTTTATATATTATATAAAAATAAAGTTAATGTATAAATATAAAACACGAGATATACGTATTTTTTAAAATTGTGATAGGGTTTCATTCAGCTCAGGTTGGCCTGGAACTTCATGTAGTAATAATGACACAATTAAATTAATTGATTAAATCAATAAATTTATAATTGAATTAATTAATAAATTTCCAATCTTTAAGATTCTAATTTAATTTAACTTTTTCTATCTCACTGTCCTTCCTCCCCCCAGGCCCTCCCAACTTCCCTCCCTCCAACTTCTTCCATGTGCTCGCCGCTCTCAAATTGATAGCCTCTTTTTATTTGATTATTATTGCTATGTACATATATAAATACAACCTGCTGAGTCCATTTTGGTTGTTTGTGTGTTTATGATTTCAGAGCTGAGCACTTTGTTTTGTATTATCAGCTAGGAGGCTCATCCCTGGGAGAGGCCAATCCCACCTCTCTGTGCAATCATTAGTTACTTATGGTTCTCTGTATAGGGTTAGGACTCTATGAGATTCCCACCTTCTGAGTTAGCATGTCAGTTGATACTATCATTGTTTCAGGCCTGCTTATGGAGACATTTCTAGGAGAGATTGTTTCGTAGCAGACTTCCTGGTCTTCTGGCTCTTACAATCTTTCTGCCCCCATCCCCCTCCTGCAGTGTTTCCTGAGGCCTATGTTCAGGAGCTGTGACGTATAGGTATCCATTGGGGCTGGATTCCTCATGATCCGTTGATCTCTGGATTTGTGGTTTTCTGTGGCTGTCTCCATTTGCTCTAAAGAGAGGCATCTTTGATGAGCGGTAGTAGCTACACTTCTCTGCTGCTCTAAGGATGAGATTTAGAATATAGTTAGGAATCATGCTGCCCTAGCAGAGTGGTGGGAGTAGATTCTCTTTTGAGATACATGACTATAGTAGCCTTGGGAAGCTGCCTAGGTTTTCCTTACCAGGCATGATTTTCCTCCTGGCCTTATGGCCGATTAGACAGCTGTTGGTTGCCACCAACATGTGAGTATCACTTATTGCACCTTTATGGATATTTTTCCATGTTAATCATTGTTGTGGTTCATAGGTGTTGCAACTGGGTGGGACCTTTTGACTGCTTCCTCACTTTGGTGGCTTGCAGGATATTTTCTGGTACCGTGGAAGCTAGAGTGCAGAAAAGAGGCTTTCAGGATAGAGCCAGCTCAAATCATCCCAGCCCCATTTCCTCAGTGTGTGGTGTCTTCAGAAATAGACCTTTTGCTTTCAACCTCTGAGAGGTAGCCAAGGGCAAGAGCAAGAGTCTGTATTGTTTGGGGAGTCACTTAGACTGCCCTGACCAACCGTTTGGAAGGAGGTTTCTTGTGCCTGGTCCTGTGGTCTCTATTAGTCTATGGTTCTTATGAGGAACACTATCAGCCCAAGTAGTTGAACTTCCATAAACATACATCTGTGTATGTACATATATATGTATACATATATATATATGTATGTATGTATGTATGTGTGTATATACACATTTGTATGCATTGTGTATAATTTTAGGTAAATATAAAATAATATGATTCTTTGAGGTTGTAATAACCTTCATGTTAATTGTTCCTCTTCCTCTTTCCTTCTGTGTTGACCTCAGCACTCACCCAGTTAGGGCCCGCCTCTTCATTTTCTGTTTCCCCTTTCCTATCACTTGTATCCTGCCTGATAGTCTCCTCTCAAGCACTACCCCCCTCCCCTCCATCCATAACCCCTGTGTAATTTCCTGGTTTCTGTGGTTGCTCCACATTGTATACCCACATCGGAAGATCTGGAGCTAGGAACCATAGTCGAGAGAGAATATGCAGTGTTTGTCTCTTTGCATCTGGGTTACCTCACTTACTATCATATTTTCTAGCTTCATCAGTTTACCTGGGAATTTCATGATTTCAATTTTCTTTACAGCTGAGTAGTATTCCATTGTATTTATGAGTTACATTTTCATTATCCATCCATCTGCTGAAGGACATTTAGGGTGTTTCCATTTCCTAGCACTTGTGACTAGGATGATAATGAACATGGCTGATCATTTATCTGTGGAGTAGGATGATGAGTCCTTTGGGCCAGGAGTGGTATAGCTGGGTCATATAGTAGATTTAGTTTTAGTTTTCTGAGGAGTCTCCATATCGACTTCCAGAGTGGCTATATGGATTTACGTGCCCACCAATGGTGAATGAGAACTCCTCTTTCCCTACAACCTCACTAGCACGTGCCAGTGACTACTGGTCTATGTTTTAATAGCTAGAAAGAAGACTCGAGAGGCAAATAAATAGAAAAAAAAAAGTGTTGTGGTATGTCAATGTGACCTCCATGCTTTCACCAGAACTGAACCAAGAAGACCAACAAAAGCCCAAGTCATTTGTGCTCACTACTTACATGTGGATTACTGGCTGGTCTTAGGGAAGCCTCTGACTGCTGCTAATTGGATTAGTTCCTTTCGGTCTGTCCTTGATCTTCCCACAACACACAAGCAGTCATTTGTAGCTTTAATCTTGATGTAAACAGAAGCAGGGCTTGGTGCTGTGGGCTTAGCTAACTGAGACCACAGAAAAGAAATGGTGGGCCCCGCCTTGGTGGGGTCGTGGAGGATGTGCCCTCCACCCATACGAGAGACATGTACACGTTAACAAAGACCCCACAAAATAGCCAAACCCAGCTGAGAGAAAGGAATGGGTTACTACTCAAGGGAGTTGCTTAGGCTATGGTATGGTAGAAATTTCTGGAAGGAGTTTTTTCCTTTGACTTGACAGAGGCTTTAGGAGAAGAAAGAATGCATCTCAGAGCCATGAGGGTACATCTAAGGAGAGACTCCAAGCAGGGGTGATGCTTTGGAAGAAAGTAGTAGGGAGTGTAAACTTGCTTTCTGAAGGATGGGGGCGGGGCGGGGCACTCAACAGCACTTTGAATGGCAGAGGAAGATGAGGAAACCCTGGACCATATATTTGAGGACTGAAACTTAAGACCAAGTCAAAAACTGGTTAACCTTTCTTCTTAGCTGACAAGATGGAAGACTAGGGAGGATGGGCCAAGACTCTTTTGCCCTGAAGAAAATCAACAGGCCTGATGAAATTATTGTTTGCTTGCTTTTAGACACCAGCTTTACTTTCTGATACTAAAAACTTCTATTTCTTTCTTCCTTTTTCCTTAGTTAAATCTTAAAGGGCAGAGGTCAGTTCTCCCAAGGTGGAATTTGATGTTAGATCAGAAGTCTTGGTAGTTGTGGATTCTCTCCCCACCCTTTGATCTCCCTGTGAAGACTGTCACATATCAACAAACAGATTAGCCCGTGGTCCACTGCCAGTTCCCAGGGGCACATCTGCCTGCATTGACTTGCTTGTGGAGACTTCCCTAGGAGCAGATCATCCAATTCCCATACCTGAACCCTGTCATCTGATCCTCCCCCAATGGGTGTTTCACTTGTACTGACACAGGGAATGTGAGGCTAGTCCTTTTGAGTAAACAGTTCTGCACAGTAGAGGTGGGGCCAGGTTCAACAACCAAAGCCTGGGATTATGTTGTTTGTCTAGCACCTGCCTCCCTGGGGTGAGCTCACTGCTCAAGATGATACCCTTCCAGTCGGATCTCTGGGATATAGGGCGGTGCTAACCGGGCTGTGGGTTCTGTTGCAACTGGGAATTCACCTCTTTTGCATGCCAGTAACAATCAGATGGAGTCCTTTAAGGTTAATTATTAATTAATATTAATCTACACGTTAATAGAATGTGTAGATAAGCCAGGTGTTAAATTGCATGTCTGTGGATGTATGATTCTCATTCTTAATTAGACCTGCTTGCCACAGAAGCAGGAATAATATCAACATGTATTCTTATTGTTGTTAGAGTGTGTGGCAAGATAGACCCTATTTCCAGCTTTAGAATTAGTTTTAAAATTTGAACTGTGAATGGGAATTACTTTTCTGTCTGATCCCACTGGTGCAGGTTATTGTTATGTTAATTCAGGTGTGTGTCTTCCCGGACCTTATAAGTATATGAATCTTGTGTTCTTTTGAGCAAATTGGATAGTTAATCCTTTAATCAGTTGTTGAGAGATTGCTAGAAGCACAGAGGCAGGCAGGACCTCTAAGCTCAGCAGTTTGAAGGTCATCATTGTTATTCATTTAGTGTTTCTCCTTGGTTTTCCTCCCTTCTGTTAAGTAGGGAAGTAAGCCGAATCCTTCAGCAAGGATAAGCACTTTATGGGAAGTAGAAAGGCGGGGACTTGGGAGGAGAAAGGTCCTTAGGATGCAAGTGATAGATGATGCTACTTAGGGGAGCAATCCCCGACTGACCCTGCCTCCTCCTATCCTCACACCCCTGTCCTCTCTGATAGGTAGTCACTCATCTTGAGCAAGCTGGCCATGTTGTCAGTTAACTTTTTCCAATTTTAAATTTTTTGTGGATTCTGTGGGTAAACTTTTGTCAGTGTGTCCCTGAAAATCTTTGTTGAGACTCCATCAGTTGCCTGGGAATAAATCTGATAAAATTCTAACACAATACTGTTCATCCACATCTGTTTCTGGCTGCCACAGCAGGAAGGAGTTAAATTCATGCGAACGGTTAATGCTGCAGGTGGAAGTATATATCAGGTCTCCTATGTATGGGGAGACCAAGGCTTCGATTCCGCTCTATTCAGGTTGATGAGGAACTGTGGCCAGGCCTCACCTGGACATCTGTCTATAAGGTGTGTTTGGAATTAATTGATACTGCCATGGACCGTGCTCACCCTTCCACAGGTCTAGCTGATCAAATGAATACTGTTTTCTAGTTCCTTTTCCTCCAAGGCCTCATTCCAGAGAGCTGAGGAAGACAGTTAGAAAGCTGCTTGTCCATCATGAGATCCAGGGGGAACAGTACCAACCAGATGTGGTTTCTAGTGTCCACCTGAACAAATGAAAACAGCTGCAGAAAGGCAGTAATGGGAATTGAGATCCTCGTGTGGAAAGAGGATTTCTTTTCTTTTTCTTTTCTTTCTTTTATATGTGTATCATCCCTTATGAAACAAAATCTGGACCCCAGTCAGAATCTGAAATGACTATAGAAGCCATAGAAAAATGATGTTTAACTCTTTCTGACCTTATTTCTCTTCCTCCTCCTCCTCCTCCTCCTCCTCCTCCTCCTCCTCCTCCTCCTCCTCCTCCTCCTCCTTCTTCTAAACTTGCTATCTGAAATGCATGCAAAGTCTAGAATAGCTCACCTGGCCTGGTCTCACACCAGCCCAGGTGGTTTAACTATTTTACTTTGGGCTTCATGTCAGGTAGATAGAGGTATTTATAGACTTCCCTTTTGGGCTTCCTCAGAAAGGAAGATTTCTCCGAAAACAATAAAAGGTCCCTGCACTGAGTAAGTGAGTGGATTTCTCCCAGAATCTGCAGCTATCATGATGACGATAATCGTTGTTCATATTGGGGAATGCCCCTGCCTTACTGCTGTGCAATGGTACCACGATCTGCAGACTCTCCCAAAGTGAGCAAGCTTGCACTACTACAATAATAAGTCAGAGTGGGAAGCCCAGTGCAGCTCCAGCAGCCAGAGTTACTGCTTCAGAGCTGGTCAAACGGCATGAGTCAGGTCAATGGGAGGAGATTTTAGGGGTGACCGGAAAGAGAGACTTTCTTCCATTCCTTCTGATAGGTGTTGCCAGCTGACAGTCACAGGAATCTGCTCATTAAGAGTACTTACCTAAGAATAAAGTCAAAGCAGAGGAATATCCAAGGACTAGAGATAGTTGCACCTCTGAGGACGTGATTCAGCCTCTGGATGCAGCTACTTCTGATGCCAACTGTACCCATAATGTTTAGTTATGTGAACAATCTATCATGAGGGAGTGGAGGTGGTTATCACTCTTTGAAATGTCGCTTTCCCCCCAGAATTGAAAAGAGAAAAGGTCTATGTTACCATTGTGTTCTCCCAGACTTTCTGAGAAGCCCATGTAAAGCGAGAGCTTTCTTGATTTCTTTAACCATTCTCTTATACATTGTCAGACCATCGTAATAGATGGTAGTTGCTGTTCTTCCCTCCCTGCTACCCCCTTCTTTCTTCCAATAGAAAGCATACCTGTCCTTTCTCATATAGGAGACTGAAGAGTAAGGACAAAACTTCTGAGTACTATTGTGTGTGTACTTGTATGTGTGTGTACTTGTATCTGTGTGCACCTTTGTGTGCAATTAGGTGTGTGTGTTTGTATGCAGGTATAGGCTCACACTAATTTCAGAAATGTAAAGCAAGCTTCAAATTTTAAGCAAGAAATTCTTTTAATTTCTTTTCCTGTACTGGGGATCAAATCTAGGGCTTAGTGTAAGCTGGGTAAGTGTTTTCCCATTGTGCTATGTCCTAAGCCCTTGAGTGAGAAATCCTTTGGACAGTCTTGTACATCAAGTGAGGTTTGACTACCCTTCTGCCTTGCCTTTCAAAAGTTAACATGCTAACGAATCATCTGAGAGGCTTGTCGAAATGTAGATTCTATTTCAGAGGTCTGGGGCGGGGTCAGACAGTCTCATTTCTTATTAGCCCCTTGACAGTTTGAGTAGCAAATAAGAAAGGGGGATGGCATATGTGTCGTTAGATCTGTCCAGAAAGATGTCAGGTCAGAGCACGTAGAAACATTCTGCTAAATCCCTGACTTGCTAGATGATGAAGATGTATTTTTCATGAGCAAATCTCAAACTGTGTCTTTATTCCAACAGAGATTAGCTTTAATAAAAGAGAACTTCAGGCACACAATACCATGCCTTTCTTGGTCAATCAATCAATGAGTGCTTATGAGCCTAGCACTTGGCCAAATACTATGATGTGTGAAAGGAATCAGGGACCACCAGTTCAGTAGATTCAACTTGAAACTTGGAGTAGGATGAGAGCCAGTCACTTAGGAGAGCTCCCAGGATAGTCCCTTCCCCCCACTTTCACAGTTTTGAGCTGACACTGAGGAATAGAGTAAGGTGGAGGAGCCAGTTGTGACTTATGTGACCCTTGCTTTTTTTTCTCTTACCCAAAGTGATCCACCAAATCTGAGCCAGGAGATAACTCTAGAACAGGGCAGCAGGATCTCTTCAGAGCCAATTTCTTGCGTTGGATCCCCCCCCCCCCCAGGTTTTCTCTGTGTAGCCCTAGCTGTCCTAAAACTCACTCTGCAGACCAAGGTGGCCTCGAACTCAGAGATCCATCTGCCTCTGCCTCCCGAGTGCTGGGATTAAAGATGTGTGCCACCTCACCAGTGTTGCTAGATTTCTTTAAAAGAATATGAAATCTACGGCCCTAGTCAGGGTGATAATTGCTGTGATCAAACACCATGGCCAAAAGCAAGTTGGGGAGGAAAGGGTTTATTTGGCTTACACTTCCACATCATTGTTCATCATTGAAGGAAGTCAGGATAGGAACTCAAACAGGGCAGGAAGCTGGAGGGAGGAGCTGATATAGAGGCTGTGGAGAAGCGCTGCTTACTGGTTTGCTTCCCATGGCTTGTTCAGCATGTTTTCTTATAGAACTCAGGACCATCAGCCCAGGGATGGCACCACCCACAATGAGCTGGGCCCTTCCACATTAATTACTAATTAAGAAAATGCTCTACAGGCTTGTTTATAGCCCTTTCTTATGGAGGCATTTTCTCAATTTGGGTCCCTGTCTCTCAAATGACTCTAGTCCAGTGGTTCTCAACTTGTGAATCATGACCCCCTTGGCAAACCTCTGGCTACAAAAATATTTACATTATGATTCATGACAGTAGCGAAATTGCAGTTCTGAAGTAGCAACAAAAATAATTTTATGGTTGGAGATCACCACAACATGAAGAACTGTATTAAAGGGTCACAGCATTAGGAAGGTTGGGAATCACTGCTCTAGCATATGTCAAGTTGACATAAAATTAACCAACACATCTACTTATTTTAAATTTTTTTAAAATCTGAACCACAGGATTGAGCCTTGACAGTCTAGTCTAATCATATTACTTTGTAAAGAGGGAGACCCCAACCCAGAGTGGAGTTTAACTTGCCCCACACATATTGTGAGTGCAATTGTAAGGGTCAGTCCTCCAAGGAGCCTTTTTTACTGCAGGAGAGAGAGGAGAGAGGCAGAGACACAGAGTGGCTGAGACTTGATGCTCTCTTTGGCAGCCAGCCTGCATTTGACTCCTTCTATATCATGTGCAAGTCGGCTTGGAGCTTTTTAGTTTTTCTTTATGCCTAATTTCCTCATTCATACAAGGGGAGAGGTGGGATGAACTACTACAAAACCCCATTGTGGTGGGTAAGTGAGTATGCAGTGGGAAAATCTCTTAGACTACTTTTCTACAGTAAGCATCCAGCAAATGGGAGAAGCCTATCTATTTGTACCTCTATGACAAAATGCCATAGACTACATTGCCCATAAAGAATAGAAATTTATTCCTCATAGTTCTGGAGGTTAGGAAGGCCACTGATCGAGGTGCTACAAGAGTCCCCAACTGGTGACGACTCATTTCCAGCTTCACAGATGATGCTGTTCCCCCATGTCCTCTCATGGAGGAAGTAGCAGGGTTGTTTTCTGGGCCTCTTTCTTAAGGGAGCTAATCCTATCCTTGGGGGCTCCATTCTTATGACCTAATCACCTTCCCCAGAGTCCCTCTTCTAAATCCCATCAATTTAGGAGTTAGGGTTTCATTAAATGAATTTATGAGGGGGAGCATCCCCAGTTTAGAGCATAGTAATGTCTATTATCCTTATTCCACGAAATTCTTTGTGGTGTGGTTTTAAGGCTGCTGCTCAGGGACCCTCTGCTGTCTTCCAGCTCTAAGCCTGAATCCCATTTACCTACCCGCCTTCACCTCACACAAGTTTTCGCATAAGTTAATCATATACGTTAATCATGACCGTTCCTCTGAACACAACTCCCCCCAGCCCTCCCAAGCAAAACAGATTGCATTTGACAGTGCGGCTTAAAATGTCAATATCCCTGAAAGAGTAATCATGGTAGTTTACTATCACACTACAGCGGATTGTCAACCCATATCCTTCACCAGAACAGGTTTGTGAGGAAGGAAGTCCGAAGGCTTTTGGGACTCTGGGTGGGAGGGGGAAGAGGACCAGTTTATCTAAGCCAACCTCATCACTGCTTTCCTTACTCCATCTCTTCCTCCTCAAATGCTTTGTCTGTGGCCAGGGATGTGAGGATAATGGTGTATTCAATTTTGAATCCCTCCTAGCCTGTAAAACTCAGCTGTTCTCTATTTAAAACCTGCTCTGGAAATGTCTGAAGTTGCTTAAGCATTGCTTAAATGCTAGACATCTTGCTAAATGTTTTCAAACTGAATTACTGTTAACCCTAGAAGGTAGGTGAGATAATACTTCATGTTTACAGTAAAGAGAGCTTCAGAGACTTGGCCAGTGTCTCATAACTAGGTACTGGTAAAGGTTTTAACTTAGAAAATGGACTCACAAAGATTCACTCATAAACACCTCATAGCCCAGCTCAACTGAAATCTTTTCTTCAGATAATGCTTAAAAGCCTTAGCGTGAGATGAAGATTCCCAAAGTCTCCAAATCTGTAATCCACAGACACTGACCAGCTTTGTCCCCGGTTTCTCAGGGTCATTCCCGCTCAGTTCTTTCTCAGCAGAGTCTCAGGCTCTTTTCCACATGTGTATTTCTCAGTTCTCAAGGGTTTTCTTGGCTCACAGTCCATGGCTGAGCCCCGATAAGCACATGGAGTGTGGTAACTCAGTTAAGTGGTGTGGGACACAAAGCCAGGCTCTCCTGAGTGGGCTCTTGATAGGATCCATCTCACTGCACAGAAACTCAGAAGAGAGGAGCTGCTCTTTTTTGGGACCTTCTAGAGCTGAAGCTGCACACAGGCTCACAAAACAGAGCCCCACTGTGACATGTGAAAGCTGACAGTCACCTCATCACAACTGTGTTTTGCAGTAAAGATGAAGTCTGGACATGTATCAGCTGTGTCTCAGCATGTGTGAAGGCAAGCAGTCTCTCTTCTTCCTTCCCTCTCATTCTCTTCTTCTTTGAGACAGGATCTCATGTAGTCCAGGCTAACCCCTAACTCCCTTTGTAGCTTAGGATGACCTTGAATTTCCAATCCTCCTGCCTCTGCCTCTTGAGTGCTGATATTATAGGTGTGTACCACTATAATATTATAGCTGTACCACTCTATCTAGTTTATGCAGTACTGGGGATCAAACCCAGGGCTTTGTTCCTGCTAGGCAAGTGTTTTGCTATCTGAGCTACATCCGCAGCTTCAGAAGTAGTGCTGTAAGAAACACCATCTGCAAAATTTGATCACAATATAAACACTAAATATTTATTTAAGCTTCTTTTTTCTTCTGCTACCATTCCAGAAGCAACTCAGTCATGGGGATCAGATTTTTGCATATATACAACAAAATACTATAGGAACATAGTGTATATGAAGCATTCTATGGTGTGCAAACAGTTAAGCCCTGCAACTTAATTCTTATGGAAATTATTTTCCTTAGGACTGAGACGGCATATCAGATTAGAAATAATGATTTATGGCATTTAACCAATTTGTCGCAATTCACACAACTTGTAAATGACTTTGGAATCAGATAGGACTTTGTATTCACTCTTGACCCTGACAGTAGTTGCAATGCTTTGCAGATGGTTTCAGGGTGGCAGCCAAGGGTTCATGATCGGAACTTGCTCTTTAATGTGGTGATGCTGAGAAATGGTTGAGACCCTTAAGAAGTGGGGCCCAGTAGGAGAGCCTCAGATCACAGAGGGAACTGCCTTCAGATGAGATTAAGGTGGCTCTCCTGGGACCATGCAATCTGCTGAGGATGAGTTGTGATAAGCATAAGCTTGGCCCCAAACTGCCTTCTGACTTCGTGTTTTGTGATGTGACCTCTTCCATACACACTTCCATCATTTGGCCACTAGCCACTGTGAGATCGTCACCTGAGCCAAGCTTAGGCTGACATCATACTCTTTAATTTCCAGAACCAAGAGTCAAAGAAACCTCTTTTCTTTATGAAGTTAGCCTGCCTCAGATATTTTACTTAAGTGTTGGAAAACAGGCCAGTAGCAAAATAGTTAATTTGTGCAACTTCTGATTGCTGCTTGACATTGCTGAATTTTGATTTCTCTATTAAATGGGGATGGGTTGTTGGGCCAATTAAATAAAACAGTAAAGATCATGTTCTGAGCATGGTGTCTAGCATATTACATATGCCCAACTTGTGGTACCTGCACTGTGGCCCCACTTTAGTGTTTTACAGTTGTTTTGCAATTGCTAACTGTGCTCATGACCATTCTCCCATCTACTGGCAGCAGTGAGCAGTTAGCTGTCTGTGTTTAGTCAATGCTTGGCACAATACTTGATAATTGGGATGTTTCATCAGTTGAGGTATTTAATGAAACATTGAGTGAGTGAGTGAGTGAAGGATGATAACATCATGAGACTGTGGAATTCATTGGTCAATGAACTTTTAAACTGAAATACTGGGGAGCCTTGTTGAATGGTCTCAACAATGACTGTTTAAAGTGGACAGGAGGAAACTACCTGAAGGAGGCTTCTTGGACAAGACCATTAAAATGATTCTGTGCATAGATAGATGACTCTTCATTTATTCCCCCTCTCTCTCTCTCTCTTTCTCTCTCTCTCTCTCTCTCTCTCTCTCTCTCTCTCTCTCTCTCTCTCTCTCTCTCCAGCTTTGTATGTGTACATGTGTGTGGACATCAGAGGACAACCTTGGGTGTCATTCTTCTGGAGCTTCCCACCTTGTTGTTGGAGACAGGGACTATCATTGGCCAGGATCTCCCTGATTAGGCAGAGCCAGTCGGCCAGTGAGTTCAAGGCATCTCCCTGTCTCCACCTCTCCCGTGGTGGATATCAAATGCACACCGTCATAAAAAGTTTGGCCTTTTTACTTTCTTTAACGTGGATTCTGGGAATCAAACTAGGTCCTCATGCTTGCTTGGCAAGTACTTTACTGACTGAGTCATCTTTCCACCCTTATAGGTGACTTGTGTGCATATGTGCATGTGTGTGGAGGTCAGAGGTTAATGTTGGGTGTCTCCCTCAATTGCTTCCCACCCTGCTTTTCAGACAAGGCCCTCGCTGAACCTGGAGCTGGCCTGTGAGCTCCCAGGATCTGCCTTTCTACGCCTTCCCAGTGCCGGGATTACAGATGTGTGCTGCTGTGCCTGCCTTTTTATGTGGGTTACGGGAATCCCAGCCCTGGACTTCATGCATGGGCAGGAAGCACTTTACAGACTGAGCCACTCCCCTAGTTCTGTAGGTGACTTTTGAAGCTACTAATCCATAGGGAAGCAGGATGTTTCTTTGACCTTCCCAAATCTTCCTCTGCTGTCTGAGTTTCTAGCATTAGAAAAGGCTTCCTTTGGCTTAATGAGTGTTTAGGGCAGTATAATTGCAATTTCAAAACAAACACAAAACTAACAAAGAGAAAACAAAAATAAGCAAGCTCCCAGATGTGCATTTCTTGCTTGTTTTCAACACTGAGGGAGAACATATGACCTAGGGTGACCATTATTCAGGTAAAGGAAGATTCGCCAAATCATCTTGGGTTCCCTCTCCTCTAGGATGCATAAGGGGAAGGAACATTGAGAAGAGCTTAATGGAAAGTTTTTATGGGCCAGATTTTAACAGTAGTGTTCATCACTTCTGTCTGTATTCCATAGTCAAAATCCAGTCACAGTCACACTAGACCACAAGGGATTCTGGGAAATGCAGTACTTGGCCTAGATAACACTTTATTTATTTGATTCAATGTCTTGGGAGCTTGCTATGAAACCAGGTTGGCCTCAAACTCATAGCACTCCTCCTGCCTCAGTCCCCAAAGTGTTGAGATTACAGACTTACACCCCCACACCCTAGTTTGTAGGCTCCCATTTTTCTCATGATGATAGTGCAATAAATGAACTGAAATACATCGTGGCCCATAAGCTGTCTTCACTGTTCTTTGAAAGGAGCCAGTGCCTTGAAAGGAAAGGGAGGTTCAGTATACACTGTGATGTGCTTGCGTGAGAAAGGAGAGCCTTAATTAGAAAGTGTGTTTTAAAATGTGTGTGTAGTGTGTGTGTGTGTGTGTGTGTGTGTGTGTGTGTGTGGTGTGTGTGTGCTGGGAGTTCACTCATGCCTATAGAGGTCTGAGGACAACTTGCAGGAGTGAATTCTCTTATTCCATTATGTGGTTCCCGGTGACTGAACTCAAATCTTCAGGCTTGGTGACAAGAACCTTTACCCACTGACACACCTTGCTGGACCCATCATGGCATTTTCATACATCCTTGTCTCTCATTGACCCTCCTGTCCCTTTTTCCTCTTCTCCTCCCTATCCCCAACAGCTCCCCCTCTACTTTTGTATCACATCTGTTCTACTGCTTTCTCGTTGTCTCTTCAGAGCCCTCCTTCCCCTCTTAGGGTCTCTTTCCAGTTTCATGACCCGTACCCACACCCATCCGCACATATATATGAAATTTTAAATCGAGGATCCACATAGGAGAGAGAAATTCGAGTTTCATCCCAGGAAAGATTGGAGTCAAAGGTTAGGAGCCTCCAGAACTGAGTAGGACAGCGTGTGGGGAAGGTCCTTGACAGACTTGTCTCTCATGGCGCCGGACTCTTGTCTGTGAGAAGTGAGGCTTTGGGAAAAAGGACAGAGGAAATGGAAAATAGAGACAAAAAGTCACTGAAGTCTCCCTTTGCCAAGCATAAGAGATGGCAGTACCACAGGGGAGCAAAATGACACTTGTGGGCAGCTCTGTGATGAAGCACTGCCAAACCACCCAGGGGCCGTGCTCAGGTGGGAAGGGCTGTGGAGACAGTGAGGACATGTTTCCCCCTGGCTGCTTTCACTCCTTCTAGAAGGAAGGCTCATTATGTCTCTAGGTGGATTTTATAGTTCTGGACTTGAGCCTAAAAGTCGCATGTGGTTTTCAAATAGTCATTTTATCACACCCCATGATTACTTCCATTATGTGTGGCTAACATTGAGTCTTTTCAGATTTAGTAGGGATATAAAAGGTTTAAATCAGCCTGATATCAGATGTGTCTGGGATTCCATTTCTTGCATGCACAGTGTAAATAAGCACTGATGAAAAATATTTTAGTTCCAAATTCTGCCACCCCAAATCCTACAAATATGCACATTAAAGCCCCGTAATCCCCCCAAAGCCCTTTTACTTGTAAATAACACTGTCTTGTTTTCCATCTCAGATTTCTTCTTCTGCAATTACACAATATTTGGTTTCCCCTTTTTAGGCACTTTAAATTAAAACTTATTTCATTTCATAATTACAAACATTCATTCTGAGTAGAGACTAATCTAATGGGAATTCGGTTCCAGTGATCTTGTGATACTATAGCCATCCATCTCCTGGCTAATGTCTTAGCTCTACCCCAGCTAAACATTCGCATTTGGAAAGTTTTATCCTTTTCCTTAAAATAATAATGCTTTATTAAGAGCACTGAGTGATTTGATTTTTTTTAAAATAATGACTTAAATCAAAGACTTCAAGATATAAAGAATTTAAAGGGTGAACCATTCCACCCTCTTAGTTTGGGGTTATTTTATAACTCCCATGAGTTCTAGAGTGGAATGTTGCTTGGAAAATGTTCATTATTAAGTTAGTTTTCAACTGTTTCCTGGAAAAGGAGAAAGAAAATATTCTTTGTCTGGGTATCTTAATAGGTGATAATTTTGAAATATTAGATAAAGTATGTGTTATTGATACTCTTGAGTATGGGTAGAGTGAAAATGAATATGGCTGACTGACCATTCAAGAATAGAAAGTTAACACCTAGGTACACACAGTGTTTATTAACTGAAAAATACATTGGAGAAAATGCCAAAGGCAGTGTTTGCAGGGTAATCACTGTTTATTCATCACAGCATAAAAAACATTCACAAGCAAAATGTTTTAAAACAGAGGTTTATTCTGATGACTCCAAGTTCTGGGGCTAGCGACATTAGCTGGGCAGTTTCCATTTGCTGAGGTCCCTCATGTGACAATAGTTACCTTGGCAGCTGAAACTAGAGATAGCCTAAGGATTTACTGTTCATATATCCCCACTAAAGACTGAGCTACCTAAGGGCTGATGGTCCCTTCCTTCCTTCAGTGCTGGGCTGTCTTTGTCTTCTACATGGCATAGGGGTCTTGTGGTATGATGAAGTCCTGACAGCAGACACTCTGTTCTCATGTTGGCTTGTTTTCCCACAGGGAGAGAGCTCCAGGAAACCCATTTAACCTGGACAAGGGCTTCTAACTTGCTTTGAAAGACCTCAAGGTTCACTTCTGCATTACAAGTGCATCAAGGGGACAGCTCTGGTCTGATGAGAGATAATTACCCACGGTGCTGAATAGAGAATGCACAGTTCATTGGAGGACCTTCTATAGGTCAAGTGTCTACTAAGTTCTTCTTGATGGGTGACATGCCATGAGTGTTTGTGCTAGGAGGGAAGAGAGAAGAGAAGCGTTCTTAGTTGGGAGTAGCTCACACTGTTGGAATGATTGCTGTGTTGGCATGGCATCTTCAATCACCCTGATAATGCTTGGGGTTGACTTAGACTGGGGCAGGAGGAGAGGGGTATTAAGTGCTCTTCTGTGCCAAGTTTTATGGTCATCACTTTAAACATTTACTGTCTTTGTTGGAGAGATATTAGTTGTCATGGTCAAGTCTTTGGTGACATCATCACTCATGAGGCTAAATCACTTAACTTCGCTGTCTTAGTTTTATCACAGATAACATAATTGAGGGCCTTTGTTTGTGGAGAGAAACATTCAAGTCTCATTGTGCTTTTACACATATATTATTAGTTTTATGAATTTATTAATCAGTGAGTATTTTTAAAGTATAAAAGCTTTGTATTCAAACTCTTGATATACTGTTTATATTACAAATAAATTTGAAAGTTATGAATTTAACAAATTATATTTTCCCAAACATGTAAATAAGAGTTGCTGGTAAAAGCTAAGATCCCTAAATATTTAATTAAAACTGCAAGCTCAACTTATCACATTCTTGTAAATGTTTAAAGCACCCTATAAAGCAGAGAGCATGCATATGTTAGTACACATACAGTACTAATCCAGACTCTTACACCAAAGTCTAGCACAAAATGATAATGTCTTTTTTTTCATGTATTCACTATCTCCATTCTCATTCTATCTATTTTGTACCTGGGAGAATAGCTGATGCACTTATCCATCTGGCGTGACCTTCCCAACTCACTGAGGTTGTAGATGTGGGTGTGCATCCTTTATCTCATGTGCCCCAATCAGAGCCCCCCATTTCTGTTGCTATGGTCTCTGAATGTGTACTCCCACTATGTATGTATACATTACAATTGAGTGGACAAGGTGGCAGCATCCCCACTTCCATGGACAATTATTGTACATCAGTGAAAAATTAATGAAAATAAATGGAGGTGAGATCTTCTCAGGGTGATTATGTCACGGAGTAAGAAACTCGATGGATGAGGTTAGGCCTGACAAATGAATTTGATGGGGTAGGTGTGTCCTCTTCACACCCAGATGGTTGTAACTGCGAGGACTGGGATTTCACCAGACGTTGAATCTGTTGACAACTTATCTTGGATTTCTCATCCTTCAGAATAGTGAGGAATACATTTCCGTTGCTTATAAACTACCTACTGTGTGTCATTTTGCTATGAAAGGGCCAAGGCACCTACCACTACTTTCCTTTTCTTCACAGCACTTTCAGCAGATGCTGATCACGTTTTCCTTAGTTACCTTTGTGTTTCTGCATCTATGTGAGAATATAACCCCGAGGCAGACAGATGTAGATTGTTCACCGCTGTATTCTCTGTTTCTAGTGGAGCAACTGGTACACAGGAGTTCTTCACCAAAAGCTGTAGAATGAACAGTTATTAAATTCTGGGCCAGGATATTCAGGCCTATTGGACTCAGGTGCTTTATTATTATTATTATTATTATTATTAGTAGTAGTAGTAGTAGTAGTAGTAGGGGGTGTAGGAATTGTGAGTTAGCTAGCCAGTCAAGCAGGCTGGGATCTAAGCCAGCTATTGTCCAGGACCTGGTGAATTGTTTGAATAATTGGTTTTGATCAAGGTAATAGTCCTTATGCTTCTTGACCAAGCATTCCTTCCGAATCACCCTGATTTATATCCTGTCTTTATGAGAACTGGCACAAGTCTATGTTAAAACTGCTGGCTGTGAACTGGGGCAGCCACTTTGCCAATCACAGCTAAAGCTTTGGGGCAGTTGGTTACCGCGAACTAGCAAGTTTCTTCCTCATTGGCCGTCAATATGTGCAGAGTAATATCAAACTTTCACCACAGGGCTGAAAGGATTAGACAGTTGGTCCAGAAAAGGTGAGTGAGTCAGTGGCCCCACACATTGGGCTGAATGCATTCTTACAAACAGCGCTCTTGGTCTTACCAGAGACATTCGTTTTCCATGCTAGTGTGCAGAAACAATTCTTTTCATGTCTAAGTGACAGGATATGTTACCAGGCACTTTGAGATCATTCCTCAACAGCTTGTCCATTGCCTTTTGTGCCCCTAAAACAAAGTGCCTGCCTCTCCAGTAAGGTGGGAAACAGAGACAGGGCAACGGAAAACATGAATGGCTGCCAGAGTGGAAGAGATTTAGCAAAACTCAAGGTCATCCCCTTCTGCATAGATCTTTGGTCTATAGATTATTGGAACAAGTTCATGAGGGACCAGTATTTATTGATTACAGTGTATATTCCTAACTCTTGCTTTCTTATTTATTTTCTAGTAAGTGACTTGAACTTGTTTTTTTTTTTTTTTTAAAGATGTAGCTCAGACAACTGAAGAAATTATCGAAAAGGTACATAGGTAACAAGCATCAGAACTGAGAACTCCTGTGTGATTGTCTCCAAACTAATGGGCCTTGTCCATATACTTTGTTTCAAGGGCAGGCCGCAGGGCTCTAAATGCCATTTAGTACATCCCTCAAATGTTCTCATGGCTTCATCTGGCCATTCATCATTTCAGTCTCATTTAAATAACTGTATTCTTTATCCTCTCCTCTATGCTTTTTTTTTTTTTTTTTTTTTTGAGACAGGGTTTCTCTGTGTAGCTTTGCTTCTTTCCTGGAACTCACTCTGTAGCCCAGGCTGGCCTCAAACTCACAGAGATCCACCTGCCTCTGCCTCCCAAGTGCTGGGATTAAAGGCGTGCGCTACCACCGCCCAGCCTCTCCTCTATTCTTATTGAGTACATTTTCTAAACAAAACTTATATCCAATCTGGCTATACACCCGGTAGCAAATATAATAGAGGCAAATGGTATTTATTTATTGAATCAAATGTAAAAATATTATATGGATATGGTTTATTTGCTCCCATATATTTATATTACTATTCTAAAGAGACAGGGTAACAGAGGTAGAAACAAAGGTATATACTTAGATTCAAGTTACTTTTGCTGATGGTTACAATTTGTCCTTCAAAACCCTTTCCACTCTTAAAGTTTTGGGTTTCTTAAACCAATATTGTATACTAGAACTTCTTTGTGTGTATTAATTTATTAGTGTTATTTTTTCATCTTTTTGTTTGGTTATTAGCTCTACAGTGTGTGTTCTATGAACTCTTGGTCATGTTTTTTGGCTCATTTTTATATTGATGTTTTCTTATATATTTGTAGGAGAATTTTTTTTTAACACAATAGAAACACTGACCTCAACCATGACATGTGTTACGAATGTTTTGTGTAACACAGTCTGTCATCATCTTTCAACCTGGGTGGCAAAATCTATTTTCCTAGAAAAATTACTTAGTGAATACCATATCAAGAGAGAATATAATCTGTTGTGAATATTGGTCCAATCTTCTGGAAATAATACCTAATTTAGTAAATGAGAGGCCAACCCTAGAAGGCATAGCAATATAATTTTTCATTAAGCAAAAGAATAAGACTGTGTTACAGACAACAAAGAAGTTTTAATAGAAATTCCACCCAAATTAGATTAAATTGAAAGGATTAGAGTGAAATATCGGAATACACACACATTTGAGATTTGATATACAAGGAGGAAGCTAGAATATATAGAAAAATTGTCCCTTTGTGTCTCAACAAATTCACATTCTAAAAAAGTCCCCTTTTCTGCTACCAAACCAATCTACAGGACAATCTTTAAAAAATACAAAAACAACCTTATCTTTCACCATATTATACCTATGGATAATGTTCTCTGATCAAAGTCCTCCCCATTACACTTTCTTAATCATCCTTCCTCTCCCACGGAGTTCATTCCTCTGAATTTCCCTCCTGTGTCTACGTCTTTTTGAGTTGTTTTGTAATCCACTGCCCTCAGTAAGGGTTGCTCTTTGAGCATGGCTTGGGAGTTCCTCACTTAAGGGCAATGTACCTGTGGCTACACCACTGAGAACTATGGCCTCATTTCCTGCAACTATTAACTGACAATAGCTCTCGGGGTGGGGCGGGGCCTCATAAGCCCCTCTCCCATCCACAATGCAATATTGATGGGGCCAGTCTTGTTCAGGTAGCCACTGTTGCTGTGAGAGCTGGGGGATGGGAAGGCGTGCTTCAGGACAATGTCTTATTTACGTGTATATAGATCTTCCTAACCCTTGCTGTTCATTGATCTCCATTGGCCCAGGAAAGGCAAGTACTAAGTAATTTGATTGGTGTAACTATTGTGGAACAGTTATGAGGCTTTTTTCTATTTAGACTTGAGTGGTGTATTTGACACCTCAGCCTCAGTTTCCTCCTCTATAAAATGGGAATAAAATGCCTACACTGCCATTGTTAAGATTAACATGAACTAAGATGCATGAAAAGCCCACCCATTGCTATAAATTATAAATTGTTTGCTATGACAGTCCATTCATTATGTGATTTTCAAATAATGAATCCATTAATCAATTCAGTTACCTTCTTCTGAGGAAATGAGGCATGGGGGGGGGAAGGAAGACACAGGTTCTGTTTTAACAGACCTTAAAGTCTAGTGATTATAATTAGCATTTATGTAACACGGTAGGGCTGGAGAGCATTCTTACCTTCTTTATTACCTACCCATCCATTCATTCAACCATGGAGCTACTCTGGTAATAAATCAGACATAACCCTTGACTTCACAGTGAGAGACTGGCAAGGCACTGGATGAAATATTTATAAGTTGTAGTTCTTGCTGGGCAGAAAGGTAGCCTGGGATAGGATGGAGGAAGGTATGGTGAGGAGTGTGGATGTCGGGAGACTGGCTGGAGAATGTCATCCTGAGGCAGTTGAGATCCCAGAGGCCAATAGGAGTTGACCACATGTAGAAATGGAAAGGGTAACTCCCAGGGAACAGTCTCTGTGTCCAAAGATCCAGCAGGAAGTAACTGCAGAAACCTCTGGGCAGGTGCATACAAAAGGCAGGAAGTACCCCAGACTTAGCGCGGCTGATCGCGCTTACTCGGTGGGACTGTCAGTGCTGCGCCAAGGATCCCAGATTTCATTCTGAGTCTAATGCAAAGCCCATGAGGCTCTTAACCCAGGGATTTGTGAATGATGAGAAGAGCTCACTTTACTGCTCGGAGAATGGATTGGAAGGAGGGGCAGAAGTGAAGAAATGGCTCAAGAGCTGGGTTGGCCCAGGATGAGGGATTTAATTACGGCCAATGGCATTCCTTAAGTGGAAGAGCAGGCACACCTACTCTTCCTCCGCTGAACTCATTTCATCCTTGGGACCCCGGGCTGTGTAAGAAGAGGTGCTATCCTATTGGGTTCCAGGGTGGCTGTGCCCTGTGCCAGTGGCTTTGAAGGTTAAATAGAAAGGATCCTGGGAAGTAAGTCACCATCCTATAGATTGATTTCAGTTGCTTCAGATAGATCCATGTCAAACATCTAGACTTCTGGATTCGGGATTACTCTGCTAGGGCTACCATTACTAAGTATGGTAAACCTGGGGGCTTTGAATAGCGATTTATTTTTCCCCACTATTCCGGAGGCTGGAAGTCTGAGATCAAGGGGTCAGTATGGTGGTTTATTCCTGAGGGCATCTTCTTCCCATGTCTTTACACGGTTTTTGCTTTGTGTGTGTCTGTGCCCAAATAGCCTCCTCTTATTAGGACTTCAGTCACATTGGTCAGGGCCCATCTTAGTGATGCTATTTCAGTTTAGTTGCCCCTTTAAAGACTCTATCTCAAATGCAGTCACATTCTGGGGTACTAAGGGTTAGGTTTTGAGGGTTGGACGCAATTTGGCCCAAACACTCCTAGAAAGAAATCTAGTTTGGGGCACTTGGGTATGAAATAAAAGTTTGGGGCCTAGTTAACTTATTTGCAGCGCATGTTGGAAAAGTTATATTTTTCTTGAGATTGCAGGAAAAAGAGGTGGTTTTGTTTTATAGTTAGTGTGTACTATAATGATTTAAATATCCCCTCAAATGATTGTTTAGTGTGTTTTCTAAGCCTTTTTAGACCACTTGGCTACTCTTAATTGTCACATGATTTATCTTGTCCTTCCTTAAGAGTAATAGTTTACTTTCTCTTCACCTAGTCAAATTTGGGGAAAATGTAGTAAAAACGAGCATGGGCTGCTGTTGATATTCTGCACTCGCAATTATATCTGACTTTCCACTTTCCCAGTTCTATCTAAGAGAAGTAGGAACTTTCAGGCCTGTTTCATAGCTGTTATGGTTGGAGGTGCTACCTCCTCTACTGAAGCCACCGTGGGCAGTTACAGCTGCTCAAGAGGGATTAGAACTTCTCTCCTGGGGCACAGCTCTTAACCATAAAAAGAAGACAGTGTGGGGAAGAAGTGGTCAGTGAGAGAAGGTACTCGGGTCCTTGAGGGACAGGGGAACCTCCAGAATCTCCCCATGATCTCTGTCCACTCCTATCTTCACAATTACTCACAGGTCAAAAGTTCAGGTTTCTTTTTCCATTGCTGGGGAGAGAGTTTTTTTTTTTTTCTTTTTTGGACAGTGTTTCATGTATCTTGTGATGTGACTGAAGATGCCCTTGAACTTCTGATCCTCCCGTCTTTACTTCCCAGGTGTGCACTGTCGTGTCCAGTTGACTTGTTGCTGGAGAGAGAGCTCAGGGCTTTGTACACACTAGGCAAGCATTCTATCAACTGAGCTACATTTCCAGCCTAAGGGAGATTTAATAATCAGTGGAATTCAGTTGACCCTTGACATTGGCGTGTCCCTGCAAATTTTGGATGAGCTGGTTGGAAGACTTTGATGCTAACAAGGCCCACATGTATCCACCAGCCCTGCTTAGTATGGAATGGTGACTCCTTCAAAAGTCCTGTGTACCTCCCATGAGTTATTACAATTACTCGCAGAAATGACTCTTGGCATCAGCTGCATCACATTCTGCAGTGATAAAGACATTTTAGATGCCGAGATCTGGCCACAGCCTGTGGTGTTAGGCAGGACTCAAAGATGAATAGGGCCTTGCTGATCTTTCAGACATCACCCACCAACTACAGTTGAAGTTTCTCTGTCTCTGGCTTCTCCCAAACAAGACAAATAGGGACAATGTGGCTGGACCACTGTTAACCGTGTGACTTCTCTGAGGTTTGGTTTCTACTACTGTGAAGAGGACGACTGTCTCTTCTGTGGGGTTGATAGCTCAGTGAGCACCTGAGCATGAGTGACTGTTTCCTTCCTTCCTCTGTCCTTCCTCATCCCACTTCCATAGGCTCTCTATCTCAGTCTTTCCCGAGATAACCATTTACATTCTTAAGATGTATAGTATCTTCACGCAAATTTAGCACACCATTATCTGCTTTGGGGGTTTCCTTTCAACCTTGCCTGTAACCCCCTGGGCAGAAAGTTCTGTCTTTTCTTAGAGGCTTAAAGGATAGGATGACATTGCAGAGGTGCTGAAGGACCAAATGAAACGAATATGTTTTGAATTCTTACCGCAGGGCTGGCGAGATAGCTCAGGGAATAAGCTTGTCACACAAGTCTAGTGACATGAGTTCAATTCTAGGAGCCAGTGGTGGATGGAGGGAACCCTCTTGTGAAAGTTGTCCTCTGACTTCCATGGCAAATGTGTAAGTGTATATCCCCTCCCCCTGCAGGCACCAGTTATAAGGAGTAAAGATAATTCTTAGCACAGTTCCAAATATGTGTAAGTACTCAATGACTGTTACTATTCTTGATATATATATACACACACACACACATATATACATAATATTGTGAATAAAACCTTCAAATAATGCCCAGCATAGAGAAATTACTCAGTAATTGTTATTAATATTTTTTTTGTTATTGTCATAAAACCCCTTTACAACTCAACACTGACCTTTCAACCAGCCCTGTGCCTTTAATGGAACATATCAACCCAGCCCCAAGATGCGAATATTCAATACAGATGAGACGTTAATCCACAATCCCAATTTCAGCAGTCACATGACTTGCTTATTTCTGCTGCCTCCCTTGCTCCTTCGTAGTTTGCTTTGTTTATGGTCTCATGGTTCCTGGCTTCGAAGTTTGGTTTTTACATCTGGTCTGTGCTCATCTGAAACACATATGGCTTATGGCCACCCTGATCCTTCTGTATCAATGTGGCAACTCTGTTCACATCTTACCTCGTCCCTGACTCCCACAGACTTCTGCATTTTTCCTGGACTCACTGGGCTTCCAAAGGTGGCTTTAGACAAAATCTTCCCATGGTCTGTCTGGATTTGGTCATGAGAAAGTCCTTATTCTACAAGTTGCCTTCTGTTCATTCTCTCAAAAATTCCATTTGCTACCAAACTCCTTCTTGGGTACCAACTCTAACTCCTTAGGTGAAGGACCTTCTTTTCTGCTAGTTTTCTAGACTAGTATGAAGATGATAAGATCAATTCACTTTGTAGCCCCAGTGAGAAGGCTGCTAGCTGCTCCTTGCTCTTGTAGTGTTAGCAATCGTGTACACTCTGACTCTGTAACTTCCTGGTGCTTATTTTTATGAAGATTGCTTTTCAGGGCCTGGTCTGGTGATTAGGAGGGGTATCAGCCCAATGGGTAGAGCTCAGCGAGACACCCTTGGCAAAACTAACCTGGGTCCATGCCAGAACGTCTAGAGAGGAGAGACTGTAGCTCTTGCCAAAGCCCCGAGTCCCAGTGCTGGCCCATGAATACTTACTGCTAGTTAAGGGGTTTAGGCAGTCCTAATTTTAATAAAAGTTTGATTGCATAGTTAGCTTGCTACTTACACTGGTTTCCCCCTCCCCTCTCCTCCCTTCTCCTCTTTTCTTATTTTCTCTTCAGAAATCGTTATCTCAGGATGTAGCCCAGTCTATCTTCAAACTCCTCTTCCTAAGGGCTGGGGTTGCAGGTGAGCTTGGATTATGCTCAGTGATACACTACTTTTTAAAAATTATTAATTGATTTTATTTTATGTGTATGAGTATTTGCATGTGTGGATGTCTTATGCACCACGTGTGTGCCTGATGCCCACTGGTTTGAATTTTACCATCTCTTATAGCCTGATATCAAATGCCATTTGATTAATACACTTTGAATTCTCACCCAAATAAGCTTAGTAAATAAGCAGGAAGACTTAGATTTCTGTGACAGATACCCCTCTTACAAAGGGGCTTCCCGTTGACAATTAATACAACCGTGGTTATGCTGTGTGAATCTCTTGAGATCTGAATATATATATATATATATATATATATATATATATATATATATATATATATATATATTCTACACAGAGAGGCAGACAGGAAGCTTATAAAAGAAAACACACATACACCCTTCAGTAAAAACAAGTCCACATTATCAGGCAGAAAGGCAGCCTTTTAGCTCCCTCAATGCTTTTCGAAAGCTTTCAAGCTACACAGAGAGTGATTTTGGTTTGCGTGGCTGAGACGCTGGAGAGTGGGGCTGCTTTCATTAGTCAGGGAGGGGTGATAACACACTGTGGTACTTCTCCAGTTATTGGGCACTTTATGTTAATAACCCCTGATGGCTCGAGTGTTTAGGTGTATGTTTCCAACTCCGTGTAAAATACCATGCCATTAAGAATTTAAACACATTCTAATTTAATTATGGCGCAGGGCTGGGTCCAAGTGATCCTGTGTTTTTGTTGGCTAGTTTTAATATTGCAAATTTTGAATAGGGAGAGATTTATTTTCTTTACTCTTTGCTCTTTTTTACTCTGGATTGTTAAAAACCCTAATCATTTAAAAGGGTGCACATTTGGAAAATGGAGTGCAATTGAAGTTGTGGAAAATTCTAGTTTTCTTTAGTGCTATTTTGTTCTCTGTTTTGAGATGTGCCAAGAGTCCTCCTGTCCATGGTGAACTGTTTACTCACTTTTTTAAAACCTTTTATTTTGTCCTTAAACAACATTCCATTTCTTGAATGGGGATATTGAGATCATAAACTTCTTTGATTTAGATCTTATGATCTAAAATGGGGAAAATCATCAAAGAGATTATTGTGTAACTTCCAAGTTAACTTGGAATACACCACATAAAGATAATGTACTGGGCCCTGGCTTTGAAGGTCTTCTGTGTAGGTTCTTAATCAGGTAAGGAGCAGCAGGACAGATGGTGATAAATGGCATTTAGGAGTCTGTCTATCTATCTATCTATCTATCTATCTATCTATCTATCTATCTATCATCTATCTATCTATTTTTTAATCTATCTATCTATCTATCATCTATCTATCTATCTATCTATCTATCTATCTATCTATCTATCTACCTACCTACCTACCTATCACCTGTCTGTCTGTCTATGGATAGATATCACAAAAGGTGATTACCACCATGAGCTGTACTTCTAGAATTCTTCCGTGCAGCCCTCTGCTAACTTCTGTTGATGGCCCTTGACAAGCAGCTGTGGTTGTTTGAATGGGAATGTCACCATCCCGTCCCATAGGCTCATGTGTTTGAACACTTGGTCCCTAGTTGGTGGTGTTATTAGAGGAGGCAATGGAACTTTTAGGATGTGAAGCCTCATTCGAAAAAGTACACACATCACTGGGGGCGAGCTTTGAGAGTTTATAGCCAAGCCTCACTTCCAGTACACCTTCTCTGCTTCCTGTTTGCCATCGAGATGTGATCTCTCAGCTTTCTGCTCCTGCCACTTGCTCTCATGGCTTCTTGCCGTGATGGACTCTTACATCTCCAGAACTATAAGCCCAAATAAACACTCTGGCTGTCAATTGCTTTGGGCCATGGTATTTTTTTTTTATCATATCATACCAGTGCCATAATATAACTAGATACAGCTCATAGTAAAACATTATGAAACCAACATGAAGAAGAGAGAGATTGGTTGTGAATGCACATTATATTGCTTGACTCTGAGTCTTTAACTTCTGCAGGTGAGTTCAGTCATCAGTGACCTCAGGAGAACTGATAAAAGATGAGGTTAATGCCTGTGTCTAGTGTAGGTGCCTGATTAGTACCATTATTTTTTTAGAACAAGTCTTACTCATTCTCTGCCACGTACAAACATGAAAACCTCAAATTCCCCAAATATGGTAGTCGGTAGGCTCCCTTAATGAAGATCTTGGGTTTTTGACTCCTTTGTAACTTCTGATTGATAGAAAATAATGAAATGGTGAGTGACCAGGTTAGGACAGGTTTATCCCATTGATTTTTGTACTGTAAAAAATATTTAGAAAACAAATGGGCATGCCAACCTCATTTCCTCATACTGTGGAACTATACAATAAGGGGGAAACCAGATTGGTTGAGAGGATGATGATGACGAGAAGCACAAAGATTCAGATACACATTTGGAGAAGAGTGGATTTACCTTCTTGGACTCATAGTCACATAAACTTCTATGGGAGGATTTAAATCTCTCAGGAATGTTGTGTGTTGATTATTTTGAGTGGCAAGGAATCATTCTGAGGAAATGCACAGTGAAGAATACAGTCCCCTTAGGAAAAATGGGGGCCTTTCCTCTAGTCTTTTTTAGGCACCCCACCCCTTTGCCCTGCCTTGTACAGTGGGATTAGGGCTGAGTAATGATAGGCTGTAGGTCAACGAAGGCTATGGAAAAGACCAGTGACATTTTGTCTGATTATCTCTCAAAAGTCCAAATGCACACAAATCTAACAAAACATCTATTTAAGCTTCATTTTTTTTTTTGCCACGTCTCTCTAACCCTTTGTTCTGTCAGAGTCCTTCAAAGGCAGAGCCTGTGAGCTAGTACCTCCCAAAGAATGTGTTCACAATCAATGGATAGAGGAATTAATGAGGGATTTGGTTTTAAAGGAGTGATACGTGGACTCAGGAAACTGGCCATATATGAAGTCACAACGCTGTGTTGAGAGGGGTTAGTACATGCTTATTAACCAAACAAGTCAAGTCCTTAGAGGATATCAAGCATCATAATTCATACTCTAACAGTGGTATTGCTGGGATGGGGGATGGTATATCTGCTCTTTTTTTTTTTAAGTCAGCCACTTATTGTAAATAATTTTTCATACGGCTTCAAAGCTTTCATGTTTCTTATTTTTAATAGATAAATGTTGTTTCATCAAGTTGGGTATGAAGGCTTCTTGGAAGAAGTACATCACTGGACTATAAGCTTTGAGAGTTTATAGCTTAGACTACTTCATGTTCACCCTCTCTGCTTGCTGTTTGAGGGATTGGACACCGTAATGACTCCTGTGGCTGATTGCTTTATTGTGACCAAAATGATAGCCTAAATTTATATGGCAATCATCACGGAGGAGAGAACCGATTTTCAATTCAGCTTTACCAAAGCATTCCTCCCAGGGGCCACTTTCAAAATATTACCTACCACATCGCACACCCCCCTTGCCACAAACACCCACAGTCATTTCCTGAGGCTTGCCTCTGTAGGGCACCAAAACATTCAGGAGGAAAGAAGAATAGTCCAAATGCTTCCCAGATGTCTGAATGTGTGGCATAATTAGGCACCAAAACGATTGGAGTGTTCATTCTTCAGCCAGCTGTTTTGGCAACCTGCAAACATAACTTTAATAGTAAATAATTTTTTCACCCCAATAGACAAGTTTATAAAATATTTAATGAACGTGTATTATGTGCCGGTTGTGGTAGTGAGCATTAGAGGATGCAGAGCCTTAGGAAGTCACGAAGCCAGTGTGAAGACTTTTATGAAAAGCGTGTTGAGTGTTTGGGGGGCAAACAGCGCAAATATTTGTGTTTCTTACACACTTCCTAAATCTATAAATGTGCTATAACTATCACACCCTAGACGCTGTGTCCACTATCTATCAAAATATTTTTTCACATATTAAAAGACAGAAATTGAAGTCTAGAAAATAAACAAGTCTGAGGTTATGAGAAGGTGCTCTGAGCCTCAGCCTATGAGAAGGGGCCGTGCTCTGAGCCTCAGCCTATGAGAAGGGCCCGTGCTCTGAGCCTCAGCCTATGAGAAGGGGTGATGCTCTGAGCCTCGGCCTATGAGAAGGGACGGTGTCCTGAGTCTAACATATGAAAAGGGGGTGGTGCATTGAATCTAAGCCCATGAGAAGGGACAGAACACTAAGTCTGAGCCTGTGAGAGCAGATGGTGCACTGAGCCTCAGCCTGTGAGAACAGATGTGCACTGAGCCTCAGCCTATGAGAACAGATGTGCACTGAGCCTCAGCCTATGAGAAGGGATGGTGCACTGGTATCTTCTCAGAAGTTCAATTTTCACCTCCGGACTGGGGATGAAGACTCACCTCCTGCTGGGGTGTACTTATCCTGAGGAGGTTCAGAAAAAAAAAAAATTGATTCTCAGCAAATCTCCCATTCAGGGTTGTTTTTCTGAGCTTTCTGGTTTCAGCCAAATCACTCTGTTCAGCAGGACTCAGAACCCTTCACTGTCCCAATGGCTAAAGCATACTCCCTCTCTCTACTTCCATAGTGATTTAAGTAGGTGTTTAATAGGAAGCATCTAGGGAATGAGCTAATTTATATGTAGGATCTATAAGTGATAAGAGCCTTTAAGATTGTGTTACTGTCTCATTCTCTGTTTCAGAATGAAAAATTGATGACTCAAAGGAGGAGTGTGATTATCAATGTGGCATCGCTCATTGAAATGGAAGAGACAAGGAATACAGTCCTTGAATCTCTTACTGGGTTCCTGTCTCCCTTTCTGTCATTCTGTGCTCCGTGTTGATTCCCTAGGGAAAAAAAAACGGAAGTCTGGAGGGGAAGGGGTGTTGGCCCCCGGCTGCATGTTCCTTTATTGGGCTGTCACCATTTCCTGAATGTTGCTCCTTTGGTAGATTACAAATATGGCCACTCCTTCATAACCTACCCTGTAGCCATCCTGTTTACTATGTGGCCTCCTGACTTTTCTGTTGAGAAGAGGGGCTATGTTTCTAGTCCTTGAATTTAGACTAGCTTCATGAATGGCAATGTGTAATTAATAGAGGTCAGCTGAGGTCTCTGTACCAGTCCTATATCTAAGCCTCAAGGGACTTTTGTGTTAATCTGTGTCTTCAAATGTGCCACCACCTTAAGAATAAGCTATGGCATCCACATAGCAGTCATCCTTGTCATCCCAGATGACAACCAAATGGATTTCAGACTTGTGACTGAAGGTGTCCTAGACCATCCCGACTTCCTTCCTGAGCATGGATATAGAAGCCAGCCCAGAAGAAGCCAGCCATACCTACCTGACATTGACCTACTGGTCCAGCTGGGCAATGAGAAGTGCTTGCTGTTTTTAGGGGTCAATTCGGGGTGGTTTATGACTCGACATCAGAATTAGTGCCCCTCTAACTCTAACGGTGTTTAATCCTATTCCTGCCCTTGTTCTGGAATTTGAAGTTATCTATTTCTCCAGTCTGTGCTTCTGCAAAAGTAGCGAAGTATTTGATATACATTTATCTTGGATTAGCCAGCCAAGAGTTATGCTAACCTCATGGGAAGTTTTTAGATGTACCAAGCATGTGGTGTCACCCACGTGGGTTTTGTTGTGATACATGGCATCCCTCAGAGAGAAACGCATAGGAGGACATGGCGTGTAGCTAGGAAGGAGCCATGGGGTATTGTTCAGGATCTTGAATTTTGGTTCACTAATCCTTTGCTTAGAGCCCCCAGCTCCGACTCCCGTATTGAAGATTGAGCCTATATAATGGTTCTCCTGAATGTGACGCTATTTAGAGATGGAACCTCTGGTAGTAATTAAGCTAGATGAAATTATAAACGTGGCATCTTCATGACAGGGATAGTGCCTTTAAAAGAAGAGGTATTAGGGAGCTTACTCTCTCTCTCTCTTTGCCTTGTTAGGACAGAGAAGGTAGCCCTGAGCAAGACAGGAGGTGAGCCCTCACCAGAACCTGACCAGGTTGGTACTTACATCCCCAATCCCCAGCCTCTGTAATTCTGAGTATGTCAATTTCCCTTTTAAGCTACCCAGCCTGTAGTATTTTGTTATGGTAGCCAGAGCTGACTAATACACAGATGTTTTTAGTGAGACAGATGTTTGGCATTGCTTCAGGGGAAAATAATTTGAATGATTAAATGTATCTTTCACCCCAGATGTTTTGGCAATGTGATGATGTAGCTAAAATGTACATATGGGGAGGCCCCAAGGCTGTCCCATAGAGTAGCTTCTGGACAAAAGAGACACCCTGGGAGGGACCAGAAAAAGCTGCTTCTCTCCTAGGCAAAGGAAGTATGTGTCCCCCACCCTTTTTTTTCCCTTGTTTGAAGAGTAATAGGACTCTGTATGCATTGGGCCATAGTGATTAACAATACACACAGCCTTTTTCTCTGAGCTGGCAACAGATGGCACCTGACAAGTGCACACACTGGTTTGTCCTTTTCGTCCTTCAAGTTGCCGGTAATCACTGTTGAGTCTATGATAGCATCTTCCCAAAGCAAAGTCAGGCCAAGGTCAATGTAGGAGGTGACAGAGTAAAAGAGTGATGAATGGTGACCTGGACCATTTCCTGGTTCCCAGGAAGGATAAAGCCAGCGCTAAGGCATGCACACTAGGAGTAGAAAACTGTGCTTTTCCTGAAACTTCTTTTCTGAAGGTCAAGGATGCTGTAGGTGCTATTCTTCTATGCTTGTGCCTTGGAGGGGGAGGGTCTCTGCATACAGAGGAAGAATATCTGCTGTAGGGCTGACAGATGTTTTCTATGGACACCAGATAGTAAATTTCTTCCTTCCTTCCTTCCTTCCTTCCTTCCTTCCTTCCTTCCTTCCTTCCTTCCTTCCTCCCTCCCTCCCTCCCTCCTTCCCTCCCTCTCTCCCTTTCTCTAATTTTTTTTTTTTTTTGCCAGCTGTAATTATTGCAATGACCCAGCTCTACTGTTGTCAGGTAAACAACCATGGAAACCCCAGATGAATGAATGAGGCTATGTTTGTCAAGTTCATTATCTACCAAAGAGCCTGTAGGTCAGATTTGCTCTGTGAATGGTGGCTAGCCAATGCTAGCCTACTCCTTTCAATGAATTCATGTATCTATGGGGCTTTGAACAGTGCGAGGAACACAGTCATCTCTTTAGCACCCTTGGCCATTGGTTTTCTTTGCCTGGTATGGAGCAGGGCACAAGGTCTCTGCACTAAGAAAAATGGGACTTGAAGACTCAGTTCAGTGAAAAGGATAGTAAGAGGTGAGGGGGGAGAAGGCACACCTTTGACAGAGAATAACTTAAATAGTGTGATTCTTAGGAGCTGGGTAGAGGGTCTGGTCAATAAAGTGCTTGCCACACAAGCAGGAAGCCTTGAGTTCATTCACTAGAACCCACAGAAAAAAGCCAGGTCGGGGTGGTGGCGGTGCATGCTTGCAATCCTAGTACTGGGAAGGAAAGACAAGAGAACCCTTAGGATTCACTGGCTAGACGGTCTAGCCTAATTGGTAAGATCTAGACCAGTGGGGGACACTGTCTCAAAATAGGTGGATGGCATTTTTGTCCCCCCTCTGGCTTCCACATAGACTCTTACATAAGCACATGCAACTCCCACCCAGAACATGCTCACACAGCATGCACACACGGATTAAAAAAACAGGTTGGTTCTATTGTGGTTCTGTCTTGTAGTACCATGAGATTAACAGGATACATCCCATCCTGAGACAAGCCACCCTCCCTTTCTTTTGTATATTAACTTAACTTTATAAGCTAGCAGTCTAGATTCTGCATGCGTAAGCACACTGGTACCCTGCACCCACAGTATCCAGCAGAATCATGAAGCCATTATCATGGCAAGGCAAAGGAAACAGTATTAATGATGAAGGGTAAAATATCACTTTGCATGATCCAGATCTAGTGTCCACGCTTACAGTGCTCTTAAATGATTTACAAATCTTTTCACTCAATGCTGGTTGCATTGACTTTTCCATTGCGATATTAGCTCTTTGCAGGTGTGTGAAAACATTCAAACATGATGAATTGTTTCTCCAAGAGCCAAAAGGTAAATGATGAAAGAATTGGACAGAAAACATGTTAACAAGATATTTTATATTAGCTCCAAGGAGTTAGATCAATTACTGTGATGTGTTACATGTTCAGAAGTCAGGAAATTCTAAATTATGGTTCCCAGTATGAACGTAACTCAGCCCCTTTGCACATGCAATATTTTATATGACTCTGTATGGTGTTAACTTTAATGCTTTAACATCTATGCTTAATGTGGTGACTATAAATTTCAATTTCTTGACTTCAGAGGTTATAACATTTTACCATCCAGCTGCCTTGACAAACTTAGGGCATTCAAATATTTCTGGGTATAATATTTTGCAAATAAATCTATATAGATGGGCCTGGTCTTTTTCATCGAATTGTGTGTGTGTGTGTGTGTGTGTATGTGTGTGTGTATGAGCACGTACACACGCACGTGCACACACACATACAGAGAATGTAGTCTGTCTCTGTTTACCTCTGTGGCTTTGCTTTAGATGTTTCAAGACTGGAGAGACTGGACAATTGTCACTTTTCACTTTTCAGTAACAATTTATATTATTCACATCAAGTTATATCTGGAGAAAGAAGAATTTTCTGAATTTTGTTATGTCATTTATGAAGGTTTTGGTTACCCTAGCAATAATGTGAGAGTATCCGGTAAGTCTAGAACTTAATGCCAGATGCATTATTCACAGTGTCACAACTATAAATAGAATCTTCTTAACATTTGGATCTAATACCAGAGTCAGATGTGAGAGTTGTGAATTAAAAATTCCACATGACTAGAATTTAATCAATTATTCATTGTAAGAAGATGATACAAGGGGCATTTATCCATATATATATCCTTGCTATTGGACACAAATTATTTTAGACAAATAAATTGCTCTAGTTACAGAGAACTCCATCTCCATGTGCTGATCCCAATACATCTCAGGACTGCAATTTTCTCTGGCTTTAGCAAATAGCTTGTGAAACACCTGTCCTGGCCACTGTTAGTAGAAAGTATATGGGAGCCAGGAGGGAAACTGGGCTCTTAACTACTTTGCTGGAGTAATTAGTCCCAAGTTCACTGTTATTAGGGGGAGAACTCTACCCACTTCTCATACCTACATAAAGGTACAGTGAATATGGACTGTACTTAATATGCTCAGGTGTGCAGGAAATGTTACTTTTATTTATTTTATTTAAAATGACTTAATATTAGCTCCTGGGACCCCTCCTCCCAAACTGCTCTGTGCTGAACAGAAGAGCCATGTGCTAAATATCAGAATACTGAAAAGCTAGAATAATATCAGAAAGAAGATAGGGTGTACATACAGTCACCAAGAATGAGCTGGAATGTCTATACCAACAGCAGACAAAGTAGATAAACAGACAGATATATCTAACTGGGCTTGACACATGCTTTAATCTCAGCACTTGAGAGGCAGAGGAAGGTGAATCTCTGTGATATGAGGCTAGCCAGGTCTATATAATGAGTTCCAGGCCAGTTAGGGCTACATAATGAGACACTGTCTCAACAAACAACAAACAAACAAACAAACAAAAACAAAACAAAACAAAACCCCGAACCCATATTTCTGGAGCTAAATGAAGGCTCTTGATGAGGTTTGAGGAGGTAACTGCAAAGAAGAATAATTCTAAACGTGCATACATTTCATGATATAACCACTGAATAAATAAAGCAAAATCTGCACTAAGGGGAAGGAGATAGTGACAAATTTGTCTTCAAAATTGGATTTGAAGAGCAAATTGTCCCAAGTATTAGAATAAGCAGTTATTTTAATAGAATGTTTCAAGCACAACTGTTAGAATCTCCAGATAAAACATATGTAAAGCTATGAAGGGGATGGTGGCTGTTCTGTTATTCCCTGAAAGCTCATACAAATTACACACTGATTTGATTTTTTTTTCAAGTACATATGATGTATTTCTTTACCAACATAGACCATGTTTTCTGGGATAAAGCAATAGCAACAAATTTCCAAAGATTACCATGACATGTCACACATTTTCAGCCATGGTGAAATTAAGCTAGAGATAAGTACCAAAAGATAACTAGAAAGCCCTAAAAAAAATTTAAAATAATGCAACACATTTCTGAGTAACCCCTTGGGTATGAAGAAATCACAATAAAAAATAGAATACTGTTTCACTGAATGATAAAAGACAACATAAAGCTTTTAGAAGAAAACTAATCCACGAATAAGAAGGAGGCGCACAGCCTTCGGTGGACATACCAGAGAAAGGAAAAATCTGGAAAGCAAAGGTGTTGTATTACACCCTGAGGAACTTTAAAGAAAAATAACCACAGGGAAAATTAAAAGCAAAGGCAGTTGAAAGAAGAGCACAGAGGTAAATCAAGAAATTGATTAAGTACAAAGCAAACACGTAGCAGAGAGGACCAACAGACCGAAGTTGATTCTCAGAAGTCACTAATGAAATTGAGAAACCCCTAAGAAACTAACAAAGTCAGTAAACACAAACGGCCAACTTCAAGAGTGAAGAGGGGAAACATCAGAGAGATGCTATAGATGTCATAATTTAATTAAAAACCAGTGGATTGAAACAGGATGATGTCAGAATAGAACGGAATCTGAAAAATGGTTCTCACAGATGTCACCTGACCCCGTGTCCTGGCATCATAGTGGTGACAAAAGGGACATGTAAGTGCATCTCTTCAGTTGGCTAGCTGTCGTTGCTTTTCCTGCTGTGCACAAAAATTCACATTCAGACGGAACATTAATTTAACTATAGAAGGTGAACGCTGCTGCGGCAAAGTGTTTAAGAACATCTCATGAGTTACAGTGGACACAATTTCATAAAGAGAATGTAAAAAATACGATCTAGAAAAAGTAAGATTTCTAAACTGACATACGTTAAAATTACGAATTTCCACTCATCAAAAACATTGATAAAAAATTGAAATGTCAAACCACTGAATACGTACAAATACTTGCAGAGGAAAAGTCCAAGGAAGGACCTGTTTCTAAATTAAAAATCAAAGCAAAAACTAAGGGCCTGGGGAGATGAGATGGCTCAGTGGTCAGAGACACTCGAAACTCTTGTCAAGGACCCAAGTTCAGCTGCCAGCACCTGTGGTGGGTGGCTCACAAGTAATGAGCTCCAGCTCCAAGGGATCTTCTGCCCATCCTGGGCACTTGCACTCACATGCACATACCCACACAGCACCATCTCCTACAGACCTAGACATATTTTAAAATAGAATAAATCTTAAAAAAGAAAACCAAAATCCAAACAATCCTTGTGTTAGTCTCCTTGGGCTGTCGTAACAAAATGTCATGGACTAGATAGTCTAAATAACAACAGCAACAACAACAACAACAACAACAACAACAAATCATTTCTTCTTCATGCTGCTGAAGGCTGGAATGTTCAAGGTCAGATTCTGACATGAACCTGAAACTAGAAACAACTCAAGAAACCTATTAATCATAAGGCAGATGTGCAAATTATGATGTAGACACATGTGTCTATTGAGCAGTAAAGAACTTCTCATGTGAACTACAGCTGCACACAAAAAATCTAATATTGAATAAAGGATGGTAAACACATGAGAACACCTGGTAGGATAGGACTCTGTGTAATGTTCAAAATGTGTTTTAATAATGCATAGTGATACAAGTCAAAGGAAGTTTTTAGAAAATCGTAATGACACAAATAGAAATTCCAGGTTCTGTAATATTTTGTCATGCTTGGTAGTTCTATGGGTATGTTGACTGTACATAGTTCATTGGTCTACACAGGTAAGACTTGTGAACTTGAGTCAGACATGTCAAAGTTCATACAAAAGTTTTCAGGAATGAACTGGCTATTGGTGATATGTGCTTGTTCCTAGAATTGGAGAAACTGAGGCAAGAAGATCATGAACTGGAGGCTCACTTGGGGCACTAGTGAGATTCTGTCTCAACAAATTTTCAAGGATGTGTGTAATTAAATCAGTTGTTCTGTCTTTCTTGAGCATTTATGGAACAGCAAAGAAGAAAAGTGTTGTCAGATGTGTGTGTGTGAGGAGACACTGGAGGAGCAGCTGAGAGGAAACTCCTCACACAACAGCTCATCTCCCTCAGATCTGTCTGCTTGGGGAGTTGCTGGTATAAAAATGCAGGAATGGGTCCCCAACACTGATGTTTTAAAATACAAAGACCTCCATCCTTCTGTTTAGGTCTAATTAACCTGCTCTTGAGAACTCAGAATTGAAAATGAAGAATTCCATCACCCTAAGCTGAGTTTGTGGATGTACTTGAGGAAAAGCGTAGCTGTTTAGAAGGTGGTTTTCACAGAGAAGAAAACAGCATCCTGGGCTTTTCATTGACTCACTTCAAGGTCTTCTGGGCTTTGCATGTTACTGCTTTGACTTATGTAAAGATCCACTTTCTGTAGCTTGCAAGCCAAATGATAATAATTATAGTTTTTAAAAAGCCAACATAGTGGATAACAAAGGCTTCAAACAAATGCCAACATATCCAAAATGAGCAGATGATGACGTCAGGAACTCTATGTAGTGATTCTCCTTGACAGGTATGTTTTGGTATCAATCCTCACCTTCTGTGCAGGTACTGCTTTTCTATTCAAATTGCAGAGCATCTGAACACTATATTCAAACGTATACATTATATGAAAAGGCAACAGGGAATTGCTTTGAATAATGGAAAATACCACTGTGTTGGAAGAATTTAGATTCTGAAGCTATTTCCATTTGCATTTTACATATGTGTACAAGCATTCCACAAAATGCTGAGCACAGACATGACTTGCTATGTGAGTTGAATGTTGTGCCAGTAGATGATTAGAAGGAGGAATTTTTTAAAAAAATATATGTCTAGGACAGTGAAGAGATGGAGCTGATGTCTTTGAATGACATAACAGTTGAGCACTGTACAGTACATCTTAGTATCATGAAGACCAGTAAATTCAAGAATTACTAGTTTTGTGATTATGAAACATATGCATTCATAGTTTCAGCTTCTTTCCTTTTTTTTTCTTCCTTGACCAGGTGTGCTATTTTGTGCACCATCATTTCTGTATTGAAGACTTTGGTTTTCTGTGTGTGTGTGTGTGTGTGTGTGTGTGTGTGTGTGTAAGCATGCCTTCTCTTTTCAGAAGGAGGGTCTTACTTCCCCTCATTCACTATCATGCTATCAAACCAAACTTGAAGTTAGTATGACCTCTGTGGCTTTCTTTTCAGAAACTTATTTGAAGAGTTTGAGTTGTATGTATGCATGAATTTTGAGATGTTGTTGATGGGATTCAAGTTCTTTTAACTTGATTTTTTATTATTTTTTTTAAATACATACTTAATAAAAATTTCTGTTCATGTATATATGTATGTAGCCTGGGTGTCTGCAGCCTGTGTCTGGGTGCCTCCAGTGGCCAGACATTTGTTATCTGCTCATAGTGGTTGCTAAGAACCAAACTTAGGTCCTCTGTGAGATCACTTCATGCTCTTAACAGCCGAGACATCTCTCCAGCCCCCGATTTTTTGAGACAGGGTTTCTCTGTGTAGTTTTGGTGCCTGTCCTGGATCTTGCTCTGTAGACTAGGCTGACCTCGAACTCACAGAGATCCACCTGGCTCTGCCTCCCAAGTGCTGGGATTAAAGGCAGGTGCCACCACTGCCCAGCCAGCCCCCAGGTTTTATTCTTGCTATTTATTTTGTGTGTGTGCTCTTGCTTTTGTTAGTAGTGGAATTGAAAGGCCTGTGTTATAGTTTTTATACTCAATGATCAAATTATTTACATCCCATCTCTGTTTTCTTTAGTTGTTATTCTCTTAGACTTGGAAAATATTATAACTTTTAATTCTTGTCTCTTTTGAATAACATCCATCTTGAGATCTTTAGACTATTTTCTTACTACTCTTGACTTGAAGTATATTTTAAATCAGTCTCCAGTGCTTCTTCCTGTTATAATACAAATGCCATTCTCTTTAGCATGCAATTGTTCATAATCAGGAAATAGGAAATAGGAAATAGGGTCAAACAACTCTCCTCTGTGTTCTTGTTTTTCACACGGCCTTTACTGGGACTCTGCTAATGTTCTATCTTCAATGAAACAGGTAAAAACCAATTCTTTTTTTAATGGAAAACTTTGCTTTTCAAAACAGCTTTGAGATACAATTCACATTCTGTTCAATTCAGACAGTTAGGGTGTACAGTTCAGTGGTCTGGGGTATGTTTACAGGAATAATCGGCCATCACCACACTCAGTTTTAATGTTTTCTCACTTCAAAAAGAAATACCGAGCCTCTTAGTTATTGTTCCACTTTCCTTTGTCCCCCGCCCCCAGCCCCAAGTGACTGTCAATCTACCTGTGTCTCTAGGTTTCCTTGTTCAGACTTCCCTATGGATTTTGACACACAGTATCCAGTCTTTAGTGACTCTCTTTTTTCACTTAACACAGTGTTTTCACATTTGGGGATATCGTAGCACAGGTCAGTACTTCATTACTTACATGGCAAAGTCTGATGCACTTTTGAGATCCCATCATTTTTTGTTTATCTATTCCTCTGCTAGTGGAAATTTAAGTTGTTTTCCATTTGGCTGGTGTGAATATTACCACTGTATACACTGGAGTGTAAGCATCTGTGTGTGTGGACATGTGCTCAGTATTATTGTGTATAAACCTGAAATTGCTTCATTGTGTAGCTAATCTATGCCAAATCCTTTGAGCATCAGCTAAAAGTTTCCCAGAATACCTTGACTCTCACTGGGAGTTTTAAAAACCAAATCTTTATCAACATATACATTTGTCCCTGGAGGAACAAGCCATTTTAATAAAAATGTTTGATTCTATAATAGATTAAAATCAAAGCCCCTTTGGTCAAGTGCTTTCCTGTACATTAATAATTGTGTTAGGATTTTTATACATTTATGCTCAAACTTTAGCCGTGGTCTACCCTTGAATATAACTTTTCTAATCCCTCACATTACAGGCTTAAAGAAGTTGCCAGTCAATAAATAACCTAGGACTAGAGAATGGTAAGAAACACATAATACTCAAAGTGAAATGAAATGTTAGGTCTATGTCACCCCAAAGCCTTAGCTATTTCCATTTAGGAACATGTTTGTGGACAAATTTAAAAATGTCAACCTAAAGGATACCGCATGAAGACGTGTTGTGGAAGGGCCAGCACTGCTTGATGGATATATGTGTTTGGGGGGGGGTACATGGGGCGCTTGCTCCTTGTTTGATTTCTCAGTGGATGTTTGATGAATAGGCACTGATTCAGGAGATGAATTGTTTCTAGGGGTTGCTAGCGAAGTAACCAGGTGGCTCCCTTCCGTGATGCACTTCGTGTGTTAGCATACTCAGTGCTGTGGAGAGACTTCAGCTGAGCGAAGAAACTCAGAGTCAGCACAGGTGACTGTGGCAGGACTCCAGAAGCTGTGTGCGCCCTCCTTCCATGCGCCTGACTCGGGCGCTGGCATCAGCATTGCTAAGGACGAGGGTACTTGTGGGCTCTGGGCTCAGCAATGGTACTTGGGCTGTCAGCTGTCAGCTGAGGGCCCAGAGGCATTCTCATCACAAAGAGATCAGAAGAGCTCATCACCAGGAGGGTGTTGGAGCTTAGTCTACTTCCTGGACAGAGGAGCTCTCTTCGGGGTAGGATGTAATCAGGCACCCTCTTCTGCTCCAATTGCACATGGCTGCTTCTAGTAGCTTTGCCTGGTGTCTGTTGGCATCCATCAGCAGATTGACTGAGCGGAAATCTGAGGGAAGGAAGGGGCCTGTACTGCTCGTGGGAGAGAAGAGAGTTATCTTCCATGAACAGTATCAGTTGCCTACCCTTTTAGCCCATGGACCAAATGATAAGATCTTATGGCCGTGACGAGGGTAAGGAGGAAGCTGGAAGGATGCCCGTGAATGTGTCAGTATCTGCCCAAGTATTGCCAAACAGGTATGGACGTTTTTGTGCATGAAGGAACAGATAAAAGCAAAAGGCATACAGCCTGGTCTTCTGCCCAAGTCCCCAAGAGAATGAAAGCCTGGTTTTTTCTGTGTTGTCTTTTCTGTCAGGCTTTCATTTATATTCAGAGTAGAGATACGTAGGGAATGCCCATAAAGAAATCATCTCTGGATTGAGAAGAAAAATTCACGAGCTTGCCAGAATATATAAGAAGACTTGGCCTGTTAAGACTTATATAGTAAAGTGAGATTTTGTAAAATAAAACTATTCATAATGGTGGGGCAGCCAGTGACCCCTGGAGCATAGGCTTTTTGGGAGCCTATACAGAATGCAGAAGATGTGATAGAGGTTGATACATTTGTTAAAGGAATGAGTGTGTCCACACACAGGGGAAGGCAAGGTTCAGTAGAGATGCTGAGCTCTGGAATTTCGTTCATGGATCTGCCCCTCCCTGAGTACTAATGGTCTGATTTCCCAATCTCTCAATGTTCTCATTCATAATATTCGGTTCACATGAACAACCAACTTGTATCAAAGTTCTGAGAATGGAATGAGATCACACATCCAAAGAGGTACTCGTGGTGCCAGGTTTGCAGTCAGGGTTGTCTTCGGAAATGAAGGCTTGTGAGCCAGTGAGGCTGATCCCGGTGGAGCTGAAATCAATGTGTTAATGCAAGAACTGGGCCTATTCCCAGTTCTGCAACCAGCAACATGGGTAATTTGGATTAAATTGGTTCCTCTCTCTGGATCTCGAACGCCCTCCGTATAGAGGGAAGTGACTGGAGAAGATGGCCTCTGAAATTGTAGCCCAAACTTTCAGTTTATGATGGTGTTATAAGTTCAAATCCCTATGGGGACCAGGCAGGCAATGCTAACAAGCCAAGCAAACTGAATGGAGGGAAACTAGACTCAGCATCCAGGGGTAGTAGAGGGGAGTCGGGACACTGTACACTAAGTACTGATGCCAAGTGCTGCCATATGGAATGTGTGCTCAGCAGTATTATGCATTCTGGTTTTCTCTGAGAAGCCAGGAACCCACATTTTCTACAAGTTTTATGATCTCTGAAAGCCAGCAACTAACTCTGTTTTCGTTAGTTTGTTTTAAGTGCTATTTGGGCCCCTGTGCTGTGAACCAGACAAAACACATCTGTGGGTCATTGGTTTGTGGCTTCTGGTTTAATACAGGGAAGGAATGACCAAAATCTGAAGAACAGGGTTCTTCTAAAAAGGTTTACGAAAACGGAATAACTCATTGTTTCACCCCATCTCTGTTCCTGTAACTGATACCATAACTGGTAATTAGTAAAAAAGACAGAGGCTTTTTAATTCAGTTCATGATTTTGGAGCCTGGGGAGTCTAAAGGCATGGCATTGGCATCCAGTGAGGATGTTCGTTCTGTGCTGTGACATGGCAGAGGGCATCACATGGCTACACAGAGCCAGCATGTATCAGAGAGAGCTCATGTTTATAAAGAAGTCAATCCCTGATACCTCAGGAGTCCATGAATCCAAGAGTAGATTTGTCCATTCATAAGGGCAGAGCCATTATCACCCAATCACCTCTGATAGGTCCCAACATGTGGCTGTAGTAATTTAAGACCTCAATACATGGATTCCAGGGGGCTTACCCAAACTGCAGTACTTACTGATCTCTGCTTTGCATATCATGATTTCCAGGGGCAGGTGACTGAACCTGCCACCAACAAGATTGGCTTCAGGTAGTAAGAGGACTAATGCTGAGGTGCTTTCTCTGCTATTTCCTGCTGCTTTGGGGATATTTTAAATTGTTTCAGGGTGTTGAGTGGCTTAGGACTTTTTTGGGGGGGAGGGGTGTTTCGAGACAGGGTTTCTCTGTGTAGCTTTGTGCCTTTCCTGGAACTCGCTTTGGAGACCAGGCTGGCCTCGAACTCACAGAGATCTGCCTGCCTCTGCCTCCCGAGTGGCGTGTGCCACTACTGCCCGGCGGCGGCTTAGGACTTTGGAGAGTACTGACCCAAATGAGCCTATGTTCTCTCCATTTTCCCCCTAGATAGAGTTTCATGAAACTCAGACTGGCCTCAAACTTGTTATATAGCCAAGGATGACCTTGAACTCCTGATCATCCTGCCTCTACCGACCTTAGTGTTGGAATTAAAGACATGTATCTCCATACCTGGTTTTCCCAGGACTTTATGCATGCAACACAAGTACTCTACTAGTTGAGTGACACCCCTAGCTACTTAAGTTCCCTTTTGTAATGATTACAGTTGACTCTAAGTGAGAATTTTTAATGAATAGATTGGATGACCTATAAGAATGTGGAAGTTAGAAAAAGGTGGAGTATGAAGAACCCCCGTATCCTGGTTTCATTCTCTTATAATGATAAAATACTACATCTAAAACCAACTTAAAAGAGAAAAGGCTGATGTTAGCTCACAATTCCAGGTACAGTTCATTATGGGAGAAATCAAGGCAGCAGGAGCTAAAACAGAGAGCAACATTATAGTCATAGTCAAAAGCAGAGAGAACTTAACACACGTTTGCTTGTGCTCAGCTTAATTTCTCCATTCTTACATAGTTTAGAATGGCCTGCCTAGGGGATGGTGTTGCCTATAGTGGGTCTTCCTACATCCGTTAACTCAGCTAAGACAAAGATACCTCCACTATAGACTACTGACAATGGTTGAGAGACTGCCTGAACTGTCCTACTTTGATGATCAGATGGCCAAACACCCTAACTGTCATGATAGAACTCTTATCCAATGACTGATGGAAGCAGATACAGAGATCAAATGGCCAAGCCCCAGGTGGAGCTCCAGGAGTCCAACTGGCAAGAAAGAGGAGGAATTATATGAGCAAGAGATATTGAGACCATGATTGGAAAAAGCACAGGGACAAATAGCCAAACTAGTGGAAACACATGAACTGTGAACCAATAGCTGAGGAACCCCCAACTGGATCAGGCCCTCTGGATAAGTGAGACAGTTGATGAGCTTGAAATATTTAGGAGGCCCCCAGGAAGTAGGCCTGGGACCTGTCCTTAGTGCATGAGCTGGCTTTTTAGAGCCTGGGGCCTATGCAGGGACACTTTGCTCAGCCTAGGTAAAGGGAGGAGGGGACTGGACCTGCCTCAACTGAATCTACCAGGCTGAGCTGAATCCCCAGGGGAGACCTTGCCTTGGAGGAGATGGGAATGGGGGGTGGGCTGGGAGGAGGATTTGGGGAGGGGTGGGAGGATGGAGGACAGGGGAATCCGTGGCTGATATGTAAAATTAAATTAATTATAAAATAAAAATATTTATATAAAAAAGACAACCTTTCCCACAGACACGCCCACAGGCAAACCCAATGTAGAAAACCTCCATGGTGACTGTCATTCCAAGTGAGTCTCTGCTGTGTCAGGGTGACAGTTAAAGCTAGCTCTCACATCTTTTATCTGCTGTTTTTGAGTTTGCAAGAAGGAGTCTGGAGACAAGAGATTGGTTCCCTTTGTCCAGAATCACAGTGGTGGGGTTTGAGGCCTGGGCAAAGACACAAAACCTCAATGGTCTTAATGTAGCGTGGGCCAATGAGGAATTGTTCAAGAGCCAGGCTTGTGGTCCACTGAGAGTCTTTCTGGATGGGTGTCTGTCAGTTCCAACAGATGGAGGTTCATGTTGAATCCACTGACTGACTTCAAGCAGACATTGGCAGGAGTCAAACAGAGGGAGCCATGGCCTTCAGATCATCCTGCAGCTGGCCAGCTGACCAAATCAATCGACTTTTTGTAACTGCTGATTTTTCATTTGGCATCATAAAAACTCAACCTAAATAAAGCATTAGCCTCTAGAATGTGTTTAAATTGAATTTCTGGATACTTTGGCATTTGTCCAGTTTTAAATAAGTTCTGATCTAACTGTATCTAATCTCTAATCAAAGAATCCTTTGGATATGGAACATTCCCGTTAATAATGATACCTTAGACATCCATTAAGTCTGGACATTAATTTTATGGAAATTCTCTAATACATCTCCATTAGGATTTTTTTCTGGGCAAAATTAGTAATAAAAGCTTTTAATAAATGTCATAAATATCTATGTTCAATCAGACTATTACTCAAATTAAAGCCAGACCAAAATAGAAAATAGTTACCTCTACTAACGGCCCTGACCTTCAGAAGGCATTTTGAAGAAAGAAATTATGTGTTCTGTTATTACTCAAAATGCGTTTATTACAAAGAATAATTAGCTAGAGGGAATAAATCATGAGTTATTTGACTACAATGTGAACGCTCTGGTTTTGAATCCATTTCTAGTGATTCTTGCAATAAACTCTGTGGACTCCCTGCCCACTCTGTAAAGAAGGCTTTGCAGCCAAGTGAGTCACAACTTCAGGCTTCGTGGCCAGTCATGAGATTCTGGGTGAGTTATTTACACTTTTGAATCACATCTCCAATATTTTTTTGTTTGTTTGTTTTGATTTTTTGAGACAGGGTTTCTCTGTGTAACAGTCCTAGCTGCCCTGGAACTCGCTTTGTAGACAAGGCTGGCCTCGATCTCACAGAGCTCCGCCTGCCTCTGCCACCCAAGTGCTGGGATTAAAAGGGTGCGCCACCGCGCCCAGCAATCTTCGCTATCTTTGAAATGAATCACTGGAACCTACTTGGAGTCAGATGAGAGTCTAACAAGATTTTTAAAATATTTATTAATAATTAAATGCGCACATATACTGTGGCACACACGGAGATCAAAAGACAGCTTTGTAGAGTCAGTTTTTGCCTTCACTTTTACCTGTGTTCTAGAAATCAATATATATATATATATATATATATATATATTTTTTTTTTTTAATTTTTATTTTGCAATACAATTCAGTTCTACATATCAGCCACAGATTCCCTTGTTCTCCCCCCTCCCGCCCCCCTCACCTTCCCCCCAGCCCGCCCCCCATTCCAATCTCCTCCAGGGCAAAGCCTTCCCCACAGACTGAGATCAACCTGGTGGACTCAGTCCAGGTAGGTCCAGTCCCCTCCTCCCATGCTGAGCCAAGGGACCCTGCATAGGCCCCAGGTTTCAAACAGCCAACTCATGCAATGAGCACAGGACCCAGTGCCACTGCCTGGATGCCTCCCAAACAGATCAGGCCAATCAACTGTCTCACCCACTCAGAGGGCCTGATCCAGTTGGTGACCCCTCAGCCATTGGTTCATATTTCATGTGTTTCCGTTTGTTTGGCTATTTGTCTCTGTGCTTTATCCGACCTTGGTCTCAACAATTCTCTCTCATATAAACCCTCCTCATTCTCGCTAATTGGACTCCCAGAGATCCACCTGGGGCCTAGTCATGGATCTCTGCCTCCAGATCCATCAGTAGTTGGATGAGGTTTCTAGCACGACAATTAGGGTGTTTGGCCATCCCATCACCAGAGTAGGTCAGTTCGGATTGTCTCTCGACCATTGCCAGCAGTCTGTTGTGGGGGTATCTTTGTGGATTTCTGTGGGCCTCTCTAGCACTTTGTTTCTTCCTATTCTCATGTGGTCTTCATTTACCATGGTCTCCTATTCCTTGTTCTCCCTCTCTGTTTTTGATCCAGCTGGGATCTCCCACTCACCCAAGCTCTCTTTCCGTCGACCCTCGCCCTTCACTACCCCCACTCCTGTCCAGGCTGTTCATGTAGATCTCATTCCATTTCTCTGTCGTTGGGCGATCCCTGTGTCTTTCTTGGGGTCCTGTTTTCCAGGTAGCCTGCCTGGTGATGTGAGTAGCAGTCCAGTCATCCTTGTTCCACATCTAGTATCCTGTTATGAGTGAGTACATACCATGTTTGTCTTTCTGAGTCTGGGATACCTCACTCAGGATGATTTTTTCTAGATCCATCCATTTGTCTGCAAACCTCATGATGTCATTGTTTTTCTCTGCTGAGTAGTATTCCATTGTGTATATGTACCACATTTTGTTTATCCATTCTTCAGTTGAAGGGCATCTAGGTTGTTTCCATGTTCTGGCTATTACAAACAACGCTGATATGAACATAGCTGAACAAGTGCTCTTGTGGTGTGGTTGAGCATTCCTTGGGTATATGCCCAAGAGTGGTATAGCTGGATCTTGGGGGAGATGGATTCCCAATTTTCTAAGAAATCGCCATATTGATTTCCAAAGTGGTTGTACAAGCTTGCATTCCCACCAGCAGTGGAGGAGAGTTCCCCTAGCTCCACATCCTCTCCAGCATAAGGTGTCTTCAGTGTTTTTGATCTTAGCCATTCTGACAGGCGTAAGGTGGTATCTCAGAGTTGTTTTGATTTGCATTTCCCTGATGATTAGGGATGTTGAGCAATTCCTTAAATGTCTTTCAGCCATTTGAGTTTCCTCTGTTGAGAATTCTCTGTTTAGTTCTATAGCCCATTTCTTAATTGGACTGTTGGGCATTTTGATGTCTAATTTCTTGAGTTCCTTAAAGAAGCCAAAAGTGCACAATGGAAAAAAGAAAGCATCTTCAACAAATGGTGCTGGCAAAACTGGATATCAACATGTAGAAGGCTGCAAATAGATCCATATCTATCACCGTGCACAAAACTTAAGTCCAAGTGGATCAAGGACCTCAACATAAATCCAGCTACTCTGAACCTGCTAGAAGAGAAAGTAGGAAGTAGTCTTGAACACATTGGCATAGGAGACCACTTTCTAAATAGAACACCAGTAGCACAGACACTGAGAGAAACAATCAATCAATGGGACCTCTTGAAACTGAGAAGCTTTTGTAGGGCAAAGGATACGGTCAACAAAGCAAAGCGACAGCCTACAGAATGGGAAAAGATCTTCACCAATCCCACATCTGACAGAGGACTGATATCCAGAATATATATATTTTTTAAACCAGGCTTCCAAGAGCCTTTACCCACTGAGTAATGTAGACTGTTCCAAACAAGATTTTCTAAGGGGCCCATGTAGTGCTGCACATTACCAGCAGGTGGCGCTCTCTAAGTGGAAGCCGTTGTTGTTATACAGGATGGAGGAGTGAGTTACCACCTTTTCTGAGAATGGGAAAGAAGGTTTTTATTCTCATCACCATGTTTGGAAAAATCCAGATCTTTTCCTGCCTTTCTTTGGTCATTTCTTTCCCATAATCTCTCTAAGAAGCTAAGTTAGAGTGATAGAGGGAAAGGAATATTGTTGCTGTCATCCCTTGGTTTCCATCTGAAGCGTTAGGATGCAGCAGGATCTTTTTTTTTAAAAAATTTTATAAATTTTATAATTAATTTAATTTTACATATCAGCCACAGATTCCCCCATCCTCCCTCCTCCCGCCCCCCCTCACCCCCAATCCACCCCCCCATTCCCACCTCCTCCAAGGCAAGATCTCCCCTGGGGATTCAGCTCAGCCTGGTAGACTCAGTTGAGGCAGGTCCAGGCCCCTCCTCCCTTCACCCAGGCTGAGCAAAGTGTCCCTGCATAGGCCCTAGGTTCCAAAAAGCCAGCTCATGCACTAGGGACAGGTCCTGGTCCCACTGCCTGGGGGCCTCCTAAACAGTTCAAGCTCATCAACTACCTCACTTATCCAGAGGGCCTGATCCAGTTCCATGGAGGCTCCTCAGCTATTGGTTCATAGTTCATGTGTTTCCACTAGTTTGGCTATTTGTCCCTGTTCTTTTTCCAATCATGGTCTCAATATCTCTTGCTCATACAATCCCTCCTCTTTCTCGCCCATTGGACTCCTGGAGCTCCACCTGGGGCCTGGCCGTGGATCTCTGCATCTGCTTCCATCAGTCATTGGATGAGTTCTATCATGACAGTTACGGTATTTGGCCATCCAATCAACAGAGTAGGTCAGTTCGGGCTTTCTCTCGACCATTGCCAGTAGTCTATTGTGGAGGTATCTTTGTGGATTTCTGGGGACCTCTCTAGCACTTTGCTTCTTCTTATTCCCATGCGGTCTACATTTATCATGGTATCTCTTTCCTTGTTCTCCCTGTCTGTTCTTGATCCAACTGGGATCTCCTGCTCCCCTAAGCTCTCTTTCCCCTGACCTTTGCCCTTCATTACCCATCCCCCTTATGTCCAGTTTGCTCATGTAGATCTTACCCATTTCTCTGTCGTTAGGCGAAACTTGTGTCTTTCTTAGGATCCTCTTTACTAGGTAGCCTCTCTGGAATTGTGAGTAGCAGTTTAGTTACCCTTTGCTTTACATCTAGTATCCACCTATGAGTGATTATATACCATGTTTGTCTTTCTGAGTCTGGGTTACCTCACTCAGGATGATATTTTCTAGTTCCATACCTTTGCCTGCAAACCTCATGATGTCATTGTTTTTCTCTGCTGAGTAGTACTCCATTGTTTATATCTACCACATTCTATTTATCCATTCATCAGTTGAAGGGCATCTAGGTTGTTTCCAGGTTCTGGCTATTACAAACAATGCTGCTATGAACATAGCTGAGCAGGTGTCCTTGTGGTATGATTGAGCATTCTTAAAAAAGGAAATGCCTATGAAGATACAAGAAGCTTATAGAACACCAAACAGATTAGACCCCCCAAAAAAATCCCCTCGCCACATAGTAATTAAACAACTAAACGTACAGAATAAAGAAAGAATAAGAGCAGCAAAGGACTTATAAAGGCAAACCCAACAGAATAACACCTGATTTCTCAATGGAGCCTTTGAAAGCAGGATCTAATACTCACCCATTGGACTCTCCGGAACAGGAAGCAAGCCAACACTAAAGCTTCTGGGGGAAGTGGGAAACCCTGGTTTCCTTCCTGTCCTGTGTGTGTGCCCTTTGCTTGGCTTTTCTCCATTATCTTAACCCTTGAAAGCCCCCGTTTCCGGGTCACCCTTAAAGTCCTCGCAAGTAGATGATTATAATTTAGAACTACGTTAGAATCTGTCTAGTCGAGGAACTTTCAATCTGTTAGCAGACAGTGGAATCCTCGCATTAAACAAAGTCTTACAAGAAAAACAATAAAGGAGATAAAATTGTCATTGTTCTGGTTTTAAGCAAGAGTTTGGAAGGGTAGAGCATTTTCCTTTTATCTTTCTTCCCCAACCTCCCCCACTGCTGTTCCTAAGAACAATAGTTAACAACACTACTGGTAATAACAGCACTCCAAGAGGATAATTGATCTGCTCAAGGTCACCTGGTTAGTTAATGCAGTGACCAGTGAAGGCACAGGTGTACTTTTACCCTAGGACAATCTTATTATCCTTAGCTCATGTGCTGGACTGTATCATCAAGACTAGCTCTTCATTTCTTATGCTCATCTTTCCTGCCTCTAGATAGAATCTCAGGTCAGTGCTTCTGAGTTCAAGAGAGTCCACAGTCTATACATGTAGATCTAGGTGTGGAGAAGGGGCTTGGACACAAACAATGTCATGGTATAGATTATATAAGTGAGACTTAAATTCATAATTCTTTTTTTTTTAATTTAACCACTCAAGTTCTATGTGCCTAAACTGGGGATTTAAACTTAAAAAATGTTTTATTATTATTATTATTATTATTGTTGTTATTGTTATTGTTATAAATGTAGCCCATGGAATCCTGGTAGCTGGAGTTGTTTTCTCTGTCGTCTGACTCAGATTTGAGAATCCACTGGCTCACCTGTGGGTGGGCCCCATCCGGGCAGGTCCAAACTCAACCTGTTCCTCCATTGTAAAATCAACAAACCTTACAGACAAGCAAGACTGGATTTGGTCTGTGACAAAGTGTGACACTGGAAAGTTTGGAACATAAAGCTAACACCATATGAAAAATGAAATCACCCACAATACACTATTTGATACTTTTAAAAAACATTTAGTATGTTCTCTTGTCTCTTCTTTTTCTTTCTTCTAAATGTAGGCTTTGTTAAGTAATTTCCCTGCTGTAAAACAATATAATTTCTCTGTCTTTTACTCTTTGTGAAGAATATTGTTATAAACAACCATATAGTCAAGCTTTTCTTGTATTAGTTGGAGATCCTCCTGAATGTCATGAGGTGGTGGATTAGAAATGTGCAATTTCAAGGCTTTTTGGTGTCTCTTGACTATCCCCTGGTCTTCATCTCTATTTTGAACTATATACGGTTTATACAATCTTTTCATAGTAGGATTTCCTTTTAGCCTGTTAAAAGTTTTCAGACATCTTCTTGTCTTGTGATAAAAACTCACATTCTGATCATAGCTAAGTAAAACTAGGTGCCATGTTGTTCGTTCTGACCTGAAAAATGGCTGGCTACAGGGAGCAGGCAATGGAAAAATTAAGATAATTTGAACAGAACTTGGAAACTCTCCAGTTATATGTATTATTCTTGTTATCATAGTTTTATGTTCAGTGTTGATATGGGTTGTGATTCTTGGGTTCTTGTCCTGTGAGCCTCATTATTTGATTTAGTCCTTAAAGTAAGGTACATTCCTTATCTGGCAGATAAGGAACCTGGGGTCCAGCAAAGGTGCACCTTGCCACTTGGCACACAACTAATATGGCTGACAGTGACCTCCAGTGATGACCACGTCTTACTTCCTTGCATCTGTGACTATGCAGCAAATGGATGTAGTACATGGGACCTGAGTACCTTGAGCTGGGGATATTATTTTGGATTATCTGGGTGGGCTTTGGAGACTCACAGAGGGATCCAGAGGATCAGTGAAGTAGGAGTTATGGTGATAGACATGTAGTGAAGGGATTGTTGAGAGAGGCCAGGAGCCAATGGATGCAGGTGATCTCTTGAGTTGAAGAAGGCAGGGCACAGATTCCCTCCTGGAATCTTCAGTGCAGCTACCCACCACCCAAGGGGTCCTGAAACCTGCATGGCACATTGCTTTCCCACTGTTTCTAGAGAACCACGGATGCCTTTAGCCAAAGCAACTCTGTTGAGCAGCGTTCTGAACTGTTGGGATGAAACTGGGTTGGAAATGAAGACTTTGCTGCTTACCCTGTCGAAGCTGGTCTATTCCTGCGCAATGTATTTAACTGTCAATGAGAGTGGGCGTAGGACTGTCAATGCAGCTTTCTGAAATGACAAGGGGATAAGATTGGCATTCTGTGTCTTCCTGACTGATGTTAATTATTCCTTTGGTTGGAGTGAATGCAACTTTTGTTCTAAAGTTGTTAATGATAGCCTTCTTATTGCCCCTTTTAATTCCATGAGGGACATATCTGCATTAAAAAAAATTCCATTACATATACATCTGCGGTTACTCTCTTATTTTTCTAAATGTAATTATCCAGCGAGGCTAAATTATGGAAAAGAAATTATAAAAATCTTTTCCTGCCAACCGAATCTGGCCAGCACATTTTTCTTGGTTTGGATGTTGGGAATAGTTTCTTTTTATTCTTTTTCTCCCCTGCTCCTGAGACCCAGCCCTACCCCAGTCCTTTTAAACCCAACACACTCTTCAGTGAGATTGATCTCTCTTAAGGTGGATCCTTGGGCAGGGCACCATTGCCAAGTATATACCTATACATAGTCTGTAGAAATGTGGGTATTATAAGTTTCATACTAATTTTGAGTTATTGTTGCATAGAAAACAAGAATACACATGGTAGCTTTTATGCATTATGAGTTATTCACAGAGTGAAATCATATTTAAAATTATAACTGGGATTTGGGAATGTGGTATTAACTCGGCTAAGTAATACATAATCTATTTTTAGTGAGAGTAAAAATAATTGCAACAATTCTGAAGAAAATTGGCTTATGCTAAAAGGGGCTTAGGTAGGGAACTGGCAGTTAAAGAATAAAAGACTCTAAATTGTTTTTGGTTGTTCACTTGGTCACAGAACCTGTGCAGCCTGGTTCTCAAGCATTTAGTGATAAGAGTGAACAGTGTTCAACTGCTCCTGGATGGTGACTGACGATGGGTAGCCTGTGGAAACTGAAGTGTGTGAATGCCTCCTGCCCCAGGTTTCAAACCTAGGTAGATGCCCCAGAATGCTTTGCAAAGTCATCAAGAAATGAATACAAATTAGCAGGCCCCTTGCTTTCTGTTTGTGCTTACCAATGTCAAAACTAAGCTGTGTGTCCATCATGGGAGGAACGGCTTTGGAAACTCGGTTTTATACAGAAGCAATGTGTTGTATTTCCTTGTGACTTTATGGAGCTCGCTATAGGTTAAATGCCTACCTCCCAAAGTTCATGTATTTTAAATATGATGTGCATGTTCATAGATGGATGGCATTTGGAGACAGGGCTCTATATTAGGGTTAGTTGAGGTCATGAGGGCAGGATCCATGTGATGAGATTAGTCACTTTGTAAAAGAGGAGTAGGGACCAGAGATCACCCCCAGTCTCCTCACATGATGCTGTTTGCCATGTTATCACACGGCAAGAAGACCCCAACTAGATGCCTGTACCCTGTACTTCTCAGCATCTGGAAGAGTAGGAAATACACCTGTTATGTAGAAACCACCAAGGCATGAAATTCTGCTATAACAATGCAAAATGCACCAGGGCAGAGTCTTAGAAATACCTTTGGTGGAGAAGTCAGCAGCATGTTAGGAAGCAAGTGGTCTAAAGGAAGAGCAAGCAAAACCCAGACTAGTTCCTGGCTCTTCCCAAAGCGGCTGCTGCCTAGCCTCCTGGCTTGACCTGGAATCCGAGCTACCCTCACTCTGTGGTGTTGTTCTAGCCCCTATGACTTTGGTTCAGTGGTTTCATTTCTCTGAATTCTAGTGGCCTGCTGTTTAGAATGGGCCTGACAGTAATATTGACATCAAAGGGCACCATGAGGCTTGAAGGAGCTAGTATACTCAAGGTGATTAGACCAGCAGCCACATAGTAAATACCCTGTTAGTAAGAACAATCTTATTTTTCATCTGTTCAATAAAAGTTTGTCAAGTGGAGACATAGGATGCTCTGAGGGACACATGATACTTCTGTGGTGGCAACAAAAAGAGAGAACCCAGAAGAGCTGAAAACTGGATGTTGGGCCAGTGACCTGGATCACTATAGTAAAAGGTACTGTAGGCCTTGGGAATGTTATCAAATGACAAGTCACTATGGCAAATTTGGGAGTAACTCTCTTTTGATTATGTGCCTGAGCTTAACATTTAGCCCAAGTGCACACCTTAATGTATGGCAAAGTGTTTTTTGTGGGTTTCAGAGACGATCATAGGTAGCCATTACTGCCATCTGGGTATATCCATATATACTTGGCTCTTTAAAGTCAAAGTCTGTCACTGTGACTTTGCTCCTCAGTGGCTGCTACCCAGGAAAGCATACCATACAAACAGCAAGAAAGAGGGGATGATTGCATGGGGAACCCCTAGGGAAACAAGAGAAAAGAGTACCCTAGCCTTAGACAGTGCTCATACCCCAGGGAGATTTGATGACCCTGATCAGCTGTGGCTCAGGTAGAAATCATTTTCTCCGAGAGTCCCAAGAGCCGCAGAGGAGTACTCCTTCATCTACCTCAACATGCTCTGTTTTCTGCGTTTGGCTTAAAGGTTCAGTCAGCCCTGTTCCAAACAAGTTGCAGCAGTCACGGGGTCTCTGTTCAAACTGTAGAAGGTCCTTTCATTTCCTCCCTAGCTCTTGGGGGATGATGGCTGGCCCTAAAACATCTGAGGGGAGATTAGCTTGGTTCTGTTCCAACCAAGTCACTGGAATTTCATGTTTACTGGTCTTAGATTGTCTTCTGTTCTTTCCCCCAAAGTATTGGTTCTCAGACTTGGTGGCACAGTGCAATTAAAAATGGCTGGCACTTATGTCCAGCAACAGAGACACTGTGTAAATAGTCTGGAATGGGGCTTTACAAGGCAACTCTCTCTCTCTCTCTCTCTCTCTCTCTCTCTCTCTCTCTCTCTCTCTCTCTCTCTCTGTGTGTGTGTGTGTGTGTGTGTGTGTGTATAGATCAATGGTCAATGCCAGGGATCTTCTTCAATTGTTCTCCACTTTATGCTTTGAGACAAGGTCTCTCATTGAACCAGGAACTTACTGATTTAATTACACTCTCAGGACAGTAAGGCCCAGGGATCTTTCTGTCTTTGCCTCCCTAGCATTGAGATTGCATCCACATGCCACTGCACCTGGCAATTTTTTTTTGTAAAGTGTGTGTTTTAAGGACTATATTCAGTGTTGGTTTTATTGGGGGGGGGGTTGTGTGACAAGCACTTTATCGACTGAACCATCTCCCCAGCTCTTCTGGTGACTCTAATATTTAGCCAACTGTGAGAATCATGGTCTCAAACCTTGATTCATGTGGCCTTCTCAGAGGGCCCATATGTCCTTGGAAACAGGGTCCTAAGGGTAAGTATGAAGTGCCTGGGGTGGGGGTCGTGTAACTGCCTATTTGTTGAGTTTTATTATTTTTTTAATTAATTAAAATATAATTATAAATTTATCCCCCTTCCTCACTTCCCTCAGACCCCCTCTAATGCCCCATCCCCACGCCTTTCAGATTCATGGCCTCTAATACTTTGTTTTTCTTACATACATATACATGTGAGTAAATACAAAGGCAAGTCCATTTAGTGTTCCATATATGTGTAATTTTTAGGGCTGCCACTTCGGACTGGGTAACCTTTCAGGGTTCTCATCCATGAGAAAGATGACTTCTCCCTCCCTCAGCAGTTTTTAATGACCTCTAGCTGTCCATCTTGGTGAGGGGCCCTGTGTGATTTCTCCAGCCATGCTGGCGTGTTAACTGTTGTCATGGATCTTCTGTTTAGGAGAGGATGTCTCAAGATCCATTGGAACCAGTGGGTGGTGATGGCCTCTGATGAGCTGTGGCGGGCAGTTGAGTTTATGCAGATTCCACCCAGAAAACTGCTTTTCTTTTATTGTCTTCATTTTCCTGATTTGGCGATACTCAACTGCTGCTCCATCTGCCAAAGGTCACAGATCCAGCCAGGTACCAGTGTGACTTCCCCTTGAGGAAAGGCATCAGATGTCCTCCACAGGGGCCTCCCTGTCCCTCACAAGGCAGAGTTAATGACTGGAACAAGTTATCATCTCAATTCTGTCATTCTCCAGGCTGTGAATACTTTTGCAGCTTCTAAAAATCGTTGAATGTTTTCCTGGGATACTCACGGCTGTGCAGTCTCTAATGTTACTGTGTTCTCAACACATGCCCCAGGAGATCCAGAGACATGACAGGGGTGGTAGTGACTTGCATTCCAGAATGTGCTTTTAATTTATCTAAACACCTCCCTTACAGATATTTACCAGACTGGGTAACCCAACTCACTATTAGAGATTGCTATGTTGCTAGATGAGTTTGGGCTGAGTAAGACATTTTGTACTATTGGGAGCAGGTATACCAACTGAAAAATGGACGTCATCTCTGAGACCAGGAAGGCATCACATGGTCTAAAATGCATATTCATTTCACTCAGTGATTTTCCTCTCAAATATTGTTTCTACACTTTTGATCACCTTCAATTTTTAATCAAGCTATAAAATAGACTAAAGGTTTATTCAGCCTTTAATCATATGTGTACATGTGTGTGTCTGCATGAAGATGTGAGCATGTGAATTCAGTGCCCATTCAAGCCAGAAGACAGTGTCAGACATCTTGGAGCTGGAGGTATATCATGGGTGGTTGTGATGGGAAAATTGATGCGTTACTATGATACATGATGAATCGTCATTAAAAGTCACTCTAGCAGTGAACCCCATAGGCTGGGTGCACACACTAGGTGGAGGCACTGTATTCCACAGGTTAGCTGCATAGCTGTATAGTGTGTCTGTCTGTGTTTGTTTTTGCCCACATTAGTACCTTTGAGTTTGGGTTCATTTCCCTAGGGCCCCTGCTTTATGGATTGACTACTTTTCAATAGTTTCCAGTCTGGGCTCTCCTTTTTGCTGGCTTCTGAGCTAATTACTTACTCCTGGAGTCAATTATTCTCTTCAGGGGGAGAAAGGAAAATGCAGCCCCTGAGTGCTGTCAGCTCGGAGCTTGTCTGTCTGTATCAGCTAGACCACAGTGATCTGTTGGACATAAACAGTTTCTCAGAATATCAATACCAGACCCTTCTTTTCTCTGATCATGGCTTGAGCAAGAGAAAACCACAGCTTCCCTGCAAACATGTTTGAACACAGTCAAGAACAATAATGCTGTACAAACCAAAATGGCTAAATAGTCAGATTCCTGGGTTCATATAGGGGACTGCAGCTTGCTCATCATTTATAAATCACTTTAGTGACCCTCTTTGTGTCTATTAGAAAAAAAATTAAGATAGACCAATGATAGAGCCAACACTAGAATTGCTTTGCTTCCTGATGATATCCCATTCATAACACACCTTGTTTCCTGGAACCTTCCTCAAAAGGATCTAATATGACTCAAATACTAATATCAGGTTATTCTAAAACCCTCTCATGGCCATGTCTGTCCCCCATTTCTACACAATACAATTACCTAGTTGATGGATGATGGATGTTACATGGACAGTACAATGATGCTGTTGGATTTGAATATATCTGCATGTCTGGTGGTCTTAAGCTGGGACGCATCAACCATGGAGGTCTAAACTCTGTGAAATATTCATCCTGTGACAAAGCTTGACTTGCTTGATAATCCCTGAACATCTAATTCCAGCCCTCTGAACACCCCAACAGGGAATGGATCTGTCCTGGGAGCAGATATGGGCATTCTATATGAACCACTTCCATTTATTTCGGATGAAATAAACCCCCTAAGCAAGCACAGTTGTGATTTTCCCTTTAGGAGGCCACCAGGGAGCTGGTGGTAGCATTGTGATTAGCACCCAATGCTCTGAAGCCTGGCTTAGTGCTTTTTTTTTCTGCTGCACCATGGTCTCTAAAGAAGTCCAACTCCAAAGTATAATGCACCTTTGAGCACTAAATTCAATTTACTATTCATCTCTGCTTAATTGAGTTGAGTTTCCATTTTCTCCTCAGAAAATACTTTAACCTTCAAACACTGGGTTCTGGCCAATGCATGGCAAACTGTAAGGTTTTTTTTTTTTTTTAAGCTTTGATTTTTAAAAGCTCCTATGCACATTTTCAGTGAGGGCCTTCATTTCTTAGGTGTGAGAAACTTATTTGGTGGCTAATTCTTGTCAAAGCTGTTGTTGGCTTCTCTGCTCAGATTTGGCAATTCCAAAAATCACTCACCAGCAAGAGATGGCAGTTTGTTTGTTTTTTTTTAAAATCTTTCCTTCTTATTCTTTTTTCATAATCTCCTTCCATAGTTAAAAGAGAGAAACCTGCAGAAAATAAACAAACCTGGAATGAAGTATAAAAATATGTTACCTGATGTGTTCTTTTTGGGGAAATGTTACTGGTGAGGCAGGCTCGTCCACCCTTCTTCTTCAGCCCAGCCCTCTCCCTTCAGATTGGTTTTAATCTCCACCTTGTCTACATTTGTGGGAGAATTCCTAAGAAACAGTGTGATAATGCAATAGATTTCTATCAGAGCCACGGTGCTGCCTGGAAGAATTTCCTTAGGATTTCTCATTTGAAAAGATAAATAGTTGTGTGTTGTTTTTTTTTTTTTAAAAAAACAGAAATATTAAAGATTCTTTTAAACAGGCCAACAATTTAGATAAATATATTGTTTTCATGTTGCAGGCAAAGCTTTTTTACATCTTTTGACAGAGGATAGGCACATCTTCCTAGTTCGTTTTTCCATTCAATATTATAAAATAAATGGAGCCCCATGTTTTCATGTGGTTTTCATTACCAGTAATTTCAAGGAAGCAGAGTGTTATGCTAATGCATCATAAAATGATTTGGAGGATATTCAGTTGTTTCCAGTTTGAGTTTGTTGTTTGGTTTGGCAATATGGAAAATATTTTAGTAAATAGCTTTGTGCACAAGGCCATTTTTTTTTTCTGAAGATATTTGGGTTAATTCTCAGAATTGGGGTAATAGTGCTCTATTCAGAAACTGGGGACATTTCCATGGCTTTAGCTACCTATTACCACAGTGCTCACTGAAGGTTATATGGGAGCACAGTGACATCAAAGTTTCATTTTATCATAAAAAAAATAAAATAACACCTATGATTTAGTTTGCATGTTTATTTGTAAAAGGAAACTTATCATTTATGAAGCTTGCTGCTTTTAATTTTGTATTTGCAATGGAAATTTCAGGTTCTGAAAAGAAATAGAAGGCTATTTTGATGTCTGACTCATCTCTACAGTTGGGCCTTCTTGTGATGTAGACTTATCCCATTTGGATAAGGGCTGGGCTCGCCCGGATTTGGGGGAAATTGAGGAGGAAGAACTATGGGTGGTGGATTTTTGTCTTGTGAAGGAGTCGGGGTGAGAGGGCTTTCACATGCTTCTCTGCACTCAGAGCACCACCAACAGGCAATCCTGCTCTCGCAGCCTCTGTGGGCATCGCAATTGTGGATTCTGTAATAATTTTCTTTCTTCTTAGTTTTCCTTGGCTATAATATTTATATTGGGCACTGGGCTTCTCTTTAAAATTGGAAATAATGTATATGCAGCCGAGGAGGTTCTCCTTTGATTTGAAAGGAAGCCAAAAAGGAAACTGTCGTTCCCCCAGAGCGTGTGGGAGTAGCCTTTTGTTGGAAGAGATGTTTCCAGTGCTGTGGAAGCTGACGGGATGGGCTTCCTATGCACTCAGCAATATTTTCTTTTCGTTGAGGGGAACATGACGATTCTTTCCTTTAAAAAATACAGCTATCTCTGAGACGATAACACTCTTTGGATAATACTGCTTTCTAAGTGAAAAGCTAACTATGGGAACATGGTATAAATTGTTTATAAATAATATTCTCTGTCACAGAAACTATGGGTAAATGTCCCTGGAAGTATGGGCTCTCCACGCACAACCTTTCAGTGAGGTCTAATTCTCAGTCAGATCAATTTTTGTCTTCTTTTAAAAAGAAGTTTTCTATCCCTTTCCTCTTAATGGCACAGAGTGTAAAAGGAAGTGTCTATGGGGGGTGGGAGGAAGAAGGTGTTGCTGGATCCTTACTGGATTCCTGTGAGGGGTTCTTTTTCCCACATGGATATTGGTGCCCTGTGTTGGTACCTGTTGAGTTTAGCTAGAGTCTTCTGGTGTGGGACATTGTGTTGGGCCCTATAGTCGAAGACCACAGTCTATACCTTGACTTATGTGCATAGTCCCAGTCACCCCCAGGCTTATTGGGGTCCTTAACCTGGTCCCCACAGCTCTCCCTTCTTGCAAAGTTTCTAAGATCTTTGAGCTCAGATTACACACTCACATTATCCATTTGGTCATGAACCTAAATTGATCTTCTCAGGGTAGTTAATGCTTTCAGTAGTGTGTGCCTTGAAATATGAGGAAGAATCCCCTCTTAGGCATCAATCAAGGTAGCCTGGGAACTCTCACGACATATTTCTACACCAGGCTAACCTCTGGGTGGTAAGAAGGAGCAGAGACACTGGGGGTGGACCCTCGCCATCCTCTCCTTTCCTTGGGTTTCCTCCTTAATGCTAAGAGAGCTATAGCATTTTCCTTTGCATTGACAGGAAGTGACCTGTGCCATAACCTTTACTTCATCTAGGGTTTAATCTCTCCTTTTCTTAAGCATTATGACCAGTTTAAGGTCAGCGGTGGCGGGGAGGTTTAGATTATGAACAAGGAAGATGTATCAGAAAACATGGCCAAATTATCATCAGCATTTTGTTCATTCCAAGTCCATCCATTTCTCTGCAAATTTTAATGATTTCCTGCCCCTCTAAAAGAGAATAATATTCCATTTTTATATGTACTACATCTCCATTATCCACTCATCTGTTGACGGATGCCCAGGTTGGTTCCATTCCTTCCTGTAGTGAATACAGCAGCAATAAACATGGAGTGCAAATCTCTCTACGGCAGTCTCCAGAGTTCTCTGCAGATGTGCCCACAAGAAAAATAAGTGGGTCATGTGGTAGCTCTATTTCTGACTTTTTGAGGAACTCCACACCCTGATTTCCACAATGGTTGTATTAATTTGCACTCTCACCAGCAGTGGATAAGGGTTCCTCTCTTTCCACATCGTCCCCGGCTTTTGTTGTTAGATTTCTTATAATGGCCATTCTGAATGGGGTGAGGTGGTACCTCAAAGGAGTTTGAATTTACATTTCCCTAATGACAAGGGGCATTGAACACTTTCCAAAACAGTTATTGGCTGTTTGTGGGTTTCCTTTTGAAATTGTCTTTGTTTTTGTGAGCCCGTTTGTTGATTGACACTTTGATTTTCATGGTATTTAATTCCTGCAGGTTTTTTTTTTTTTTAAATTCAAGATGTTGGCCCCTTTTTCTGAAGTGTGACTGGAAAAGACTTTCTCCCATCCTATGGGCTGTCTGGGTGCTCTACTGATAGTTTCCTGTGCTGTGCAGACACTATTAATTTCATATAGTCTCATCTATTGGTAATTGGGTCTGGTTCTTGTGCTATTGCTATTCCATTCAGAAAGTTCTTGCCTCTCCCAATGTCTTGAAGAACATTTCTCATGTTTTTGTCCAGGTCCTTCATCACTTCACATTTGAAATTAAAGTTACTGACCATTTTAAACTGATTTTGTATGAGGTAAGATATGCATCTAATTTCATTCTCTGCGGGGGCAGTGGGGGGACATCCAGTTTTGTATGCACCCTTTGTTGAATAGACTCCCTCTTTTCAAGTGTGTGTTTTTGCCTTCTTTGTCAAGAATTAGGTGGCAGAGCTTTGCTGGCTTATTTCTGGGTTCTGTATTCTACTCCATTGCTACACCTGTCTGTTTCTATGCCAGCCCCAAGCTGTCTTTACTGCTCTCACTATATAGTACGATTTGAGTTTGGATATTGTGATACCCCTAGCTGTGTTCTTCCTCCGAGGATTGCTTTGGCTAGTTGTGGTTTCTTATCGTTTTCTGTGAGCTCTTGGATTTTTTCCCTAGATCTTTGAAACACCTCATTAGAATGTTGGTAGGGTTTTGCATTAAATCTGTAGATTGGTAGTATAGCCATTTTCACAATATTAATTCTACCAATCCAGGAGCAGGGAAGGGCTTCCCGTCTTCCCATCGCCTAGTGTCTTCTTTGATTTCCTTTCCCCATGTCTTGACATTTTCACTGTAGAGGACTTCCTCTTCTTTGGCTGGGTATTACAAAGTACTTTACTTATTTATTTACTTGGAAATGGGATACTTTTCCTTATTTCTTTCTCTGAGAGTACTTATTGGCATATATAAATGCACAATTTTAAGTGAGGTCATCCAATCTCACAAAGAAAAAAAAGTGTATTCTCCCTCATATGCAGAGCCTAGCCTTTGTGTGTACACACACACACACACACACACACACACACACACAAATGTAGCTATCAGTATAGTACAACATTTAAAATGAAGAATAAGGAAAGGGAATAAAAAATAAATGCATACTAATGAGTTCATGAATCTAATATGCTTTGTGAAAGTCTTTTGAATGATCTCTCGAGGTCTGACACATTTTCAATACACAATGAGTCCCTAGGTGGACAGCATCCACATGCGATTACAGGAAGACCTGGATTTTAGATTGTGGTTTTCATTGACTGGTCCCTCAGGCTGCAGTTCTTTGTAATCACTGCTACACTTGGTGTATTTTACTATTTAAACATGACTTTTAGCTATATGAATGATAAAGTGTGAAGATTGTTAGTAGGTTTAAAATTATAATCTTGAAATTTCTGAGAATTCTTCCAGGAATACTAACCTATTGTCCCTGAATCTCAGGGTAACATGCCAGAAATTTGGAAATACTGAGAAACTTGCTTTTTTTTCCTTCTATTTGTTGTTATTCTAAATTGTACTGTTGTTGTTGAATAAACACACACACACACACATCATCATCATCATCATCATCATCTTAGAGCTTTAGAATAAAATGGGAAAAAATAAGACCTGGCCAAAGAAATTAGTTGCTTCATATACATTTGTCCATAATGCCAAAAGATACTTTACTGGACATAGCGGCACACGCATTTAATCCCAGCACTAGAGAGGCAGAGGCAGGCAGATCTCTGTGAGTTCAAGGCCATCCTGGTCTAAATAGGAGCTCCAGGCTAGCATGATCTACATAGTGAGACTTAGTCTCTGAAAATACATACGTACATAATACATACATACATACATACATACGTACATACATACGTACATACATACATACATAAAATATGTGAATAAATAAAAATGATAGTTGGAAGCTGCTCTGATAATTGTCCACAGCTCTCATTTAAATAGTCAATGCTTACATATACACAAATGTACACACATGAAATCTGCTATCCCTAATAGCCAGCTCTGATTTTATAACTGGGAGAGAAAACATGGGTCTGAGTTGAAAAATATTGGAAGTTTTCAGCCAATTGTACACTTTCTCATCAGCTCCAGAAACTGATTTCTCTGTTTTCCTCTTGCTAGTAACTTGAAAAGCAATTGCGTAACATATGTGGACTGACTATTGAATATCAGTAGCAGTTCGACCATAGTTGTTGCTTACATGGTACTTCCCATGTAGCAGGCAGTTAGAGACTCTGTCATTCATTAACTTCCCTAGATTAAGACACAGACTATTCTGATAGCTGGGCCGTGGCTTATGAAATAGTTGACTCCAAGTGTTTACCACAGTTCTGAGCACTTGATTAATGCTCAAGTATTTTGCAATAAGTGAAAGAAAGAATCCCCCACCCCAAGGCCAGAACTCATGGCATTTAGCTTTTGCTCTGATTATTTTTTGTTGTTGTTGTTTTGTTTTGTGTAGCAAAAATCTTAAGAGTTCGTATTAATAAAACCAAACCTGAGGCCAGGTATTGTGGTGAATGCTGGAAGATCAGAGAAGCAGAACAAGCCACAGCCACCTCACCTCACCAGTTCCTCAGCTGATCCTGTTTCCTCAGACTGGAAGCTTCTGTGTCCTCATCCCAATGGCTCTCAGTGGAACTGTGCTGCTCAAAAGCCTGAAAGCTTAACCAGTCAAAAGCTTCTAGTTTCTGGTCCTCACACTTTATATATCTTTCTGCTTTCTGCCATTACTCCCTGGGATTAAAGGTGTGAGTCACCATGCCTGACTGTTTCCAATGTGGCCTTGAACTCACAGAGATCCAGAGGGATTTCTGCCTCTGAAATGCTAGGATTAAAGGCGTGAGTGACACCATTTTCTAGCCTCTGTATCTAGTAGCTGTCCTGTTCTCTGACCCCAGATAAGTTTATTAGGGTGCACAATATTTTGGAGAATACAATACCACCACAGTTTTGTTTTTTGAGACACGGTTTCTCTGTGTAGTTTTGGTGCCTGTCCTGGATCTTACTCTGTAGACCAGGCTGGCCTCGAACTTACAGAGATCTGCCTGGCTCTGCCTCCCGAGTGCTGGGATTAAAGGCATGTGCCACCACTGCCTGGTGCTCTGATTGTTTTTATAATTCTTTACATGTTTCCTAAGCATCTTTGTACATGTATCTATGTCCCAATAACTCTGGGGTTCTTGAGGACAAAGACATTACCTTATTACTTTCCCCAAGTTTAGCACATAGTACAGAGCCAACCACAGAGTAGAGGCACTCTGTATAAGGCTGGAGAAATGATAATGTATCTGATTTTTCTGGCTAGCTCCCAGAGAATCTATCCAGTATAGGAAAAAAAAAATTTATAGGAATCAAGGGCTGTGCTTCCTATGAGTGCTAAATTGAGAAATGAGTTTTAAGTCCAGTGCTACACTTCAAAGCAAATTGGCAAGACAATGGGCACCAGCACATTTCTCCAGTTCTGTATTCCCAGGTGGCATGTCTGTAGGCTGCCCTAGGCTAGAGTGCCTCTTCCTTTCCTCGCTGCCTGGGTCTGATGTCAATCTGAGGTTTCTGTGCCATGCTACTGAAGTGTTCATCTCTGCGGCTTGAGTCAGAACTCTTTGAGGGACATTGCTTTGGGGCCTTCACACATTTCTTTTGCACCCAGGTCTGGGAGCCTGCTCGGCCCCTTCCTTCCCCATTTTTCTTTCCATCCTGGGATGGGGCTCTTGGTGTTTTATAGCATGTCTTCCGAAACTCTTCAGCTTCCAGAAACTCTCCTCTCCTCTTCTGCTTGGCCCCTGGCTCCGGCCTTGTGGCTTTCCATCTTTCCTGCTTCAGAGAAGCCCTGGGAAAGTAGCCTGTGCTCTTCCGATTCCCACCCTTACCCTCCCCAAGTCCTCGGATCCCTCACTCTGGTTATATAGTGGCCTGTGCTTCTTCTTCTTCAGACTTCCTTGCTGTCTGCCTCCAACGGCTTTTTCCAGCTCAGTGGCCACAGGCCCTGGCTTGTCTTGGGGGAGAGTCTGTGCAGACGTTGGCCCTAGGAAGTGTTTATCAACTGATGACACACGTCCTCCACAACTCATTCTTTCATTGAAAAAACATTATTCTTTTAACCAAAAGGTTTTCACCATTATTATCAAAAAAATGTAAATGTTTATTAGTTTATTTCATTTAGTATGAACCCTAGAGACCATGAGTTACTAAAAATTTATACAAGCTACACTCTATTGCTGATTCTTTATTACACGTGACTTGGAAAAAGAAATACACAGTCAGTAGCTGACCCTGATTCTTGCCTTGGGCAAGTCATCTACTTCCCTAAGTCTGGATCTTTCCTGTAAATACAAAACAGAAATGGAGATTGTAGGTGTAACCTAGAAGGCTCAACTAAATGAATGTTCATGGGAGAGCTGATACATGTTTAAATGCTGCATACATACAAAACATTTTTATAGTAACACATACTCTAAACTGAACTGTTTTGTTCTAGCCTAAGACGTATCAAAGATGAACAATGTGATTTCTTACAAGGAGCTAAATCTAGAGAAGATTGAACTTGAGTGACTCTCATACCAGCACTCACAAAACTAGTGGGAAACTCCTTCCTTGTCTCCTCAGTGTGTGTGAAGAATCCCGCGCAGAGCTTAGATCTCTCTGTGTAGTCCGCACTATCCAGACAGGCAGTTTGGCATAAGCACTGTCAATCCATTTACAGGTATTTGAAACCTCCATCTTTAACGTCTCAGCTAACTGGGTACATTCATTCATTAGTGTGTGTTCTCTTCCCTAGCAATCAAATAAACAGATTTAAAAATGGCTTTATGTTATGACGTAAGTACCGCGGATTTCACTTCCTTCATTCACAGTGGTATCTGCTGCAGCAGGCTTACCTCTTGGTTATGGGTCCTAAGTGTTTCTTCTGCTTTTTCTGGTTCACTGCTGGAACAGTTCTACACTCATCTCCAGTCCAGCTTCTTCCCTGAGTCCAGGGAATCCCCACTCTGTGGAATTCTTTTCTCCAGAACCATCGGGAAAGAGCATTTGTTATCTGTGAACAACTGGTATTTGTTATCTGTTGGGAAAGAACATTTGCTTCCTGCCCTCCTTCTGTCCCTGTCGCTGCCTTTCTTTGGGTTACTCATCAGTGGATGCACAGTGATGTGAAGAAACAGGAGCCTGTTCCTGGGTGGGAGGCCATGGAGTTCTTAGTATTATCCCTACCAAGTTCTTCCTATTTTTACCCCAATGTAGTCACAAGACCAGTGAGCAGACTTTCTCTACTGAGACTTTGACTTTTGAATAGAATAGATTCTGGACTATAGATAACCCTTTCTTTGGTCACAGTGAGAGGCTGGGCTGGGCCATCAAGAAGCTCCTTGCACTGAGACACCGAGGAGAACCCAGCACATTCAGCCTTTTTGATTATCCTTTGGGTCCCCGTCTACTCACATCAGCTCTTTTCTGCTTCACTCCCACACAGTGGAGGAACTCTGAGCAACACACCACCTCTTCCATGCAGCAATGGCTGCTCTCTGATGCTGTGCCTTGAGCTGTTAAGGGCTCTCTTGAGTGTTTGTCCTTACCAACCATACTCTTATGCTAGTCTATCAGTCCATTAGATCATCACTCCTCTGAAGCCGGGAATCATGTCTTATTTTTCTTGGAGTATCCTTCCCTGCCAGAGTCCTCAATGGAATTCATCTGCTGTGCATGCTTGTGGATTGGTAGGTTAAAATGGCTTCAGCAGCACTGTGCTAATCTTAGCCCTGAAACCGTTCAGAGCCCTGGGTTCTACAGTGCCACAGCAAAGAAGTTGGATCAGTTGTTGCTCCATGTGCCTCGGGGTAAGCCATTAGGTCTTTTTCTCTAATTTGCCTTTGCTTTCTGCAAGGGGAAAATGAGGTGAATAAATTGCCCCCATCAAGTGCACAGGGGTGATTCCTTGCAAAATTTAATGTGCTAAATGTGGTTGCGCCTCCAGCTTCACACAAGTATGTACTATATAAATACTGCATGGGTGTAACCAGGAGCCTTTGAAAAATCTTATGGGGATTTATTTTGAAAAAAAAAACTGTACTCATTCTCTTCATAAACTTTTGTTAAGGCATGCACATATTAATCTCCCCCTAGGGATGTGTTTCAATGAGGGAAGCTTTATCTTGGCACAAGATAAAGATGTCTGTTTCTTTTCTCTTCTCTCCTTTCTTTCACACAACACATAATCCTCCACTACACAGACACATTATCTGATTAGTTCTATTATCCACTTGCTATATCTTTATTGGGCACCTAGTGTACATGAGGTCTGTATCAGGCTCTAAGGACATGCTGTATAAAAATAGTGTCCTTGGTCACTAGGTGAGACAGAGATGCATGTATTCATGCATGCATTCATTTACCCAACAAACACTTATGGAGCCGACTCTGTACCAGGCACCCTTCTAGGTTCTGGGGAATGAGAATGAATAAATAATGCAAACAACTATTTGATTCCCTAGGACACTTGCTATAGGGAAGGCATATGCAAGGTTCATTGAGAATGATGTCCCAGGGGAGCTGTATTGGGACTCAGTCTTGGAGGGCACACATGACGGAAAGCAATAGAAGTGGATGGGGATGTAGATGAGCTTATGTGTACTGTGGAGCCTGGAGCTCTGTATAATTATAGAAGTGCTGAGACATGGGAAAACAGGACAGATTCAGGAGCAAGAGTCTGCTGCAGGGTGGTTGATCACTTTAGGAATGGAAAACAAGTCCTCGGTAACCTGGAAAAAAAAATGCATGTGGTTGAAGCTTTCTATTCAAAGCCTTGACCCAGCAATGAGTGTGAGACAATTGTGTCTGCCCTGTTTGCATGAGGCATTTGATGCTGATCATCCTGTCTTTCTTTGAGAGTGGTTGTTGCAGGATTGGAAATTCTTTGCATCAAAAGTAGCAGCTGCGTGGCATGGTATTCCTGCGCTTCTCTCATAGGCGGAGGACATTTTTATTATTTCAAGATGCAAGCCAAGTATTATCAGAAGGCAGTAGAGCTTGGGAGTTACCAAAATTTTGGATGATTCACAATGCAGGCTGTTACATACCATGACATCTTGATTTAACACTCCCCTGGTTAAGAAGCCAACACAGCAATTTAAAAAACTGTACCCATGACTATGTTTGGGTCACTTCTGAGCCATTTGTATGTAATTTGGGATTTATTGCATTTTTTGGAACATTCGTATGTAATTTCAGACTTAACAGTTGCTCTGCAAACTATCAAATATTTATATTATTTTTTTCAGATGTATTTATTATTTACTGTACAGTCTATGAAATATTTACATTGATTTTTAAAAGAAGAGATATACATTATTTACATTGCCTTGAACTTCCTCTTGACGTAAGTAAAATGGTAACTCAAGGCTAAAAGACTCCCAAGGATGCTTCTCAGGTTTGTCGGCAACCACGTGGAGGCTCTGTCCCAGAAGAAAACACCTGGTAAGAGAATTCTGCAATTAAAGCTGATGCTTGGGACCACCCGGCTCTCCTTGGAGTTCCAACTTCCTCTTAGTTCACCAGTCTCTATTGGCAGAAGGGGAATTGGAAACAGCTCCTCCCAATGTCTCCCTTTGTCTTCCCAGGCTTCCAGGTGTCTTTACGGGACAGGCAGTGCCTTCCATATCTCTCTGGGACCTGGAACATCCCCAGCTGCAGAAGGAAAAATGCAGTAGAAGTCCCTAGATGACTTCAGACTCCACTGGTACTGTTACTAATCCTATGCATTCCAGCCTCTACCTTATCCTAGGGGATTCTGAAGGAGTCAGAGGCGCAGTCTGGTAATCTGTGTTCTTAAACATGTACCTGTTGGTTCTCATTATCAGCTGAATGTTGAGACTTTTGGAAGAGAACCTTATTTATGTCATTTCCGCTCCCACCCACACTTAAAACATCCTTGGATGATCCTGGGTTCCCTCCTCTCTGGCTGCCAGCCCTCACTTACCTTGTCTGCAGATGTCTGAACTAATCTTCCCCTTGCCAAGACCCCCTGGGTCTTGGAGTCTGACTTGTATCCATTCAAGATGAGCATTTTAAGTTTGTCTGTTCCAAGACTATAATTAGACATAATTGAACAGGATAAAGTCAATAGTTTCATAAGTATCTGAATGGTGCCAGTGTCTCCATTACTATCACAGAGCATTCTCTAGGAAACCCATGCTCTTTTTATATAAAACAAAAATTATTTTCTCAGCATATAGGTGGCATCAGAAATATTATTGGGAAAGCAAGAAGATTGTTATTTCTTTGGCAGATGTCCTCATGGCACGTTGATTTCATAAAATGATATATTTATATGTTTACGTGTACAACCATGTCTGTATATATTTGACTAATAACTAAGCCCAGTGCTGAGTGAAATTCATGCAGTAGGATTAGGGATGGGGGGGGACGATCTGTGAAGGTGTAGGGTGACTGGATCTTGCAGATGGGTGGACTAGGATAGCCTGGGATAGACGGAATGACAGGAGTAATGCAGCTGTGGCCATGGAGCACATGGGATGCATGTGGGAACCTGAACCACAGATCCCATCACCTTCTAATGTAATCATGACATAGTCATTTACAATAGAGGACTTTCACCCATCTTATGGATGAGGAACTTGAGGTTTAGAGAACGCTAAATCTGTTACCCATGGTCTAGGAGCCTTTTCATAGGTAGAATGAGAGTATGGTAGGTCAGAGGACCAGGAAAATTTGCTCAAAAGCAGGCAGGTGAGTGGGGAATAGTGTATTTGTGGCACAAAGGAAGAACTGCCCTAACTGAGGTACTATGCTGTTCTAAAATTATTAAAATGCTAAAGCTAACTTTATTTCTAATTATCCTTGTTAGACAAGTGAAACTCCAAGACCTTTCTGGAAAAAAGTATTGTTTGTGATCCTAAAAGAAGGCTGCTGCTTTTGAGAAATAACTTTTGACTTTTGGGAATCTGACCTTTAGCTCTGAATTTGCTTTAAGGCATCACTGACCTACAGGATTATGCCCAATTCGCTCCTACCATCAATTCAGAAGCCTCTCCTTCCCTTGCCAATCCTTGATGGGAATGTGAATGAGTAAGACTGATGTATAGAGAAATATGGATTCATAGCTCCTTTTTTTTTCAAGAATAACATCATGAAGCTTATTTGTGAATGGAAAAACATTTGAGTGATGGACACATATGGTAATTTGGAGTAGTGGAAGCAGCCATGTCCATCAATTTTTAAAATATTTACAGAGGATGATGTCTGCTGCTTTGATTCTAAATTAGAGTCTCTGCTGACTCAACGTGTGTGTTACTCAGCCTTGAAGTGCTGGACATCTGAGTTACTGGGCACCTGAATTGCTGGGCACCTAAACTCATGGGCACCTGAGTTACTGGGCACCTGAGCACCTGAACTGCTGGGCACCTGAGTTACTGGGCACCTGAGCACCTGAACTGCTGGGCACCTGAGTTACTGGGCACCTGAGCCCCTGAATCGCTGGCTATTTCTTTTTCACATAGAAAAGAGGAAAACTTGGGGAAGGTTCAGAATAATTTATATCAAGGAATAATGGAACACACACACATACATACACACCCACATGCACACCCCCCCCCCCACAAAATCAGAAGGAGACCAGAACAAAATAAGTAATCAAAACCCTAAACCAAAAAATTCCTAGCAGAAACAAGCAATAAAGACTCTTGAAAATTTAACTCTTACAAAATTTGGATATTAGAAGTGAAAAGGTTGACTTCCCTTTAGTGGCTTGGCTAATGATAATGGCTAACATTCATTGAATTCTTATTGTACGTTAAGAACTTGGCTGAGCATCTTTCTAGGTATTTTTTAAATTTATTTACATTTAACCGTGACAACAGATCTATGAGGGGGGTGGTGTTACATCCATTGCACAGGTGAGATAACTAGAGGCTTGAGGACGAAGTCTCTTGCTGGAGGTAACAGAGGAAAGAAATAACGAAGTTAATTTTGGGTGCTTCAGCGCTGAACGCTAATTGATATTTGATGACATACATAAGGGTTTAAAGGCTTTAACAATAATTCACATATCCAACATTCATTTCTTCCCTTCCCTTTATTCCTATCCTTCCCTCCTTCTCTCCCTCCCGCCTCCCCTTCTCTCCCTTCCTTTCCTAGAGCTCATTAGCAGCTCACCATAACCTAATCAGGAAGCCTCAGGTCCTGGTAAGAGACTGTGTCTCAAAACACAATGTAGACAGCAATTCCCGAGTAATGATGTCTGAGGCTAGTCTTCTGGCTTCTAAAAGCATTTGCAAACACACACACACACACACACACACACACACACACACACACACACACGAGAGAGAGAGAGAGAGAGAGAGAGAGAGAGAGAGAGAGAGAGAGAGAGAGAGAGGCAGACAGACAGAGGGGGTGGGGGGTGGGGGGTGGGGGGTGGGGGGAAGGTATATTTGAATCCACACCATAGATCCCTTGTGTCCCATGAATCCCTTTGTGCTTAACCTGTGCAGGAGGTATAAGGTCAAAGTCAGCCTCTCTGTACCAAAGGTCAAAGGTCATTTGAGTGGATGATAGACAGTCTCTGAAATTCCCCTACTGCTGTCATCAACAGTCTATCTTTGCTCATGGTCTGTGATGGCTGCTGAGTGCCAGTATTGGCATTAAATCCTATTCTTACAAAGAAAAAGTCATTTTCCTCCTTACTAAAATGTCATCTTGCTTCCGTGTTTTCTTATAGCTGTGAGAATGCTGCTGTGGAAAGCATTGCAATGGATTATAAAGTTATATCTGGTCCAGCACAGGGCACTTGGCAGTTACAGCGCAGGGCGAGGACACTAGGTTGTGGTTACAGCCTCCTAACCCGACAACCCTTGCCTTTTGTGACAGCAGAGCTCCATTGTTTCCCCTAACAGCGACATTTATCAAATGAGTAGCAACAGAATTGATGTCAAGGAGCCACTTCTAAAACCAAAATGCATTCATTCTGCAGAGGGGTATACGTTACGTGATAGGAAGTAAGCATGCTGATGCTTTGTGTCTGGATTTCAAGGCTATAATGTCCAGCATGTCCAAGAAAAAAGGAAGCCACTGAGAAGCTTGACAGCCCTCATTTTCATGAGTGGATGTAGATCTTAGTCCCTCCCTGTGTCTCTCCCCACGGTACACATGTGATGTAAGGTCTAGTGAGTTCACAAAGCACAGTCATTGTCCTACTTTCCCAAGGTCACGCAAACTGTCTCTGAGAATTGGTCCAGAATGAGCTCAGGATAATCAACTGCAAACGTGCCAGACTGTAAAGCCTCCCCCGGTAAAAATCTATTACCACAGCAAAGCTATCCAGAAAAAATAAACTCAGCAAACTGGAAAGAGATTTTATATAATAGCCATGAGAATTACGAGTACCTCAGATTTTAACCAAGGAGAAATTCCTGTGCCAACAATGGGGTGATAGGGTGATCTTTTGCATTTGAAATGCACACATAACATCTGCAAAGCCGTTGTTTACTCAAACAGGGAACACAGGGTTCTATCCGTGACGGTAAAGTGAACAGTTTCCTGTTTTGTGTGTGGAAAGTGCACAGGGAAGAGGGTATGCACACACATGTGCAAACCCACAGCTCTCTTCACACGAAGTTGAGTGTGCTAAGGGTTGGGCTGCATGCTATTTGCAGGGCAGAGGCCTGTCCTGTTGTCTTGTGTGCTAAGTTGATCTAAAACCTCCTAAACATGGTGGTCTTGGGAAGGGAAATGCAGACAACGTGTTCTGTCCGAGAGAGGCTGCCTGGATGACCTGTGGGGTTGCATTTGAAGGCCATCCGTCTACTGCGCTGAATGAGCAGTCACAGAATTGACTACTAACAAATTACTACCATGGCCACATAATTCTCAAGGAGGCCCAAAATTGTGCTGCCATGACACTGGTATATGTTTCTTCTTGCTCTGCTGCCTTGGACTATGGAGAGAGTTCAAGGGCAACTATACCATTTAATCAGACTGCATCAGTAATGACTAACAGAGACCAAATGAAGTCAGCAAAAATGAAAGCACCATATATATTTTTAAGTGAAAACATAGGGGATCCGGAAATATATACATGAACCCTATCCCTGTTGGGAAAACTGCTATATATGTTGTACACAGAAGGAGATTAAGTCTATGGAGTGATTATCCGATCTACAGACATGTCTCTCACCAGTGTTTCACTTAGCAAATCCTTTCTCTGTGTTGCATGTACTTTGAGAGGTTTTAAATTGTGACTTAGATGTTTGCTTAATGTATGAGATTTGGTTACTTGCTAAATCTCTTGATGCCCGTCAGTTTTCTTATGTGTAAAATGAAGAAAATAATAAAAGCAACCCCCGTCTTTATGAGAATAGAATGATAATAAACTATTAAGGTATGGAAGGCAGAGTGGACCAAGGCCATACACTTCCATTGCTGTATGCATTGATATTGTTGTAAAACGCACCCAAAGTGGCTGTGTGTTAACAGCTGCCTTGAAAGTACCTTAAATGATTATAAAAAAGACTACTACTGTAAATCCTTTTATGAGGTCAATCAATTTTAAGGAACTAACCATAAGCTGAGATTCCACTTGCTAGATTGTTTTTTCTCCAGTAACCATAAGCTCCACAAGGGTTCTGAGCTTATCTCTGAGCACTCAGAGCTGAGCATGGTGAGCACCAACAGGCGCTCAATAGGAACACAGATTCATTTACTCTTCCCTGCCATTTTCTTTTAGACATGAATGCGTTCTCTTACAGGCTTTATACTTTTTAGGAATATTAATCCTTTTGACTGCTACATTATGGCATATACTTCCTCACTTCTTTTACTTTTCTGTAATATTTAGAAAACCCTTCCCTAAAGAATGCCAACTAATTTTTCTTGTAGATTTAATTTTTTCCCATTTGTGTGTGCATGTGCATGAGTGTACATACATAAGTGTGTGTATGCATTCACATATGGGTACACTTGAGTGTTTGCATGTATGTGCTTGTGTGTTCGAAGGTGTGAGGTTGATATGAGGAAACATCATCAACTGGTTGTCCACCTTATTCCCTGAGGCAGGTTCTTTCAGTCAAACCCAGAACTCACCCATAAGGCTAGGCTTGCCAGCTAGCTTGTTCTTGACATCCCTGTCTCTGCCTTCAGAGGCTGAAATTACAGCCAAACCATCAGTTTATGGGGTTCTGGGGTCCAAACTCCATCCTCATGCTTGTATATCAAGCACTTTTACCACTGAGCCATCTCTCCATGCCTATTTCTTTTAGTTTTCTTTCAATTTTCACATTTGTCTCTTTTATTAACTTGGAATTTATTTTGATATGAGATGAAAAAAAATTGAAGGTTTTCCTTATTCTCCTAGCAGAACCTATCAGCTGATTTGTTGTTTACTCCTTTAATTTATACTATTTCCTTAAATGCACATAAACACTCCTACATATATATGTATATGATGTATTTTAGACTCCTATGAAATATGCATTTCAGCAGTTAAGAGCATGAACTGCTCTTGAAGAGGTTCCAGGTTCGATTCCCAGCACCCACAGGTGGCTCACAGCTATCTGTAACTCCAGACCCAGGGGATCTACCACCCTATTCTGTCCTCCATGGCACTGTACATATGTGATGCATGGACATACATACAGGCAAAATATTCATTTACATAAAATTAACAAATTAATTAAAACGTGAATTTCTGTATATGTATATTGTAAACATGTCTGTCATTCCTCTGCTTTACGTCACATGGATCCAACTCTGGAAAAAGAGATCAGCGTGCTTCTTCTTCTGTCTCCTCCTCTTAAACCTTCCAACTCTTTTCTGGGTGATATTTCTTTATTCTTCCGTTCTGTAATACTGACACTCTTCACTCACTTTCCAGCCTTAATTATGTGTTGAAGTGCATTCAGTGCTCTCCACCCATCTTTTCACTATCGAGTCTCTATTTCCGTCCTGATTGGCTGTAATTTATCTGTAGTTGCTTTTTCCTCCCAGCATCTATCATTTTGCCATGCATCTGAATTTTGGAGTATGTAGCAATGCGTAGCTTTATCTTTTCCAGTTATATGATACCTTGATAGGGCATATAATTATTGTAGCGTATTTCCTTTCCCCAAACTCTTTGTGGCCAAGGCTATATTAGCACTGGGCATGGCTACTGGAAAGCTTGATCCCAGCCCGAGGATTTTCACTGTATCATGGTTGATTTGATGTTCTTGACGCAATGTCCAACTGTAACCAGGATAAATCCACATTATCATCTGGAACCATCTCCCAGGGACACGATGTGATCTTTTCATCCATGGTTTTTTGTTCTATTTTATTTCAGGAATATTTTCTTCTCTTAGATCTTTAGGGAACATTTTCAGTCTAGACTTTCTAGTTTGTTCACACACCAATTGTATGTATGTTGGATCTTTGCCTACCTTCAAGTTTGTCATTTTCTGTTCAATGCTAGTTTTAAAAATGCTTTTTTGTTTTGTTTTGTTTTTATTTATTTTTTTTTGAGACAGGGTTTCTCTGTGTAGCTTTGTGCCTTTCCTGGATCTCGCTCTGTAGACCAGGTTGGCCTCGAATTCACAAAGATCCGCCTGGCTCTGCCTCCCAAGTGCTGGGCTTAAAGGTGTGAGCCACCACTGCCCATCCTAAAAACTGCTTTTTTTCTATTGTGTTTTGTTTGATTTTTACTCTTGAGAGTCTTATATTACCTGCCCCCCTGCAATGTTCCTGGAAAGATTATTGATATTTGCTACAAGTACTATCCTTATTCTAGTATCCTTTGTATTTTAGTATCTTTCTTTGAGCACTATGTAAATGTACAGAAAGGGAAAAGAAAAAAATCTGAAATACTTAGCTTTGCTCTTTTTTCTGCCTACAAATATCTTCATTTCTAAGCAGATATGACATCATTGTTTTTGTGTCACATTCCAGCAAAAGTGTACAATATCTGCTTCAGAAAAAGTGGCCAAGTGATGACAGTGTCTGGTTCTTTCCTTTGTACCCAAGGGTGCAAAGACCCTCCACATGTGTAATATCCACAAGAGACCATTGGTGCATGTTCTCCACCTAAATCAGTGGTTCTCAACCTGTGGAGTGTGACCCCATTGGAAACCCTTTATCTCCCAAAGTATTTACATTATGATTCATAATAGTAGTAGCAACAAAAATAACTTTATGGTTGGTGATGACCACAACATGAGGAACTACATTAAAGGATTGCCTAAGGTCTAGGCCTCATCCTGTGGCCATGTTAACGTTTTAAGGGTATTCTGCTGCTGGGGCCATGGTGAAGTCTGGGCCAGGGCTACTGCCAAAGTCATGTCTGGGTCTGTGTTGATATCTGTGCCTCCTGATACCATTAAAGGCAATGCCAATGCCAGGGGTCTTGGCCTCCATCTGTGGCTGTGTTGGTGTCTAAGGGCTAGAATGGCCTGCACAGCCACGTGGAACCAAGCCCAGGCTGCTGCCTTGAGCCATGTCTGGGTCTGTGACCTAGCAGCAGCCAGGGTCTGGGCTGATATCCACTATTTGTGTTACCATAGAGGGTCATAGGAACCATATGTTGAAATCCAAGGGCCTTGCTGAGTCAGCCCTGTCTCTCACTGGCTCCAGAATAGCTGGCCTTGCCCCTCTCTGGACACTGTAGCAGAAGAGCTAGTGCTACCCCCCTTCCATGGGATAGCTAACCCCAGCACTTGGGAGAGGTGGCCCCACCCCTCATCACAGGTGTAGGAGAGCTGGCCCCACCCCTCATCACAGGTGTAGGAGAGCTGGCCCCACCCCTCATCACAGGTGTAGGAGAGCTGGCCCCAACGACATGGGCCTAGGAGAACTGGCTCTGCCCCTGGCCTAAGGGGTTAGTTCTAGTGGCCAGGAGGGACTGAACAACTCAACTAGCACCCAGATCCACATCCTAGGTGAATCCTGGGTTGGTTCACATAGCAGCTGCCTCATCTATGACCTGCTGGAATGCTCCAAGGGACTGGTCCTACGGACCAATGACCGCGGGATCTCCATGACTTGGGGCAACAATGAGATATGGGATATCTGAGAGGAGTTTTGATGATGGTACCAGAAACCAGACCAATGACTCATTGCAATGAACATTTTGTCGGTGGCGCTAATTGGACAAAAGGGGTATACTGCATGATACACAGCTCCTGATGCCACTACAATGAATGGAGAGGTGTTGGAAAGATTGGAGGATTGAGGTGGGCTTTCTGTTTGTTTTTGTTTTCAATTAACTTTGGGGGGTGCATACTGGAGGGGTGAGGGGAGATATGGAGGGACTGGTAGATGAATGAGATTGGGATGCGTGATGTGAAAATTCTAAAGAATCAATAAAGAATTATGTTAAAAAAAGGGGGGTGGGGGATCTGGGCGGTGGTGGCATACACTTTTAATCCCAGCACTCGGGAGGCAGAAGCAGGCAGATCTCTGTGAGTTTGAGGCCAGCCTGGTCTACAGAGTGAGTTCCAGGACAGCCAGGACTACACAGAGAAACCCTGTCTCAAACAACAACAAACAAACAAACAGAGAAGAAAAGGGTTTCAGCCTTAGGAAGGTTGAGAACCACTGACCTTAATGATTAAACATGGATTGAAAAGGACCAGCGCAACAGTGTGGATTCTTATTTTTTTTCCGTAGACAGTGGAGGGGAGGCAAGTCCCTCTTCCCATCACTCTTGCAAGTTATTTACTAGAACTTGCGAGAACTAACCCCTTTGAAAGCAGCAGTATTCATAACCCCTGAGTTTATATACACTGTCAAACAGAAGAAACTCCATGTATGTTTCTTAGAAATGATTGGTTGTTTCTTTCTTTAGGCTCTTAGGAATTAATCTTCACAGGTATTTTTAAAGTTCACTGAAATGGCAGATTTTATATGTACCTTTCAATGTAATGAGCTTTAATTGAACTATTTACTCCTACTTTCTTATTATAAGTGGCTGAACTTGTCATAATTCATTAAATGGCCAGTCTGTAAGAGATATTATTATGCACATAACAGAAATTGTTACTTTATAAAATATAATGTCTCTCATCTATTGGAACAAGATGTGCTCTATTGCTGAAACAGGTTATCCACTTATTTTTCAACATCTGATATGGTTGGTTGTGTGACCGGCTGATTTAGTCAATAAGGCCACCAAAAGCAAGGAGTGACATCCGAGTGAATCTGAGTATGCAGGCACACAGAGTCCCTCTCTCCTGACTTCAGACAGGTCTCTCTGTTTCTGGATTGCTTGCTTTTAGTTTAGCTTAATTTTGGGACAAGGCTTTGTTTATGCTTCTCCCTTCCTCCTCCCTTGCTTCCTCTAGTTTTCTGCACCATTCTGGGTTGTGTGTGTTTTTGCAGCAGTAAAGTATCTAGAGACAATAGTTCAATATAACTTAGGAGTAAATCCTGATAACCCCTGAATACTAAACTAGATGTGTGTATGTGTGTGTGTGTTCCTGTGTGTGTACATATGTGTGTGTTCCTGTGTGTGTGCATATGTGTGTTTTCCTGTGTGTGTGTGCATGTGTGTGTTCTTGTGTGTGCATATGTGTGTTCCTGTATGTGTGTTCATATGTATGTGTATGTTCCTGTGTGTGTGTTCCTGTGCATGTGTGTGCATTTTCCTGTGTGTGTGTGTGTGTGTGTGTGTGTGTGTGTGTGTGTTCCTATGGGGCTCATGCATGTACACATGAGTACACAAACCTTTGGAGGACAGAGATCAACACTGCATGTCTTTTCCTCAGGAACCATCCCTCTTATTTTTGAGGCAACGCCTCTCACCACTCACTGGGGCCTGGAGCTCACTGTTTAGGCTAGGCTGACTGGCTGATGAGTCCTAAGCATCCACCTATTTCTGCTCCTCCAGTGCTGGAATCCTTAGGTTTTTATGTGGGTGCTAGGGATCTAATTCAGGTTCTCATGTTAGATGTGACAAACATTTACCGACTGAGCTCTATCTCCCTAGGCCCAGGTGATTTTAGTGTTTTAAACTCAACAACGTCATAATCCTATTTAGTATTTCTTTGTTAAAACTCAAGCCTGCTTAGTGTTTTTTGTCAAGTTACAAGTTCTTTTCATCGAGGATCCAGTAATCAGATGCCCCAACAACTTATGGATTCAACTCTGCATGTGTATGTGCCTGATTCTGGTAAGTATTAATCTTTTCCTTGGGTTGGGCTTTGGACCGTGTTTCCAAGGTAGGGCTGCTGGTGATGTCAACCCTTGGGCCACTCTGAGTGGCTCTGCAGTATTTGGACCAGGAATGTGATGGAATGTACTAAACTTCAATGATGGTTGCCAGTGGCCATTGTTTTCCTGGGATTCAGGCTGGTAGCCATTTTAAGTCAAACCAAATTTTGATATGGGAACAAACTGTGGGTATGGGCTGCGAGTAACCTTTCCAAATAGAGATCTTTGGACATTTGAAGAAGTTATTTATTATATTTACAAGTGAAGTCTAATTTATAAATAGACATAAAAAAGATAGAAATCAAGCAATACTAAAGGTGATAGGAACTGGTCTTTTATCATCTATTTTATTTTCATTTTATTCTTGTTTTTTTTCTTTCTTTCATCAAGTACTCTTCCTACTAAGCATATCTACAATAAATTAATAAATAACTAAGATTTATTCAAATTATAAAATGGACTTAAACTACAGCATTAGTGTTATTTTATAGTGTAAAAGAACTCCTGACCTCAACAAGTGACATTTTTTAAAAATTTTATACCAAAGGATCTTCCTCAAAGCTCTGGAAATTTTACAACTTTTGCAGGTTTGTCTGACCATGTGTGTGGTAGATTTTACAGAGAAATTATCCTCCCCTATTCTAGATACATAATACCCATCATATCAGCAAACATTCATCGTATGTTTGCTATGCAGCAAGTATTTTTTGTAGATTCTTTCATTTGATCCTACCAACTCTATGATACATAGATACTGCAATTATTACCCCATTTTATAGATGAAGAAACTGTTAGTCCCAAAGATGAGAGGAGAAAGACCACTGACCCAAATCACCATGGTCAAATTAATTAAAATAAACAATTAATTAAAGCAAGCTTTTTAAAATCATGTATATGGGTTGCCTCCCCCTAAGGAAGAGTTTGAGAGGTGAGCATTGAATATGAGGAAGACAAGGCTTTTATAGCTTATGGTTAGGGGGTTTCCAGATGGAGGATTTGTCAGGCAAAATAGGCAGGGTTACAGGAGTAGAATGTAAGCATACCAAGTTAGTCTCACCTGAAACAAAGACCTGGTTGCAAAGTAGGCATAACAAGATAGTCATAACAACAGACGGTCATAACAAGGTAGTCATAGATGGTCATATCACCTTTTGAAAGAAAGATAGGGTTGTAAATGGTTATAAACAACTTTTTGAAACAAAGACATGATTGCTATTTCTGGAACAGGCAGTACAGACCATTTATGATGAAGGTCATAGGTGGGGCATGGTCTAATCCTTGAGAAAGAGGCTGAATCATAAATAGGAATGAACCTCATTTGTCTTTACTATAAGATGACTTTTAAGCCGAAGAAGGAGGCAGGCTGGTACTTCAGAAACCAACACAGTGTTCTTAGGTCGATTACTCAAAGTCCCACAGCTAGTAAGTGACACAAGTGAGACTGAAGTTGAGCCAGCATTTTTAAAGACCACCATTATGCTCTCATCACACACCCACCGCATATTAACAGTAGCCTGTATCATCTCCCAGGGGGAGGAGGGAAGTGGAAGAAGGGTGATGGAGTCTGAAGGTCAGAGGAGAAAGGACCTCCATGACCATCCCACTGGCTCCTCTTCTGTTATGTGGAAAGCAAGGGAAGTAGGGGTGGTCATTTATCTGTCCAGGTTCCCCAGCCTTTGTGGGGAGGGAAAGCAGATCAACCCCTACATGTCTGTCTCTGCTGCAAGAGTTACAGGGACTAGGGCTCATTAAAGATTCATGTTCTATAGATAAATTTCCCTGCGGTCCTTTATTTAATTTGGCCCAGGCATCTGGGGAATTGACTAATGTCACTGTAAACACAGAAGGTTCAGGACTCTAATTATAGGAAAGAAAGAAATCATTATTGATGAATTGAATAGAACCAAGCTTCAAATTGCAGAGTAATACCCCAATATTTCCAAGCGACATACTTCAACTTAATTTTTATGTTCACCCAGAACAAAAGCATTCTTGATGAAGAGGCAGGCCTCCTGGCTTGAGACACAGAAGCAGTGAATATCTTCGATGCCAGACTAGCTAGGCACCCAGCACCCTGCTTTATCTCCAAACCCTCTACTGCTGGAAAGATGCAGGCTTCCTTTTATTTTGTTGTATTTTTTTTTTTTGGTTTTTTGCTTTGCTCCCTCAAGGCTCTAATGATGGGCATTTTTAATTAGGACACTTCTGATGCACAAATGGGACCCACATCTGACAGCTTCCTTCTCAACACATGTTTTCCCTCTCATCCATCCATCTTACTTGTCAGCCTCCCCTTTCCTCGGTGACTGTGTTTGAAATGCTGTCCCACATATCCTTCCATTATAGAAGGGAAATCTGACACCTGGGGAGACAATATTTCCTCTTGCTCTAACTGTGTGGAGGGCAGGATGGCTATTTCTCAAAACAGCAGAGTCAGCAGTACTGAGGACATTAGTGCTTTGTAAAGGAAACCAGGGTGTTTTTTTTTTTTTTTTCATTTCTGATGAGATGCAAATTGTACATTCTATATCTCCCATCAGTGAGAACATCATTTTGCCTTGAATAGTTATGCAAGCATCTTCCTATCAATTAAGGGCTTGTGATGACACTGCTTTCACATCCATTAGCCCTTGCCTTTAGTTATGTGTCAATTAGAAGCAGAAATCAAATGTGTGAGGTGGAATTTGAAATATCCTAGGCTCAGAACTAGACTCAGCATCAAGAACTAGGTACTTTGTTTGTGACATAGGGCTATTTGTATCAGGTTACAGTGAGTTTTGTGATAGTGATGTCTTAGTCATTACTGTGGCACTGTGATGCCTAGGGTCACAACTTTCCCCTTGTAGACTCCTCAGGTACAGACTGTCCCATGGTTTCTGCTGATTATAACATGCTGGCCCTATGTTAAGAACAACCATATTGAGAAGGCCATTGGGATTCATTTAACCTACTTTTTTTTTTTAACTATGGGGTTATTTGTTCCTTAAAAATTTATGAAAGCATTTACTAAGTGACAGACATTAATGCTCAGAGATGGGAAAGGATTGGCTCTGACTTCAGGGACTTGAAGCTAGTGGAAGGCCCTGAGTTCCAGGAATGCTGTGCCCACATACAGTTAGTTACACATAGAATTGCTGTAGGGGTAGGAACAGAGTTGGACCTCCTTATTGAAATACATAAAGTCATTAACGAATTCCCCCCAAGTGCTTACCTTGGGGAGATTTCTATCAAGGTCCAGAACAGATGCTACAAGTGGCTAAGGATACTAATCTGAGGGATATCAAATGAATCTAAGAACTCTGAGTTCTTTAGTCCATTCACTTTATTCTTCTAGGTCAATCCTGTCTACACAATTTCAGCCCTGTCCTCACATACAGCTCCTCTCTGTGCCCAGTTTTCCTGTCCTCCTGGTTTTAGTAAGGTCCTATGCCTTTGACCTGATCTATGTCTTCTGTCCCTTCATCCTCCATCTCACCTTCCTAGCTCCTTACTCCTAGCTCTCAGAAAACTCTACCCAAGACCTGCTTTACCCTCTAAAGAACCTCTGTCTTTCTCTTCTCACTCTGGCCACATGGTTCTGTGTGTCTCTGGAATTCTGCTCCAGTCCTTACTGCACTGGGTTAAGCAAAAAGATCCATTGTCCCCAATCTCTCTGCCATGCCCCTAGCCTGAGGGAAGGGGGATAGTCTGAGCTTCATTTGCACAAGAAACAAAGCTATGCATCTAGGAGCCTGTTTATCTCCTAGGCTCAGAGGGGAGTTAGTTACCTAGATGTTCAGCAGGTCTGGGAAGCTTAGCTGTTTGCCAAATGGTCTATAGTGTTTGGGCACACAAGAATTTCATAGCAGAAGACAGTTGAAATATTAAAAACTAGATAACACCAAATATTCATAATAAATGGCTTTGCCTTTTGACAGACCCTTGGCCGGGCAAAGTATAGCTTCAATACACAGCTGAATCTCTATAATATATTCTTGCGACCTGCAAGAGGTCATTTAAATGTTGCTAACATAGATGTGAGTGAGAGGGCCACTTCACCCAGTTTGGAATCAAATTCAATGACTTCTAGAGCATGTCTTGTCAGATTGAACATTCACAGTCTATTAGACATGTTGTTGTATGTCTGTGGTGTATTGATTTAAAAAAATGTATTCTTATGCCCTCCTCCCTCTCTCTCTCCCTCCCTCCCTCCCTCCCTCTCTCTCTCTCTCTACCTCCCTCTTTATATATCTGTGTTTCTTTCCTCCTTTTTTTGGGGGGGGGGAGGTAGTATTCTGGGGGTGGAACCTAGGACCTTGTACAAGATAGGCAAGCACTCTGCTGTGCATATATACATGAAACTCTTTTAAATTTTGAGACAGGGCCTTACAAAATTGTTCATGCAGGATTCAAACTCATGACTGTTAGGCTTCCGCATCCCAAGAAGCCAGGATTACAGATAGATGCCTATGCCTTGGCTGTAGTTTTATGCCTGCTAAAGGGACAGGAGGCCATTCTTAAAATGTAGTAGACCTTTTAAATAATGACAGAATCAGATGGTTTGAATGGTGTTACTTGAGATTTGAAGGAAGGTCCCGTGACTCTGAAACAAAAAAAAACAAAAACAAAAACAAAAGATCTCTTCCCTAGTATACTACCAATACTAGATTGCTTTGGCTGTCACTGGAGAAGATGCAAGAGAAGATACAATTCATCACAGCAAGGGTAGGTAGGTAGCAAAAGATTAACAGAGGTATGAAGCATGTGTAATAGAAGTGTTATGGAAATGTAAAGGAGAAAGGGCTTTATGTGTGTCAGGGATTGAAGCCAGGGCTACCACCGAGTTACAGCTACTGCCCAAAGGAATTCATTTTAGAGATGAAGATCTCCTAAGAAAATGACACCTTGCACATGGATAGATAGGTTGAGTTGTAGCAGGAGGAAACTAAAGGAGAAGAGCAGGAAGAGATGTCATAAGCACTGGGTGAATTTGTCTAAAAGCAGGATATCTTTTTCATAAAGAATGCAAGGACCTGGGGGTTCTCCACAACCGCTTCAGGGCACTCCTCCATCAAAACTCTTCTCACAGTAATATTAAGGTTTTATTTGCCTTTTCACATTCATTTTCCACATCAGCATATGATGGAATTTTCTGGAGGCTTCATGATATTAATTTTATAAGTGCTTGAACACAGACATAGATATGAGATTAGGCTATCATCTACTAAGCCAGAGACATTAGATATTTGCCAAAAAAGGTATAAAATATTACTATTCCTGTTTTCTTTCTGCTTTGGAAAATATATATTTTTGTAATATACAGATAAAATTCATTCATTTTAAAATGATAATTTAGGGTTCTTTTTTTTCATCTTGATGAGTTTCACTATGACATTTTCACACATGTGTGTCATCATACTGGCTTCTAATTCATCTCCTCTCCCACTGGCCTCCCCCATGTCCCCTGCTCTCCTCTGGCTGGTCCTTGTCCTTTCTCCAAGCAGTCAGATTTTCTGCTTTCTTGTCACATTGTATACCATTCAATTTAGCGTGTTAAAGGTTTTTCAATTCAATTTCTAATGTGGCAAATATTGATAGACACAATCCACTCTACAATTAAGTGTGTGCTGGCTGTTTCAGAACAGTACGGTGAGCAGTACAGAGGATGATGAGTTTTGGAAAGGAAAGCAAGGATTTGGACTCCTCAATAGTTTGTAACATGTGAAAGTATCTCAAGGTGAAACTATCTGAGAATCACTGGCCTTGTCTGGATACTGGGTAAGACATATGATATAGAGCAGATAGACTTGGAAGGTAAGTTGGGCTATTTTAATTTAATGTTGTCCATTTATTTAGTGTGTATATGTGTGGGCATATACACGCCACAGCACGTGTATAGTGGTCAGAGGACAACTTGTTGGAATCAGTTATCTTCTTCTACTGTGTGGGCTTTGGAATGAACTCAGATTGTCAGTCTTGGTATCAAGCACCTTGACAAACTGAGCCATCCCACAGGCCCTAAGTTGGGGTCTTGAGTTATGAGACGAAAGTCATGTTGATGTTATTTTGCAAACCCATAGGAACCTTGGAGGTTGGCATGGCTATGACCAGTTAAAATCAGTGTTGTGCTCTAGACACTGACTCTGGGAAGAGTGGGAAGGGCAGATTTGAGGAAAGCAAAAATAAAAGATCTGGAATGCCATCTGAGAAATGTGCAGCTGAGAAGCAAGACACCCTGACCCATGGGCTCTTCATGTGACCTAGGCCACTGCTGAGGTGCAGCTGCAGATGATGCCATATTTTCTCTTGAAATTGTCAAATGCAGTACTTGAGATCTTTCTAAATTCGAAGTCCTGTGACAGGAGCTATTATTAAGTATCAGATGTTTGATTTCAGATCTTGGCTTCAGGAGTTCTGATGCTGATTGAGTTGCTTAACTCTTTTTTTTTTTTTTTTCTTTCCAAAACAGAGTTTCTCTGGGTAGCCTTGGCTATCCTGGAACTAGCTCTTTAGACCAGGCTGGCCTTGAACTCACTGAGATCCACCTGCCATTGCCTCCTGAGTGTTGGAATTAAAGGCATGCACCACCTTCCACCACAGCTGAGTTGCTTAACTCCGTGCCTAATGGCTTTCATCTGTAGAATGATGATAACATTTGGTACTTATGCTACAGTGTTAATGTGATTTAACATTAACTGAGGAATTCTCAGTAATAAAGCACGTGTCAAGGTATCTGGCTTAAATCAACTCTTCCTACATGATTGTTGGTTCTTGAGTATTGAAGGACCCTTTCCTACAGTGGCATTATTGAGATATAATGGAACCCTCAAGAGGTGAGTCCCAGTGCTATTGGGTTAAAGGCACTTTTGTAGGAAACAGCAATGGCCTAACTCCTTTTCTTATTCTCTTTGTTCACATCCTTGTCATGAGGTTAGGTTCTGCTATACATTCCCTCTATGATGTGTCACAATAGTCCCAAAGTAATGGGACCAGTTGACCATGGACCAACACCACCAAAAACATGAACCCAAACAAACCCTTTCTCTTCAGGAGCTGAGCTATCCCAGGGAGTTGTTATGATGACAGAGGGCTGCTGCTGTGTGGGAGAGCAGGGGGCAGACACTCAGTGTGACTAGGGTATTGGTTGGGTGTGGAAGTGAGAAAAGCGAATGGCATTTATTGAGCTGAATCATTCAAATGGACAGGTCCTCAGGAGCCCAGATTCCGATTCCCACTTTCACGTCTCTGAGAGTAAGGGAGAACTTGGAGAGACGAGTGTTGGAGGTACTGGGCACCTTGGTGAGGTAAATTTGCTCTTGCTATTTGTTGGCTGTGATTTTGCCAGGCACAGCACCTAAACAAGGATGTGGAAGGACTCAGGGGCTGGAGATTAGCTGTGCACGTGAAGAGGCGATGGGGACGTGGCTAGTAGGGCATTGCTTGGGGGGCTTAACCAAAGATGGCCTTATGCTTTATTTTCCAATGTGAAATTTGCATTTCATTCAATGATCTATATCTTAGCTTATTTCGGTATATCAAAATGTTTTAAATTACTTACCATTAAGGAAAAATGATGCTTTACCAAGAGGTTCCTTGTTTATTGAATACCCCCTAGTACTCTGCTGTATGATCCCAGCAGCACAGGGATTTGAGTAGCATGGACTTAACCCAATTATAAAGCCCCAGTAGGGGAAAAAAAAAACCAAACCACCTCTGTGTATGTGTTGGTTCTTTGCAGGAGAAACAATGAATCATGAAGATTAATCGTGCCTTTTCTTGTGAGTTTAATAAATAATATCAGTTTACAGGAAGGATGAAAAGTTGATATATGTAATTAATGCTGAGTGAAAATGCCGGAGCCAGAGATTTGTACAAAATGCTGTCTTTTTAAATATATGGAAGGGTGGTTTTTTTTAAAATTCATAAAGGCTTGAGTTTAAACTCAGCAGCGTTTTCTGCAAAGGTAATTGAAGAACATCCCAATCCTCCATTCTCCCACCCCCAAAAAAGAAAGGATAAAAGACTTCTACAAATAAACTAAGGTTCTTGGGTTGCATTAAGCCCCAGGGACAGGAATTTAACTTGGATTTCAATTATAAATAGATTTTCACAAATTGACTCGAATGAGTTCCTTCTGGTACAAGTAGAAAAGACACCAATACACCAGGCAGCTAGATGGTCACTGTGTCCATTGTATGTCAATCCTGGTGTCCTAGAGGTGGCCCAGCTACACTGTGTGCTTCTCTGCAGGATTTAGCATAAAGTAGGAAGCATTATCTATTAATCATTCTTGGAAGACATGTTTAACGTGGGTTTTACCAAGTTGTTGAATCTAAAACCAGTTTCCAGGATACTCAGAAGCTAGAAAAACAAGTCAAATTTCACCATGAAAAGCCAGGAAGATCAATACAGAACATAGAACATTCTGTAGTTTAATTGAATTGCTTCTTCAGGATTTCAATGCAAAGTAGTAATAACGGCAATAACAATGATGATAATAACAGTAATAACAACAGTAATAATAATGATAATGATAATGTGTATAATGTGTTCCAGGATCTTGATTAAATATATTTGAAAATGAAAGAGGCTTAGCTATCAGTTGGGATATTTTGAATGTGGTCTAAATACTGGATGACAGTGTGGAATTAATGTTACATTTCTTAGGGTGGTTAATAGTACTGGAGTTAAATAGAATGCACAACCATTTTTATTCTTTTTAAAGATTAAAAAAATGTGTATGTATGTATGGGTGTATGTGTATATATGTATGTGTGTGTGTATGAACACATGCATGTGCACACATGGATGTAGTACTGCTGGAGAGTGGAAAAGTGCATCGGATGCCCTGAAAGTGATGTCACAGGTGGTTGTGTACTACTCAACATGGGTGGTGGCTTCTGATGGACTTGGGTCCTTTGTAAGAGCAGTAGTACTCTTCACTGCTGTTCCATCTCTCTACCCCACCCCCATATATACCTGTATTTATATACTGGGTGTGCTGAACTACTTAAGGGGTGAAATGTCATGATATGAGCCATTTAGTTTAAACTGATTTAGTAGTAAAATTGTGTTAAAAAATTAGAAATATGCATGTAACACATACACACACACAAACTACAAAAGAGAGAGCAAGATCTTATCCAGAACTACAAAATGTTAATAATTATGGAATTTAGATAATGTGTATATGGCTGTTTACAACAAAGTTTTCATTTTTTGTACATTCTGATTTTTACAATAAAAAAATAAAAATTAGGGAGAAAATGTAGTGATGTAACTAGTTATTTATCTGTAGATGCAACAACCATAATTGGAACACCCATCATGTGTCAAGGTGTGCATTAAGCGATTGGCTACAAAGAGCAACAGGAAAAAAGTTCCTGAGACACAGTGCCAGAGGGGACACACTTTGGGTGGTTGGGGGTGGCTGTTCAGAAAGGCAGGGCTAGTCGAGCAGTTTCTGTCAGAGACCCACAAGGCCCACATGCTCAGCATTCTCTCTGCTCTCAGGCTTCTACTCTTCATGCTGACATCGATGCCTTTGTGGGCAGCCTACCGGCTTTTTCTTGGGCTTGACCTCTCAGTGAGATAGTTAGCTTTTCAAGGGTAGGTCTTTTGACTTACTCATCCATCTCTACACAATTCAAAGCCCAAAGGACATGGGGCTGTCCATTGTTTATGTACAAGCTCGCTCTCTCTCTCTCTCTCTCTCTCTCTCTCTCTCTCTCTCTCTCTCTCTCTCTCTCTCTCACTGTCTGTCTGTTTTTCTTTATTTTGATTTTTCAAGACCGGGTTTCTCTGTGTAGCTTTGGAGCCTGTCCTGGAACTCACTCTATAGACCAGGCTGGCCTTGAACTCACAGAGATCCACCTGCCTCTGCCTCCTGAGTACTGGGATTAAAGGCCACCACGCCCAGTGAGCTCTCCTATCTTTTACATTCCTTTCCTATGTATAGCCTCATCTGATATGAACTGCAAATAGCCACATGGTCATACAGTTTATGTCTTCACATGATGAAGGGACTTGTGGTTGTGACTAATTTACTATCGGCTAACTCCAAATAATGTGAGTGGGCCTCATCTGATCAGTTGAAGGCCTTGGGAGCAAAAGACTAAAATTTTCTTAAGAAAGAAGAAATTATGCCTCAAGAGGACAACATGGAAATCTTGCCCATGTTATTACCTTGGTACTCTGTGGAATTCAAATTTAAGATCACAACAATTTTTAATGGAAATTCTAGACTCTTGGCTTATTTTGCAAAATTCAGACTTGTCAGATTCCACAATTGTGTGACCTGGTTCCATAACATGCAGACACACACACACACACACACACACACACACACACATATACACATACACACACACACACATACATACATACACACACATACACACACACACACACACACACACATACACATACACACACACACACACACACACACACACACACACACACACACACACATATATATATATATATATATATATATATATATGCATACATTGGTTCTACATTACTGGGGAGTTCTAATGTACATCCAGAGAAATAAAAAATAGAAACAGTTGTTATCTCTACTATGCAGGTGCTGAAGACACACAGTGGGTCTATAATGTCTCTGAGGTGTGTCATTGCTCTTCTGAGACTAGGAGGAAGCTAGGTCTCTGGTTGACTAACTCAGAGCGTCAGAAATGCAGACAGCTGCTTGACAAACATTCACCCAGATAGCTCAAATGTCTGAGTGAAAGTTGAACCACATTTCCTCTCCGTGGCACCATATTGGGTCTGGACACTAAGCCAGGTGACACTGAGGATCTCAGAGCCACACACGTGTTTAACAAGCACTGTGCCAAAGGGCTTGCTTTGAAGATTGCGTAAACTTCTCTCGAATCAGTCGATCTCCACGCTGGTGGTGTGGATAGGGATGACACCACGGCATCAGCCAGTGGAAAGATCACTTCCTTCGAAGTCAGTAAATGCAAGCCTGGGAAGGGTTTCTCTTGAGAGCTTCTCCTCTTTATGATGGATTTTCTTTGTTTACAGTGAGCCTGGGACTTACATTTTGCAGCCGGTCCTTGCTCACTGACACGACTGAAACACAGCTTCTGGAACAATAATTCGGGTGTTATTTGAAACACAGTAGCCCAGACCTTGACTGTTCACACTGGGTGGAAAATTAAACCAGAAACTATTACATTCTGGGAACTCCCTTTATGGTGGCTTTGGAAACTTATGGGTGAGTGGGGAGTCTGCCCCTCAAGCCTGTGGGAGAAGACAATGCCCTGTGGGTGGTTTGGGGAGAGACTTCAGTTTCTCCCCGATGTCTGGGCTTTTCCTCTTGTCAAGAGGTCAGAAACCCATAGCCCAAGGCTTAGCTGCATTACTTCTCAGGCCAGGTGTTATAGCACTGTAGAAACCAGCTCTCTCTCTCTCTCTCTCTCTCTCTCTCTCTCTCTCTCTCTCTCTCTCTCTCTCTCTCCCTCCCCCTCTATCTCATCTCTCTGTGTCTACCGGCCAGGCTGGCATTAAACTCAAAATCCTCTTGCCTCAGCCCCCCAGTGCCCAGATTCCAGATGTGCATCACTAGGCCTGGTTGTCATTCTCTGCAGAGGTTGCTCCCTACAACACAGTTGGGGGGGGGTCGCACAAATTGAACAGCTTTGGAGCAACACACCCCAACCTCCCAGAGCTCTTGTGGTCTTGAACGAGCTCCTCTTCATCTTGAGCCTCATGTAGCTCATTATGAAACGAGAATACATAACATTTGCCTCACAGGATTGGGGTTTGATGAGTACTCATTGATCTAGAGGGAGAAGAACACATGCATTTGTGTGGCTGCATGCTCCAGGCATGGTGACAAAGGCGGGAAGGGTCAGGTGTCGTTCTCTATTAAGACAAGGTCTCTCATTGAATCTGGAGTTAGGCTAGGGGCCAATCTCACGTCTCCCTCTTCCACAGCACTGGGGTTACATGTGCATATGGCCAAGCCTGGCTTTTTATGTGGTGCTGGGACCTGAACTCACATCCTAATGTTAGCACAGTAGACCCCCTTTACTCACCGAGCCTCTTCCCAGCCCATTGATGACTAATTGAACCCACTGAACATCAAATTATGGCAAGCACTTGGTCAATCATTTATATTTTTCGGTGCCCATAGCCAGGCAGGAAGTATAGGCGGGGTAAATAGACAAGGAGAATTCGGGGAACAGGGAGGCTGAGTCAGTAGACGCCAGCTTGCTGTCCAGAGAGCAACACTTAACCACACACAGGTAAAGCCACGGAACACGTGGCAACATATAGATGAACAGAAATGGGCTACAATATTGCTTAAGTAGGACGGGAGTTTCACACAGACAGCTGAAGTTATGCCTTTGCTTTTAAAGTTGAGGCAAGGCAGCTGGATGGTACCTTTCTATGTTCTCTGTAGACTCTTCCTCTTCATCAGTGACCCCAGAGAAGCAAGCCTCAAGCTAGCACGGCTCAGCACAGGTCTCTGTGGTTTGCTTGTTTGTTTTGTCCGCTGGCACCTCTTCACTTTTCGTAAGTCCTCTGGCTGGAATTTGAACCAGGAGTGTCAGGAGAAACCTCACATTCCAACTTCGTCTTATGGGCTGTCCCAGAGATGGAGCTCAAAGCAACCTAGGCCCATCCAATCCTCGTGAGAAGCAGGGACAGGTACCTCCTCAGCCACACAAATAAGATCACTCCAGGCTCTCAGTGCCAGTTTGTTCTGTGGGCCTAAGAAGTTAGGAGCCGCTGGAGGTGAGGGGGCCAGCGTGCTTTATGCTTCATGTTAAACACATGGTTTGTGATGGGAGGGTCACAGTTCTCCCGTGATGCCAATCTGCCCTGTGCCCTGCCGGCTCCGATGTCAAGCTCAGCCAGCAGAGCTTGTGGAGTTCTCGTGAAAAGCTTTATTTCTAGCTGTAAGGGAGTTTAAGGTCAGAAGAAGGACACGCTGCTGAGACTGTGAATGCTCATGGGATCTGTTGAGTGATGAGACCTTCTCCAGCACACAGAAAACTAAAAAGCCCTTCCCCTACCCCTTGTCGCACTTAAAATTTATTGAGACAAGTGGAAAACAAACTTGGGAAAAATTATTCCCCAAACATTATGCTTTCAAGCTTCCCATTCCATTGGGGGGAAAAAAAGACCCACATTCTCCCTCAGCAGGCAGTAAATGTGACAGAAAGGAGGCAGACACCAGCAAATTGGGATGAGGATTGACCCAGAAAGTAAACGGAGACACAAAGTATTGTTTTTGCTCTTGTTCAAGCTGCTGAGCAATGGAGGTCATGCTTAGGATTTCAGCTCGGGAATGCTATCTATACAACGACTAGTGAGCCGTGCTCTGTATCTGGATATGGCAGATGCACAGTTCAAGGCTCCAAAGGGCACTGTCGGCAGCTTCTCTGCAGCCTGGGTGAAGAGAGGGGATTATACTACAGGATCTGGCATATTATCTTAAGTCAGGCCTTGATTCAGAGCCAGTGTTTATGCTCAGTGATGACTGTGGTCTGAGTTTATGTTCCCAAGGAAGCAGCTGATAAGACTGAAGAGAGGTCTGTAGACCATTAGATGAATGCTGGAGCATTTCTCTCAGTCCCTGAGAATATGGCGCTGAGCTGGCTGTCCATGTCTAACCAAGTGCCATGAGAGCAGGTCACTTGGTTAGACATGGACAACTTGGGTGGACTTGCAAATGATCAGTAATAAAATGTACGTAACGAAACATACGTAACAAAAATGAAGGCTCCCTGAACTGACAATCATCCAGCTAGCCCAGTATTGACAGCTGACGCATCTGTCGTCTCTGGTTAGACAACAGCCCAGGAAGCTGGGATGAATGGCTCACCATGTCATCTGAGTCTTCTCTTCTGCCTTCAAGGGGCATCACAGAATCTTCAGACTCTGAAGAGAACCTCCTGTGTGCCAATCCTTCAGCTACACCGTGGAAAGCCAGGCCTTTATCACTGTGGTTTAAATGTGTGCATCTTCTGACATTTTGGTAGGACAATGACCCTGGAAAGTGATTTCTACAAAGAAGATAGCAATGTCTGTGGGGATGTTTGTATTGCCTACTGACCAGGCTTTAAAAAAAAAAAAAAGTTCACCTTCTCTCTGTGGTGAGGAAGACTGTATTGATTTTTGTTCAAATTAAACTATATTGATAAAATGTTGTTGTGTGGGTCACAGTTTTATATTGCTGCTTCAAAAGATTCATTGTGCAGGTCAGTTTCAAAGGGGGCAGAATGGGGAACACAAAGGCTTATCCGGGAGATGTTTCACTCTGCTCTGAGGAGAGAATGAGCCAGGGAAAATAGCAGAAAAACAGGCCAGAAGGATTTATAACAGAGATCTGGAAAGACTAAACTACTAGGTGATAAAAAACATAAGAAGCGAGGGAGTAGACACATTCTAACTGTGGTGTTTTTTGTTTAAAGATAGTGTTTATGTTATGAACAGATTTTATAGAATCCTGAAAGTTTAAGGGGAGCAGGGTTCAAATGCTTTTATTCTCCAAGATGGTTTTTTTTAAATTTATTTATTTATGTAATATTTAAAATTTAGATATAATTATATCAGTTGCTTCTTCCTTTTCCTCCCTCTAGTTCCTCCCTGCAATTCCTCTGATGCCCCTATCTCTCGAGTTGACAGCATCTTTTTCTTTGATTATTATTGTTACACACACACACACACACACACACACACACACACACACACACTGCACAGATATATAAATATAACCTGTTGAGCCGGGCAGTGGTGGTGCACGCCTTTAATCCCAGCACTCGGAAGGCAGAGCCAAGTGGATCTCTGTGAGTTCGAGACCAGCCTGGTCTACAGGGTGAGATCCAGGACAGGTACCAAAACTACACTGAGAAACTCTGTCTTGAAAAACAAAACAACAACAACAAAAAAATAAAACAAAACATAGCCTGCTGGATCCAATTTGTTGTTTGTGTGTATAAGGTCACAGGGCTGACCACTTTGTACTGGATAATGAATCAGGAGGCTCATCCCTAGGAGACGCTGATGGTTGCTCTCTCAGCACTCACTAATTGCCTAAAGTTCTTTGTTGAGGGGTGGGAGCTCCGGAGATTTTTTCCTCCTTCTGAATCAGCTCATCTATTGATAATGTCCTTCAGATCTTTTTACGCATTCGTTTCTAAGACAGGTGCTCTCAGGGTAGACTTTTGGCTGTTACATAGTCTTTCTACCCCTTTGTCTACAATGTTTCCTAAGCCACAAATGCAGGAGCTGTGATGTAGATGTATCCATTGAGTCTGGGCTCCCCATAACTCATCGATCTCTGCACGGTGTCCAGTTTTCTGTAATGGTTTCAATTTTCTATAAAAAGAAGTTTCTTTGATGAAGTGTGTTGGCTTACCTACAGGAATAAAGATAAGATTTAGAAGGTAGTTAGGAATTATTCTGGCCTAGGAACATGTGAGTAGTAGATTCTCTTCTGACCACTCCAGCCCTGGGTAGTTGGCTATGTTTCCAGTACCAGACAGGATCTCCCTCCTATGGAGTTGGTTGCCACCAGCATATGAGTGCCACTATTGTGCCTTTATGGATATCTTGCCATGCTGGTCATTACTGTGGTTCGTAGGTGTTACAACTATATAGGACTATTAAATTGTTTCCCCTCCCTTGCATAGTACCAAAAGTGCTAGAGGAAGGAGGCTTTCAGTTTAGATCTAGCTTCAATCATCTGAGTCCTGTGTCCTAAGTGTGTGGTGTCTTCAGCAACAGGGGCTTGCTTACCTTCAACCTCTGAGAGACTGGAATATGGAATGCTATTCAAGTGTGAATTAAAATGAAGACACGAGATTTTCAGGAAAATGGATAGACCTAGAAAGGGTTATATTGAGGTGACCTAGACCCAGAAAGACAAATGTTGCATGTTCTCTGTGATCTATAGTTCCTAACTCCAGATCCTTAAGTGTGAGTATATATCATGGAATAACTGAAGAAGTTAGGAAAGTATAAAGGGACCAGGGTGGTGCTTGAGAGGGAATAGCAGAGTATGGGTGATATGAAGCAGGAAATGGAAAAATGAAAAGGGGGCTTCAATTGTGGAGAGGAAGTCAATAGAGAAGAAGGAGGAGGGATTGGGGACAAATAACATCAAAGTTGTTTGATAAAGCCACAAAGATCACATTATTTTATATTTTTACCTAGAATTATACACAGTGTGTGTGTGTGTGTGTGTGTGTGTGTGTGTGGTTTGTGTGTGTACACGTATGTACCTTACACAAAGTTGTGTCACTTGACAACATGACCCACAAGTACCATAGACTAACAAAAAGCCTAGTAGCAAGCATAACAAAGCCCCTTTGGAGTGGCTGGAAAGGGTAGTCCAAATGACTCTCAAGGCAATACAGGCTTCTGCTTTTGAGATGGTAGTTTTTCCCTTTGTCTGTGAATGTTCATGTGCAAGCTTAGGGATTCTGATGATGTCTTCTTTCCCCCCTGGAAGGATGCTCTTTACTATATAATGGGATTTTGGAATGACTGGCAAAGCCATTCTAGGGAAAAACATGTTTTACTACATTGGCATAGAATGAGAAACCTAAATAGTTACCCTTTCTTTATCAAAATCATTTCATTAATATTGGTCATTATCAAAATGTATTTTGAGATCACTAAACAGTTCCCAATTGAACTGGAATTACTTATGTACATTAAGGATCACATTTTTAAATAACTATCTTTTTTTTGAAAAACAGAATGTGGTTAATTAAACTACATGTCTGGGGGAAAAGGCTCACGTTTTAGCAATTATTTTTAACATAAAGAGGTGTTACGTATGGAGTCACTGTCAATTACTAGAAATAATTACATATTTTCTTGGGTAATTTCTTGGTAATTAAAGTATCACTGAAGCGTGTGATGCTTTGTTAATGAAAAGATTAAAAAGCTCACATGAGTTTATCATAGTTTGTTGAAATGTAGTTCAATGTTTATTATCATAATTTCTGATTGTTATTGCATAACCTTGAATGATATTAATGAACAAATCATGACTGTGAGCAAAATAATAGCTCACTGAGTAAAAAATACATCACTCAAGGTGCAGCAATAACAATCAGAAATTATGATAACAAACACTAAGCCATATTTTAATAAAGAATAAAACACTCTTAAAATATTTTTCCTTCTGACTTTCAAAGTATTTGTGACACTAATTGCAGAATTACTGAAGGGGTGAAAAAAATCAAATCCAAGTACTGCATTATTTATTTTTAAGCATTCTATACTGAGTAGTATAAACAAACAAAACTGGAAATAGAATTTTTATGAATGAAGAGATTTCCAAAATGGGACCTTGACTTAGCTGTCTTATGTCGGGTTTACCATAGGAAAGGCAATGTAATTTTCCTTCTCTTTGCTCTTCTGTTTGAAATAAAACCAATTTGAGCACACTCAAGGAGCAGTGGGCTGCGCCAAGCTGAAAACTGCCTATTACATTCGTCCTTCATTTCAGCTGTGAGTGTTAACCCATTCTTAGCCAGGCAGGGTTTTCAACTGATAATCTAAAGGGAGGAATAGATTTAAAGTGTTTCACTCTTTCCTAGTCATGCACAGGTGTGCAGAGATTAATGGGTCTTTCCCAGAGATTTATAAGTGTTTCCTGGGAGGAGAAGAAGGATCCCATTGACACAGACAAGCTCTTCCTCTGAAGTGACGTCACCTTTGGTGCCTGGGCCAGTGGAGGAAGGTCTAACCTAAATATATTTCAGAGACAGGAAGGCTGGAAGCTGACAGAGTTGGTTATTGGCATCTTCCCACAGTTGGGATTTTGTTTTTCCTCCCAATTCTACTTTCCTCAGTGAAATTAATCTTGAGAAGTAGAAATTAGTCGTGGTGAAAGTATTTACACCATGGAAATCAAGAAACACTACCAATCAAGGGACATTTTTTTTTCCAGACAGTCAGTTTGTCAGCTCACTACTGGAGGGATGAGTAATGGGCCATGTATTTAAAAACCATGTCAATCAAAACAGTTGTCTATATGGAGGTTAATTAAGTCGTGTCAAGTAGAAGCAAGGATTCTCAGTTAATTACCTTGTTAAAAATTGATCTCTGGTCTGATCTATAAACCTGAGTGTATTGGAAAAATCTGGAGCAATGCTTTTGATTTGAGTCTTTACTACTCATATGAAGTTTCCAGTCATCATATGCCTTTGCCCCTCCCATGTGCACATTAATAAATATAACTTATATTTATATAATTTATATAATTATAATAATATAATTAATAAATATAACAGAGGTAGATGCTTTACAAAGGTAGTCTTTAGAGTTGGCCCTGTGCTCATTAAAGCATGATAATACTTTAATTTTCTGAAGCATCATTACTATTTAGTGAAAGCTAAAACTGATAATAAGACATATGCAGCCAGAGGCCCAGGCTCTTTTTGTATCTTATTCACAATCCTCCCATCATTTCATACTGCTCTCTGGCCATGCTTCTCCACTTCCTTTCTTACTGCCTAGTACACCTTGGGTCCATGTGTATCTAAATGTCCTTGCCTTTAGTGTTCCACCTTCTTCTTACCTCACTATAATCTTTCAGGTCATATCATCTCAGGAAACCTTTGCACAGTGTCCACGACTATCATGGATCTCTCTTTCAAAATTCCAGCCTAGGGACCATTCCCCAGGAGCAGTCATTCAGTATGTAAATTGAATGACGGCATGGCAGCCCTGAATGTATAATACGCGCTATAAGTCCAGGGTTCCCATTAACCTCAGGGCAAGCCTAGGGTTTCACTGTTTCATAAATGAGAAGAGGAGGGGAAGATGGAGAAGAGAGGATACCTCCTCAGGACCAGATCCTATAGGGGTCAGTATCTGTGTCCAGACAAGCCTATATTATAGTTTTCTTCTAAAGAGAGACCATGAAGACAATTTTATTTATAGTCAATAATTGAGTGTTGGGAAGCTGGGTTTTGCTTTAGTCTGAGTTTGGAGTGATGGAGGTATTTGGACAGGGAGGGAGAAAGTGTTAAGTATTTTAGTATATCAGCAGCCTTACTTCTTTCTTTTAGGACTGGCTCTTCATCTCCAAACTGCCGCATTACAATCTATTAGTAAACACTTCCATTTTCAAAATGGTGATACTTAAATACACTTTCACTGGGATGTCAATCTCACAGACTTGGCTGCTTTCCTTAAAATTATCTTCTTGGGAAGTTACCCAATTTTTGTTAGATCAACTTGCCAGTGAAATGATCAAATTCTGGACACAAGGGTTTTAGAGAGACTTGGGACTTCACATTGTTCTGCCCACATCTGAGCCTCCACTCATCTCTCATCCCTTTGGGTTGTCAAACATTTTTGATTTGTGTCCCTGCATAGAAACCTTGTTTTCCTTTTGCTCGGAGGCATTGTCCTAAACATCTCTCTCTCCTCACGTCGCTCAGATGTGTTTTTCTTGGCTGGAGTCCTAACTCGCTTGGATCACTTTGGTGTGGGTGTGACCTCAAGCTTTCCGACAGCCAATATTCCACATGGCCATGCCAGCGTGGAGACCAAACTCTCTCTTCCAACCGAAGAGCATAAAACAGCAGAGACAAGAGCTCAGGGCACTTTCCTGAGATGATGATTTAAATTATCATGCTCTCCTGGGGTTCCTGAGAAATAGGCCACTCTCTGATCATTTCTGAGCACTTGCCAGCATGCCTGAAATATGAGGAGCAGGAAAAGATGTGTCTGCTTTTCTAATTAGTTTTTTCCCCCCATAAGTCATATCCCTTTCCTTTTAAGTGACGGAAAACATTAGGGTTCTTAGGAGATGTCTATTTTCCACGGGGGTTTACATCATCGTTTTATCTAATTATTTCTCAATTACAAATAATAATTAAACCAATTGGTGATGCAAACTGGAACAGTAACAATATATCTCCTTAGAAGAGCTCCCAAAGGAAGCAGAACACCAGGGTTGAAAATTCTTTGTTCATTCTCAACACCCTGCCCAGATGTGAAGGCACAGGCTTTGATTTGCAAACCATGTCTCATGTCCTCTGACCCAGACCAAATGGCCAGACTGAATGCTTCAGTCATGAATATTTTCCATTTCAGTGCAGCTTTTATGTAGTTAAAATAAATATGACCGTTGCTATAAAGTTCAATCATTGTTGATGGGGTCCCTTTTATTTCCTTTTCCTTTTTTTAATTTGAGACAGTGTCATGCACCTAAATTGGCCCCATACTCCCTCCCTTTATTTCTCTTTTGAGTGCTGGGATTATAGGTCTATAGCACCATGCCTGGTTTCACAGTGAGCTGGGAACTGAAACCAGGGCCTTGGCCATGGGAGTCAAGTCCTCTGTTGACTGAGCTGCAATGGAGTCACTTTTAATAGAATATATCTACGATGATACTCAAGCAGCAATCAGGAGAACTAACTCTCTAACTTGCAATGGAGTCACTTTTAATAGAATATATCTACAATGATACTCAAGCAGGAATCAGGAGAACTAACTCTCTAATTTGCAATGGAGTCACTTTTAATAGAATATATCTACAATGATACTCAAGCAGGAATCAAGAAAACTAACTCTACAGTGATGATGGACAGGGGTTTGCTAGGCAAGTCCTGGCCCATGTTTCTTGTCTTGAATTATTATGAATGGTACTCTCTTCTACCATAAAGATGTCCTACTTCTGATTATTTTATAACCTGATAGATGGATGGACAAAGTGAAATTATGCTTAATTACTTTCTGTGGATTCTTTCAAGCTTATAGATATCACAAGGTTCTAAATCAGATTGCCCAGATGGAATCTTAAGATCCAATAAGAAAATAACAAATAAAAGTACACACTGTTCATGGTCCTACTGTACATAAAATGAAATTTTGTAAAACTTCTACAAGGAAATATAAGAAACATTGTTTTGACTACTTTACTTTAGATGAGACTTCATCAAAATTAAAAACATCAGTATCTTCAAAGACACTATAAAGAAAATAAAATGTCACAGGTGGGGAGAAAACACAATAGTAAAGACGCCTATTCAGAATGTATGAATACCTCTTATAAATCAATAATGGAAGAACAAACCACTTGATTTTTGAAAAGAGCAAAAATCGTAAGTAGTCCAAACTAAAAGGTATTATATAGATAATAATCATTTAAAAAAGTGCTTAACATCAGGAAAGTATACATTAAAACCACAATCACATACTTTGAGTCCATTAACACTATGAAAATTTAAAAAAATTCCTGACATCACCAGATGCTGAGAAGCATGTAAATAAAATTCCTACTTTTCTGGCAAGAGCATAAAGTAGTCTAACCACTTGGGGACATGGATGGTCAGTTTCTTATAAAGTTAAACATCTGTTTACACTATAACTTGGCAAATCTGCTCCCAAATATCCAAAAAATGAGAATATGGCTATCCAAGGGCCTGAATGTGAAGGTAGCAGCTTCAAAGGTAATAGTTAGTTCCAAACTAAAAACAGCTCCTAGATTTGTTAAGAATCAGTGGAGAAACTTATGCGATTGACATAGTCGTATCATAGAGCATGATGTAGCTAAGAAAAATGTTGGTTTCCATTATATATGACAATGTTGGTGAGGGTGAGTCTCCCATATCTTATACTTGGGAGGCAGGAGAGGACAGAAGGAAGGAGGGCGAGGGAGAAGGAGAACCCAGATTAAAATGAAGGACGTAGTACATTATGTGATTCCGTTTATATAAAGCTCCAAAGTTAGGAAAAACCATCTGTGATGAGGAACTCAGATCAGTGGGTTCCTAGGGGCAGGTGTGTGAGCGTTTGTTTGTTTGTGTGAAAGGAGGTTTTCTTGAATGGAGAGTGTTATATATGAACTTTCTAAGTAAAGAAAGTGTTTAATATTTTGATCTGAGTGACATACAGAGGGAGACTCTATTTATAGATAACACATATAAAAAGACATTTGAGCGTACACTTTGGATGTGCGCATTTTTATGTAAATTATAACTTTAAAATACAATATGGTAAAAATGAGTTACACTGCTTCTCAGCTGAGCACGAACATCCCCGCCAAAATAATGTTTTCCAGGTATTTTTAAATAACGCAGTTCTGACTTAGGTTTTTCGGCATAGATTCTAAGATATAAAATAGAGCAGGTGAAGGCTGCTAGCACTGAAAGGCCTGATGCCTACTTTACCCTGTCCAACACTGCACCGTGGTGCCACACCACCTCCCTTAACTACCCAGTGACAGCAGCACTCGAGGTTTATGTGGTATACAGATTAGTGTCTGAGAAGTGTGACTTGGCCTCATGGTTAATAAAAAAAAAAGATAACACCCTGGGAATCATGTCTTATGACCCACAATTGATATTTTATCCTCTCTGCATGTCCAGGAGGTTGAAAGTTGTGTTCCACACACTGTGAGAGGAACAGGGTAAGAATGTTCCCGGTTGCAGAGTCAGTCTGTAGTCTGTGGTCCACTCTGTAAGATGGATATTCATTCCCCAAATGCACAGAGAGCCATGAGGGCATTTAGCACTCTGTACAGACCTTCAGGGCTGGGGCATTGTGTTCAGTGGAAAGGGTGTCCCTAAGGGAAGAATCAGTACTCATCGGAGGTGACTCATTTGTATTCATTATCAATAATGACAACAGCTATATTTTTATCTCCTGAGAGTTGCTCTTTGTGTGTGTGTGTGTGTGTGTGTGTGTGTGTGTGTGTGTGTGTGTGTGTATTCTTAGCAGAAAACGGAAATAGGAGTGAGTTGTGATTTTAGGTCTTTCTAAAAAGTTTTTATTAGTGCATATTAATTATCCAGAACAATGGGCTTCATTCTGACATTTTCACACATATGCATAGTATGTTCTGATCATACTCAACCCCATTACTCTCTCATGTCCCTCCCACTCCCATTGATCCCGTTCTTCTCCGCAACCCTTTTTACTTCCATGTCTTTGTTGTTGTTGTTGTTGTTAGCAAGTGAGTTTCACCAGGGTTACTTACAGGAACATGGATGATGGCTTGTAATTAGAGCCCCTTAGAGGTGGGTGGGTACAGCACTGAGAAAAGCCCCCCCTTCCACTTTACTTCATCTCTCTTTGTCCTCATTACCTGGTTTGGACCCATCCGCAGTACAAAGCTTCAGGATTTCATCCTGATGTTTCTGTCACTCATGGCTTATCAGGAGTCCTTCCTTTCCCCAAGTGTACCAGAACCACATGAAAAGCCAGACTGGATGTGTTCACATGGCTTGTTGCTGAGATCTCCTTTCCCACAAGGCCCTCCTCACACACCCCTGTGTTTCCCATCCCCACGCAGCTGCTGCGATTCATTTATTTATTTTAACGTTTAATTTGTGATTCAGTTAGAAGAGGCTGTCAGCAAGGGAGAATCAAATGTAAAGTTTATTTTTTTTCCCCCAGCAGGGAAAATCCAGTGGAGAAGGGAGACCACTTCTTGGGTTTGTTTGCTTTATTTTATTTTATTTTTTAAACGTCTGAAGTTTTGATTCCTTTAAGTGCAGAATCCAAGGAGAGAAAATTTAAAATTTTATTTAATTTTTTTTTTTTTTTTTTTTTTTTTTAGGTAGAATCTAATTTTTCTTTAAAGTAAATGGGAGAGAGGATGGAATTTCCTCCCCGAGGGAAATGATTGTTCAGGTTCTGATTTGCTTATTTATTTATTACTGTAAAGGTATTGATTTTGATTGATAACACACAGAGTTAGGAGTTCGGCAAACCTGTATAAAACTGAGCCCCACGGAAAGGATGAAAACTTGAAATTAAGATGGGCTCAAAGAATGAGGGTAGCTCACCAGACCATGGAAAAATCTCTGCCTCAGATATTGCCCTTGCTGACCTCTCCTAGGATTTCAAGTCCCTACATTAGATATATTTCTGGCTGGGAAGTGACTCGGTATGTGAACAAGCTGGCCATGTAATCCTGATTACCTGAGTCTGGGTCCCTAGAAGAAGATGAACACAGGAGCATGAGCATCTGCCGTCCCTGTTGCCTCCTAGAAATCGGACAGGAATACTTCCAGCAGCTCCAGGGCTGGCTAGCCTGGCTTACACAGTGAGCCCTCATCTCAGACAGACAAGGTGAAGGGCAAGAACAGACAACAGAAGTGTAGATGAATGGTTTTGTTAAATAAGAAACACAAAGCCAATGCAGAGACGAAAGCCCAAGAGGTCAGAGCTAAAAACCTTACCCTTCATTGCTGCTGTTGTCCTCTTCAGCAAGAGACCTACTTCCTGTCTGTTTGTCCTTTTTATTGACTTTCTCTTCTGCCTTCGCATTGGTTGTAAACCCAAACACATGACCTCCTCGTCACTGCCTGTCTGTACAGACCTCCAGGTCTTCTATGGTTGGTATTGAGATTAAAGGCGTGTGTCTCCATGCTGGCTGTATCCTTGAACACACAGAGATCTGCCTAGCTCTGCCTCCCAAGTGCTGGGATTAAAGGGGTGCACCACCATCGCCCAGTTTCTGCTATGGCTTGCTATTAGCTCTGACCTCCAGGCAACTTTATTTATTAACATACAAATAAAATCACATTTCAGTACAGTTAAAATATCACCATACAGAAGGTTGTCTTCTGACTTCCACATGTGTTTTGTGGCATGTGTACCCACACACATGAGCACACAAACGCACATGTACTCGTACATCACACACATAAATACACGAAAACATAAAAAAAAAATCCTATTTTGTGTATGAGCTATACAAAACTAATGAGAAATAGTGCAAAAGGAAAACAAAATCTTTACAGTTAAAAAAGTTTGGGGGAAAACTGGATATGATGGTATAGTTCTAGACACAGCTCCTGAGAGGTGGAAGTAGGAAGGTCAAAAGTTCAAAGCCAGCCTCAGATTTATAGCAAGTGTTACTCCATCCTGGGCTACATGATGTGACCCTGCTTCAAAATCTAAATAACCAACTGGCCAACCAATGAACTAACCAACCAAACAAAAAAGATTTTAGGAAACTGAGAACAAATAACATTAAAAGTTTTGGTGGAAGATTCCCCGGGATCTGCAATATAATTTTAGTATATTCTTGGTGTCTGATGAATAGAATGATATTATATAGCCACATAAATACTCCCAAATGTAACCCAAAGGGAATTTTAATCCATTTATCTCCACCAACATTTTAGGACGAAGATCCTCACTAAACCTTTGTTGAGGAAGTGCTCCATTCAAGTACTAAAACATATTTATCAAAATACAAACCACTAAGGAGGGAGATGTTCAGAAGTTCAAAATCATCTTCAACAGCTTAGCAAGTTTGAGGACAGGATGAGCTTCACAAAACCCTGTTTGTTTTGTTTTGTTTTGTTTTGTTTTTTAAATGCAGACCAGGGCAGGGAAAAGATACTATGTAAAATGATAATTAGCCAGTCTAACTTCTTATTCAAATTATAATAGTTTCCCAAGTTAACATTCAGTGCCTTGTAAGAAATCACTGAGGAGGTGCTTGGGCTACAAGAAAATATGACGGGGCCACGCTGCACCAGTGGTCCAGCCAGGGGGTGTGGAAGAGAGAGTGATTTGACAAAGAGAGATCCATTCTGGATTTTGATCCAAGTAGCAAATATCAGGTAGAACCAAACAAGAGAAAAGAGATCTTATCGACATAGTTATACACAGGAAGATGCATACAAATTTAGATTGTAAACTTCCTGTGCTAAGTTGAAAGCATAATGATTGGCAGCAACCAGGGAGATGTTCAAAGCTTTCTTAACATGGAAATCTGCTTTTTGGCAGGTGGAGAAAGGTGGTTTACGGTGATACTCTCCATGGCACCAAACCTCTTTCCTGTCATTCAAGTGGCATTTCCCAGTCTCTTCTCCAACTAGAGGAGATACATGATTGAGTTCTGGCCAGGGTGAGGTGGGCAGATGTGTTCAACTATACCTTTGCTTCTGACATACATCGGGCTTCGTGGGATCAACCTTCTTCTCAGCCTTCTCATCTGCCAGCTGTATGTCACCATGGGAACACACTGACAAAGACACGTGATTGGAGCATCCCGGATTCCTAAATTGCTCTTTGGAGGACACTCCACAAGCATACACACTGGAGTCCGTGTAGGTGAGATAATTTCTGTTTTGTTAGTCATTGTTTCTGTTGCTATGTTGCTGACACACTTCAGGTTAATTACCTTGACTGACACATCCTCAGAGATTACAAATGTGTTTAATTGAGGAGGGTAAATCTAGCTTAAGATACTAGTAGTAACTTACTCTTCATAGTGGCTACAACAGGAAGCACCTTGTTTTATTGCTGCCCTGTTCCATGGAAATAGTTTTAAAATCAGATTACAGAAGATTAATGCTGAAGTGTCCCAGCTTTCTGATATCTCCCCCAGGTATCCCACTCTTCCACTACATCTGGTGCGTTGAAAGTGACCACTCTACCCTCAAACACTGGGTTGTGTTCTGAGTCAGATAAAGCATATGGGGCTGTGAGAACTGGTTTCCTTAGTGATGAAGTGTAGAACCACCCTCCAAGGATGCAGGCCGAGCAGAACTCAGCCAGGAATCTGCTGACTTGCTGGCCTTCCACACATTTACACACCTTGGCCCACTGCCCAGCTCTGCACAGCTGGCTAGAACAATCCTCAACCCTTAGGACCCTCTCCCAAGAGAATTCCATGAAAGCAGGAGCTGGTAGGAAAACAGAGATGAAGGGAATGTAAACCTTGCTTAGGAATTAAATGAATTCCGAAGAACAGGAATCTGCCCAGCCATGATATTTATCAGTCTTCTGACAGCCAAAATGAAGAGGTTAGGGATTATTTGTGTGCATGTTTACATCTGGCGAAAGTCCTATATGGTAAGAAGATATGGATTTTTTTAAAAGTGTGAATGGCTGTGTTTGGGGAGTGAAATACTGTTCTTGCTACAGGGAAACTCATAAATACACATGCATTTTTTTTTATAGCCAATGACAAATTCCAATTGACGAGTCAGCTATTTTGAAGTGTGTCACCATAAACAGGGGTAGATGTATGATTTTTGAACCTGGAAGATGTATAATTTAGGGGATCTCCTTTAACAAAATGAATTTAAAATTAGGCATTAAAGTAGACATTTATTTAGGGACAGAATCACAGCAAACTATAAAATTAAAAGGATGTCAAGCATAGAATCAGAAAGCAAGGAAACCTATAGTAGAGCACTAACATACCTCTTAGGACTTTCTCCTATATTTTTGTTTATATACTCTTTGGCCATCTTACTGTTGGACAGGAATTTCATAGTATTTTCTATGTAGGAAGTAAAAAGATGATCTAGCCTCTCCTTTTGTATGTGTTTAAGCATCTTTGGCTTCAGATCTCGTTTATGGTGATTTAATGGAAATTATTGAGATTATTGTTAACTTTGGGAATCATGTTCCCTTTACATATAAGCTGTTAACACTGAGAACATTTTGCAGAGTAGCTTCTGGCTATACTTTTAAACCTTGCTTCTCGCCGCTACTGATGACATATATTCTTATGGTGTAAAGTCTTATCTTGACATGGCTCCTGGCCCTTTGTATTTTAATGCCGGGTAAATTGTTACAGTGGATGGTGGAAATTCCTGGAAGCCATTTTCTGCAGTGGGAATGACTGGTGATAACTTAATTATGCACGGAAGTCACATGAAATCGAATAAATAACATTTTACTAAGCTCTAACTAAATACGTCTTCAGAGTCGGTATCTCCTTAGCTAAATGCATCTTAAAAATTCCTGTTGCTAATATTGTCCTCAGACCCCAGGGAGCACTCTGGCCACTGTACCTCAGGACAGTGCTTTTGGAAGCGCTTCACAAAAACTTGTCTGTTTCTGGTATCTGAGATTGGCTGGAAATGTCCATGCTATCTAGGTGAGTACTCATAATGTAGAATCTCTGCTTACAGGTACCTAGGTCCTCCTTTCAACTTTTGGGATGATTTTTGACTCTGTACTTCATACTTGGGGTTGACCAGATACCCCATAGTTTTGTGCATTTCAAGATTAGAGTAGATTGGTAAGTGGATTTCGTATACCTGCCAGTGTATCACTACGATATTGGGCTTCTAGAATAGTGCTAACAGGTTTTTGTGGTGGCATCTTTGGTGGTGGCTTGCTCACATCTGACACAAAAGTAAGTTAAGGGCTCTGAGCTACTGACACCCACTATTACTCCTTGACTTGTAGATGAGGTTGTGGGTCTATGCATTGGTTGTCACTGGTTTATTTTTGGGTTGCAGCATCACTTTTGGTGCGCAGTATCCAAAATCAATGGGTGGAGGCAGCAGGCATCTTCAACTTCATAGGACTCTTGTCACTGGCATCCAGGGCTGCCACCCTGATTCTTCTATAGGGTCTAAATCTTGTTGGAGCCCATCTCTTCCAAAGGTGCTTAGAACCATACTCTAGTCATGCCAACGATCCCTTATAAATGTTATCTCTCACCTCCTGGGAATGTGGAGCTACAGGCAGAGTAATGTCCTGCTCTCCTGGGTCATTGGTTTTTGCTTTGCTGAATGAGAGAAGGACAGTCCTTGTACAAGTGAGACTACATTCTCCCTCTCCCCTGTATTCCCTTCCTTTCATCCCAGTGCACGGAAGACAGAAGAAGAATTAAAATGATAAGCAACCTTATTTTAGAGACAAAATAATGACTTAAAGAAGTTAAGAAGAGAAACAGATTGCAGGTGTGTTGTTTTGCACTTAAACTGTAAAAGTGAACAAGGAAAATTTAACATAATCGGGGGGAGAAGTTGTTCACATTTCCCTGGAGACTTTGGATGATACTTATACGCATTGTTGTCATCAATGAAGTGCAGTAGGAGCTTCTAAGAGAGTCACCAGAGGTCAGGGTTCCCAGGTAGCACACTGAATGATGGAACATTACAAGCGATCTTCTAAGTAACATTGAATATACTGTATTAGGGGATGGTTGCAGCAGTAAGATGTTCAATTTTATTAGAATACAAACCAGTTGCAAAAATTCGTGACTCATGTATATTAAAATTATTGACACTTTTTCTTCTTTTTTTTTTACTTTAAAAAAATGTAAATAAAGTTTTTGAGGTTACCATAACATAGTTTTTCCCCCTTTACCTCCTTCCTCTGAACTCTCTTTTGAGTCTCACTGTAGATGTCTTGTAATTAGCTTGACAACTTGACTCTAAGGACTATGAAGAAATGGTTCCCCTACCTGGACTGACAGAGCAAGTGTCTGAATACTATGAGGTAACTTTATATGCCTTGATAGTCAACAAATACAGAAAAAAATTCTTTTCATTAACCAAATGTTCTAAATACTCCTCGACAAGTTAGGCTACTTTACATAGGGCAAGAGATTCTATTACCTATTTTCAATGGAATTGTCTGTTTTTAAAGGGGCCTGACAAAAATATTTCCCTCTGAGAAGCTCTAGCTGTGGTTTCCCCTACAGATACCTGACAGGAAAAAAAAAAAAGGCAAGGGAGAGAAGCTGAGTGAAAGTCTGAGGTAAATTTTAGTTTATTCGTAGTTGTGCCTCTGCTAATGGTGTCTGTGTAGACTATGAATGTTGCTTCATCTACACGATGGGTTGTAGACTTATTTTTAAGATGAAATCATTTCAAGAACTTTGAATTTCTTAGCTTTTTTCACAGACTTTTCTCTTGCATCCTTCTCAAAACCCAGCAGAATAACTGTTTTTTTCCCTCATTCAATTGACCTTAATAGCAAGCACAGCAGAATTTGATTAATTCATCTTATATGTCCATAATTAATGTAAAAGGGCCAACAGTCTCTCAACTCTCTTCTCAGGAAAGATCTAATAATGAGGCTCAAGAGCAGTTTAATATGACCTAATTTTAAGAAATATAATGGCTGGAGAATTACTTTGAAAGTTATAAGTGTTATGCAAATGTAAAATACCCTCATTATTAGTGCCATTATTAGCAGAGTGTCTATAAGCTAATGTTCACTTATTTGCTGCATTACAAAAATAAAAAGTAAAATAATTCTGCAGTCTCCTTGGACTTCTCAAGGGATCCTATCTTTATTGTAAACTGCTATGTCCCTGGTACCCAGCTCCATTCTTAGGACTCAGTAAGCATTCTGTTAGTATTCCTTGAAATAATGGATGAATGATCCCCGATTATATGTTGAGGATGCTTTTCTTCCTTCAATTTTATGCTGTGGTGAATAAGCCTTTTCAAGTGCAAGCATTTTTAAAAGGATGAATTTCTAGAGGTTAAAATTTTGGGCCATAGGTTTTATACAAACCTTGAAGGTTTAAAAAAATTACATAGTTTTTTTTCTTTTATTGTTTGAGAGTTCATACATGCATATAATGTGTTTTGATCAAATCCACTCCAAATTCCATCCTCTGCAGTTTCTCTCCTATCCTTAACCACCACTTTTCCCTTCCTCAAGGGAATCATACGCTCCTTTAAAAAGAGAGAGAGAGAGAAAAAAAAAAAAAGGAAGAAATCCCATTGCATCCAGTTACTACTACCTGTATGCACATGCGTGGAGGACCATCTCCTAGAGAATGGGTAAACACTCAGAGGTCATGGGCCATATACCTAAAGAAAACTATTTCTTCCTCCAGTAGCCATCAATTGCCAATAGCTCCTCAGATCCAGGCGATACTTTACCAACCCCCTCCCATCTGTGCCTAGATTTTGGCTGGCTCAATCTTGTGCAAGTCTTATGCATGAGGTCACAGCTCCTATGCGTTTATTAGTTCAATGGCCTTGTCATGTCCAGCAAATGCTGTTTTACTCTAGATGTCCACTTTTGAAGCTCACTGCCAAATTGCCTTTCAGAAATGTCCACTTAGTCAGTGAGCACTGATCAGGGGACTTATTTGAGTTCAGGCAGTGCTCTATGCATCTCTAGAAAGATACTGATGAATAAGACATCCTTCTTCATGATCTTATATTTTAATCAGCAAGAAAGAAGATAAAAGACAATCAGATTAAAAAATGATGTAGTTTCAGTAGTGGTGAGTGCTATAAAGAAATGCTAGGAGAGATGAGAGGGTTTGGCTGATGATATTATTGGATTTGAATATTCACTTAACTCTCTGCAAGTGACCATGGGAATGGAGAGAGAGAACAGAAATACTAGACTCAAGCAAATGCACAGGGAGTTTAAGGACAACATCTGAAGTGATGCAAATCCTCAGAGTCTCACAGTCATTAGAATATCCACAGGCCAGTTGGCACTGGTAGAAGTCAAACAATAAAGGAAAGTTTGGCCCAAATCTGTCTCACCATTTTTTTTTTTTGGTAAAAAGGTACGGGGAATCTTGGGGTTGGAGAGATGGTTCAGCAGTTAAGGGTACTCCTGACTGCTTTTCCGGAAGACCAGAGTTTGATTCCCAACATCCACATGGCCATTAGCTGCATTCTGTAACTCCAGCTCCATGGGACTCAACACTGTCTTCTGGTCTCCTTGGGCACAAAGCATGCACTTGTGCACAGACAGACAAGCAGGCAATAAACGTCTGCACATAGTATAAGATAATTTAAAAAAAAATTAAAGTTATAGGAAATCTGTAGAAACCAGGGAGAAGATGGGACCTCTGAGAATAAGACTCTTCAGAAGCAAAGATTTGGATCTGTTTACCAAGCCAACCCCACCCAACTGAAGTATGACTAAAGTCAAAAGAACATAGATTGAGTTAAAGAAGGAGACAGTACCTTCCAAATACAGCCTCATGACCAATAGAGACAGGAGGCCTTAGGGATTCACCAGCTTGAAGATAACTTCATCATTTCAGTTTTATTTCGTTGGAGTCTCCCTTCCTCCATGCTGTTTCTAATTGTGTTTAAAGTCAACATTTCCTCTTAGCTTCAGAGACTAGGGACATAGTGTCTTATTTGCAGTGATGATATTTTTATTACTTCTGTGTTCTCTTTCTGCCATTTTCATTTTCAAGAAGGATTTGAATGATTGAATTATCTCTGGAAAATCTTAGTGTATACACATGTGATACATGCCACTTTAGATAATTTTCAAAATGAAACTTTTTATTTCAAATAGGCCCATCTCTATATACAACTGTGAGGGGTTTCATCCATGGCCTTTTTTATCCAGTTTTCCCCAGTAGAACATCTTGCAAAATATGTTCTGTATGTAATTTCACAAGGGTATTGACACTGATTTGTTTTGTTTTTGAGCTCTGGCTGGCCTGGGACTCACTATGTAGATTTGGCTGGCCTTGAACTCACAGAGATCTACCTGTCTTTGCCTCTTCAGTGCTGGGATTAAAATCATGAATCTATGTTGATCACTCCCCAGAGGTCCACCCTCTGAACATATTAGGTTTAACCTGAGTTTACAGAGAGGAAAAACAGAATTCAAACTTGTGCAGATTGTCCTGTGTTTACATAGTTTTTGAAAAGAAATGTTTTAAGTTTTCTATCTAGTAATGTAGTAACTGATAATGCCATATAACAATAATATCAATAGTTCCTAATCTGAAAACATGAGAATATTAGGAGTACTTCATACATTTATGGGAGTATTTATTACTTGTATATGCTTGTATTGTTAACTATATTGTTTGAAAGATGTGTTTATAGGAATGGGTTATTGCCACGTGACTGTAGGGCTGACTTAACATGATTTTTCTATGCAACGAATGGATGAGCTACATTAAGTTGATGGAAGTCAGAAAAAAAATGTGTTGTGGTTTGAATGAGAATGATCCCCATTGACTCATGTGTTTGAATACTTTGTTCCCAGTTGGTGGAACTACTTGGAAAAGATTAGGAGGTGTTTGGCCTTGTTGGAAGAGGTGTGTCACTAAGAACAGGCTTTGAGGTTTCAAAAGACTTGTTCTGTTCCCAGTGTGCCCCCACCTCTCTGCCTCATGGTTGGGGATCAAGATGTGAGCGCTCAGATGTTCCTGCCCCTATGCCTCTGCTCCACCACTGTGGACTCTAATCCTTTGACACTGTAACCAAATTAAGCACTTCTTTTTATAAGCAGCCTTGGCCAACATGTTTTATCACAGAAATAGAAAAGTAACTAAGACAAAAAAATCAGCACTGTAAAGAAATGATAGGTATCCAAACCTTAATGTAAATGGAAAACACTCAAGAATCTTGGTAAACTTCAGATTTGGATCATTCAGTGTGGGGGAGGACCCCAGATTTAAGTTTGAATCATTCTGTGTGGGGGAGGACCCCAGATACTGAAACTCAGCAGATGTTGCTGCTCTGGGGAACACTCTTTTGAACAACAGGTTTCTAAAAACCCTGACTCAGTAGGGAAGTAGTCTGCCAAGATTTTAGTATTCTCAAGAACTCATTATACTCTTGATATAAGTGGATTCCTTCAGTTTATTCCAGGGTGTTCTTAGAGACTATGGAACCACACAGAACACCTTATGAAATTGCTTTTCAGCCATCACCAAGTTCAACACATAGAGACTTCACGTAAAATGATGGACTCCCCAACTACTCTTGTTCAATTTCCTTTGTAACTGCATTAGTGTCTCCATGGGACGGTGACGTGATGGATAGTGAGAGAATGGTGGACACTGTTATAGTTACTCGATGTTTCCTTAATGGCAAAGGATATGGAAACTGAAGACTTATAGAAAGCAGGAGACAATAAGGTACACTCCCAGACAAAGGCTTCTCAAGTCCCCAGGTCTCTGCAGGAACATACAGGAGCTGTTGATACCATCGTGTGAAGTTATTGTTCTTGCATTGACGAGAAGTGCCTCTATGCCTTAGCAGGATGCATCATTCTTGTATCCCTAGGTGATATTATAGGGTCTCAACTTGCCTGCCAACTCTCAGAGAAGAACAACTTGGTACAATTTAAAATTTTTGCTCCCTGTAAGAGCAGCCAACTAAAAGGTTTGATGGTGTATGTTTGAGTATGTCTCTATACCAGGCCTGTTCCTTCCCTCATCACATATATGAACATGGACAGATCCCATATTGTGATAAAAAATGTCTAAGAGTGTGGAAGAGAAATCTGTGGCTTATGTTTTTATCTTCATATGTTCACTTTTAAGTCACCAATTTGGCAAGTGATAGAAGCGTAACTGTGCTTTATTTGAAAAGAATTAGGAACATGAAGATATATTTTTCTTAGGAATCATTTCCTCCAAGAAATGTTAATTTGCCAAATTTCCTAAGACAACTGAATTCCACAAATGGAGGCAAATCATGAGATTTTTGATAAAATAATTATGACATGGTTATTTTGGAGACAATATATATTACTCTCTTGGTACATCTATAGTTGTTTCTAAACCAAGTTACAGTAGCATATACTCTGAATCTCCTCAAAGCACTCTATCCTAGAGGAGTCCCCTGATTCAATCAGTTTGGGTCATTCTACTGGTGGCTCATTTTGTCTAGGGTGTGTTATGTGCCCTGAATAGGCCCAATTAGATTGAAATGGACACTTACAGTCTAGTAAATGTTGAAGACAACATTTTCTTTCTCTTGTCCCTTCTGAAACAAAGATAACCCATGTTTACTAGGGGAAATTGCCTTACTGTGACATCAGCAATAAAATGTCAATAGGTAGGTGAAAACACTTGAGTCCTTTGGAGATTAAAAATATTGATCACTTGTTCTAGCATCCTGGGATATTTGCTGCCTCTCCACTTCCACTGTATTACTCCTTACCTGTTTAAAACATCTGGGGTAAAATTTGTAGAGAACATGGTGGCGACAGCATAAACTCTGGAGGCAAACAACCCAGGTCCAAATCCCACAGCACTACTTAACAGGCTTGTAGTCATTGGCTAGCTACCTAAGATCCCAGTGTCTCAGCTTCCTCTCTTGTAAAACAGAGATGAAAAAAGTTCCTGACTGTCTTAGTTAGGGTCTCAATTGCTATGAAGAGAAACCATGGCCACGGCAACTTTTATAAAGGAAAACATTTAATTGGGTGGCTTATAGATTCAGAGGTTTAGTCCATTATCATCATAGTAGGACATGGCAGCATGCAGGCAGACATGGTACTGGAGAAGGAGCTGGGAGCTAATACATCTTGATCCACAAGCAACAGGAAGTGAACTGAACTAGGCATAGTTTGAGCATAGGAGACCTCACACTGGCCCCCACAGTGACACACTTCCTCCAACAAGGTCACACCTGCTTCAATATGGTCACACTTCCTAATAGTGACACTATCTATGAGCTTATGGGGGCCAATTATTTTGAAACTACCACACTAACCTTCTGAGTTATTCTGGGATTAAATGAGTTGTTAACATATGTAAAGTACTGGGAATGGCATTGAATGAATTCACTAAGAAGACTGACTCCCATCCTTACTTATGAGGATGAATCCTGCTCATGATTACCTGGTGTTTTCATCCATTTATTTCTGTAGCCTCTAAGTACACATCATGCGACTTGAGTAAACACAGTTGTTTTATTGAATTTGCAGTTTTGATTGCTGTTAATACTTCTCTCTCTCTCCTGCCTCTCTGCCTCCCTCACTCCCTCTGTTCTTTTTTCCTTCCTTATTGCCTTCTCTTCCTCTCCCCATTGGGATTATGATGTGAAAAGAGTATTATTTTGACAATCATGATGTTAAGATGTAGGAGTTTTATAATCAAATTCTTGTTTATTTATGTTCCCAAAGCATGTTTTTTTTTTGTTTTTGTTTTTTTTTTTGGCACCAAATGGCCAGTTTTATCTACTTAGAGAAAACACAAACCCAGCTAATTAATATTCACTCCCAAACTGGATGAAAATAAGTCTTTTAAAAATAAAACTAGAGCAGATACAACATTATTAAGCAAAAGTCCAGGAATGAGAAAAAGCAGTATGTCTGACTCAGTCCTTAAAAGAAATAGTGTGGAGGATTCTGGGTAATAAAATATCTATGTGCTGATGCAACATGTTACCAACAAAGGCGTGGTCACTGTTTTTTCTTCCTGGTATGTTTGTTGGTGGTTGTACTAACCCCAACAGGTACCTCACAGTAGTGGGTTTCATAACCATGGCTGTTGCGAATTTGCTCTTAGGTGGCCTAATGACTGCCTACTTTGGAAATGGCACCGGAAGCTCCATGAAATGGCTTCTATAGCCATCAACAGGAAGCACTTTCTACAAAGGATGAAAGCAATTGACATGTTTTGTCTAGCTTATCTTAGCTCTGCTTCATAGGCTATGCCAGATTGAGGTGGATTTTGAAACAATGATGTTAATTTGTAACTACAGTTCCTTTGGATCCCCATAGGATGTGGGGAAAAGCAGGCTTGAACTATGACCTCTTGACTCTAAGTCTGTTCCCTTTTCAGGGATGTGGAGAAGCCACCTAAGTCCACTGAATATGGTTTTCCCACCTTCCGCTGAGGTATGAAAGCTGCCCAAACCACATTTCCTCACACCACAACAGGGGTAGAACGTCATTTTTGCGGTGGGAAGTACTGAGTTGGCAAACATCATTTCTGAGTTCTGGGCACAGGTACTGAGGGCATATGGGGAAGAGGAAGTGACAGCATTTCTCTTCGTTTCTTTTGCTGAAGCAATGGGGACACTGTCTAGAGAATGAGGTGAGATGCTGAGGCCACCGTAGCCAGCCCTGTGCCTTGGAGACGCTGTAATACGAACTGATAAATCTTCATTTTAAATTTCCCATTTATCAAGAACTTTTCTATTTTTGAATATAAAATCCCAGACGTAAATTTTCTCAGATTATAATAGAGATGCCAGAGGACTCATTCCTGTGAAAACTCCCTTTTCGCTTCATATGTGGGGAAGAGAAGCCTTTTCATTTCCCACCTTCCCTAAAAATGATTGACGTTAACTCCCAGGAAAGCAGGCAGCTTCTGGCTAACTTCTCATTCCTTCCTCCCAACTGTCCTTTAGGAAGCAGAGCCAATGCTTAATACTAATCCTCATTGCCATCGGTAGTGGATTGGTTTTTCTGCGGGTAATCTGTCGGAGAGTTAAGAAATGACCCAACAGAATCAAGGAGCACGCTATGACTGAGTCAACAGTTCAATTGATAAGAGATCAAGTTAATATCTTCTCTTCACCTCTGGGAGACAAAATACCAGAGGGCAACACTTGAAAGCAATTTCCCTGTGCTCGCCTCTTCTCCCTCACTGTGCTCACTGTTGTTGTGAATATGTTAGAGAGCAGGAAACTGATGTTTCGCAATGACTACACGTCTTGCTAAAGTCTGTTAGAGTAAATACAGGAGTCAGTTTCCAAAGTCCGGGATGTTTTTTAACCCATATGCACATAGCTCCCTGTTTACTTCTCTAACCAATGTGAAACATAGAGAAAACAGACCTAAGTACGTTATTACTTGATTTTACTCTTCATTTGACTTGAGGTTTGTTTCCTTTCAATGACTTGAAGAGGAGAAAAGAATCCTTGCTATATCCATATAGGCAAATGCTAAGTCGATAATATTGAGATTACGGGATCTACCTGCTTTGGACATCTGTCCTGCCCAATGATTGTTTTGGATATAAGCTCAGACTCTGTTAAGATTAGCTCTAGATAGGTTTTTCAATCATCCAGTCAGCATATTTGATATATAGATAAAGCTGGTATGGAAAGCACAGAGGGTCATTTGGAGTGAGAGGGAGGAGCAGGGCTGTGCCTTTGAATTTGTTGTAGGAATGTTTAATGGTTAAGGAAACTTTGAGTGAATGAACAAGAGCAAAAGTTCAACTCAGAAGACCTGTGTTCCAATTATGACTCCACAGCTCTCTCTCTATACAGCCTCGGTCATGTGTTTCGCCTCCTTGAGCCATTAGAGTAATTACTCAGTTGGATTATTGTGAGTACAAAGTGAGATGCTGCATTGCACCATGGGTAGTGCTGAGCAATTTGGGATGAATAAGAACTGTGAAGTGTGTTTCAGCACCATTGTGAGTTTGGGGAGATAATTGGTACCTTTTCTTCCCACAGGCCATCATTTCTAGTCAATGCACTCAATTGCACCAAGGTACAGATGAAATGAAATGAGAAGGACAAGATGGCCTTGGTATTAATTGTATTAAATTTATGTTCTAGAAACAATTTTAGTTGGATATCAACAACAACAACAACAACAACAACAACAACAACTAAACAGCAGTAATAACAGCAATTCTGGAATTATAAGCTTTGGCAGGCTGACAGTCTGTTCTTGTAGTTTGTGATTATACACATGTTCCCCAGAGTTACAAAGTGCACCTACAAGGTACTAAAAGATTTTTGCACCTTGATAAGCCTCTCTGCTGATATAGCAACCCAAATCAAACCAAATCAGACCAAATTAGAAAAAGCCCCAGTTTAATGGGTAAAGCATTCCCAGGTGATTCTCTGGCCCTCCAGAGAGGAGACACGGATGAGAGACCAGAGAACCATGTGTCTGTTTTCTGGGATGCAGCTTAAATACCCTGTGGGAGTGGTCTTGAGCATCTCCAGGGGAGGAGCCATGTTTGGTGGGCTTTGAAGGGGCGGGTTTGGGGAAAGAGATGATGGAAGGGAGTTGAGGTGGATCTTCCACCAGAATGTTCCAGACTCTTTGGGTATATGGATGTCAGGGTACCAGGGGCTGAGGTGGAGCTTCCACCAGAACAGGTACTAAGGGAGCCTTTGAAAATTCTTCCATCAAAAGCAGTGAATGTTGCATGCTTGAAAAAGATGAGGAGGACAGGGTTCTTTGCATCATACTCCATCCCACTGGTGTCCAATGAATGCTGGGTGATAAGAAGGGCAGGTTGTCTTTCCCTATGAGATGTCCAGAGGATAAGAGAAGACCCCACCTGCCACTGAAAGCATACCAGAATGGATGGGAAGCGACTTCTTAACCTTTCTGCAGACAACCATGGCCACAATGAATTCAAGATCTGCAGAAGATTGAGCCCATCAACATTAATCATGAACAAGATATGAGTTTGTGAGGTCCCACCCCTCACAGAGGAACTCTTGGTAGTTAATGTTTATTGGGGGAGGGGTGTCACTTGCTTCAGTGGTGTGGGCACACATTACCTCCCACCCATGCTCAGGCAAGTAATCCTAATAAACTCAGTGGGTCACACACAAAAAGAAGACTTTAAAGTAGGAGAGAGAAGGACTCGTGAGAAAAAGGGCTCCGGCAGGAAAGAGAGGAGATGGGAAAGATAAATATGACTTAAATTTATTATATATTACTTTCCAATTAAAACAGGAAACATTGTTTTCTTGAGAATTTAATGGGAAGCCCATATTTCAGGAAATTGGACTTGCTTCATTTCAGGATAAAAATATTAAAAATGTCATGCTCAATTGACTTAGTGGATTATCTGGGCTGAGTTGAGATTTTAATTCTAGCATTTTGGAACCTGCTCTTTGTCAGCCCACTTTCCTGAGCCTGTAGTAGAATTGAAAAACTTGGAGGGTATTATTGTCACCAGTTACTGTCCTAGTTAGGGTTTCTGTTGCTGTGATGAAACACCATGACCAAAGCAACTTGGGAAGGAAAGGGTGTGTAGCTGGAGAGCTTCTCTCCGGGTCCCGCTGAGCCCCGGCAGTCCGACAGCCCACTTGCCATGTGGCTTGTGGCTTACCGGCATCTTCACATGCTGCTTGTCATGGTGGTGGCTGCCAGTGTCTCCCTCACTCAGCCTTCCACTTCCCAGAATTCTCCTGTCTTTGTCCTGTCTACTTCCTGCCTGGCCACTGGCCAATCAGTGTTTTATTTATACAGAACGATATCCACAGCAAGAGTGTGTTTGTCTTATGTTTCTACATCATAGTCCATGATCAAAGGATCAGGACACAATTCAAACAGGGCAGGAACCTGGAGGCAGAAGCTGATGCAGAGGCCATGGAGGAGTGCTTTACGGTCTTGCTCCTGAAGGCTTGCTCAGCCTGCTTTCTTACAGAACCCAGGACCACCAGCCCAGGGTGGTACCACTCACAGTGGAATGAGCCCTCCCACATCAATCACCAATCAAGAAAGTGCCCTACAGGTTTGCCTACAGGCCAATCTGGTTCAGGGGTGGGGGGTGGGGTGGGAGGTGGGGTGGGAGTGGGGTGGGTTCTTAATTAAGGCTCTCTCTTTCCAGGTGACCTGATCATTTGCTGTTGACATAAAGCCATCTAGCTCACAGATTCTCCTTGTTTTCTTTTTCCTTTCCTTCTTTGCTCAAGTAAAGCATGAAAACTTTGAGTCATTACACTGCTGTGTAGTGTGATGTAATGTAAGGTGTTTTTTTTTTTTTATTTGAAGCTTTAGGCAAATACAAAAAGCAAAAATTAGAGCAGGCAGCCTCTTCCACTTTTGAGCTACTTTTTTTGTTGTTTGTTTGTTTGTTTGTTTCTCAACCCACAAGATGCGCTGGGTTATTACTGCCTTCCTGGTGAGTTCTGATTAATTGGATCTCAATAAAGTTCTGTTTGGTTCAATCAAAACCTTAGAGAGAAAATTGTTTGTAGCAGTTTGTAGACTGTTTCTGCTGTTTATTTTGATCTTCGTAAGTTATTGACAACTTGAAATTGTATCATTGACTGATGTGGAGTTTTTTTTTAAAGCTAAAGTTTAATTACATAACATGGCATAAATATTTACTTTTTTTCTCCTCTGAAGAATCTTATTAAGCATCTTTCTTCCTTTTATAGCTAGAGTCTTAGAATCTTTTATGATACGACAAAAAAAAAATACTACTCAAAAGTTGATAAAATTTTGTGCTAGAGATGTAGATCAGTTGGTAGGGTGCTTGCCAAGCATACACACAAGGATCTGGTATCTATCCTCAGCACTACATAAACCAGTGTGGCCATGTCTGCCTGTGATCCCAGTACTCAGGAGGCATAGACGGGGCGGGGGAGTGGTGGTGGCAGGGGATCAGAAATTCAAAGATATCCTTGACTATTATAGAATTTTAGGCCAGCTGGGGCTACATGAAACTTTGGCTCAAATTTTAATTTGATATATATGATGGTTTGAATAAGAATGGCCACTCTCTCACCATAGACTCATATGTTTGAATGCTTAGTGACTAGAGAGTGGCACTATTTGGAAGGATTAGGAGGTGTGGCCTTGTGGGAGGAGGTGTGTCACTAGCGGGTGGGCTTTGAGGTTTCAAAAAACCTGTGCCAATCCAAGGGTCTCCCTCTCTGCCTGCCGATCAGTCTGCTGCCATGCTCCCCGCCATGACAATAATGGCCTACATCTCTAAAACCGTAAGCCAGCCCCAGTTAAACGCGTTCTTTCATAAGACTTGCTGTGGTCATAGTGTCTCTTCAGTGTAATAGAACAATGATTAAGACCGTAACATTTTAAAATTTCCTTCTTCCCTCCCTTCCTCTCTCTCTTTTTCTTTCTCTTTTCCTCCACTCCCTTATTCTCAAGAACCTAGCTTTAAAGAATTAACACACACACACACACACACACACACACACACACACACACATACTCAGGCACCCCTCTCAATTTCCTGGCAAGTATAAGCCAAGTTCTCATAAAGCAACAAAGAGTAAATATGTTAAGGGATACAGTGAATGAATAGCAGGCTAAACTGTTGGAGAGGAGTGCTTACAATGTTTACACTGTTACACGGCTGGGAGGAAGACCTGGGCTTCAAAGGCAGGTGTACCTTACTTGGCATTCATACTCTTTCCACCATAGGGTGAAGCCTCCTACATGAAGCCTCCCAGAACAAATGACCACATCCTTCAGGGCGTAATACAAAGTGAATGTACTAGTCTTTGGAGGTCAGAATTCCAGTATGCACCTCAACAGACTATAACTGTGGTGTCCACCAGAGTATATACTCTTTCTTGGAAGTTTGGGAGGACAATCTTTTCCTGTCTTTTTTCACATTATGGCTCACTCTACTGTCCACACTGGGCTAACCTGACCTCCTGTCTGATAACCTTGGTTACACTGGGCTAACCTGACCTGTCTGATTACGCAGGATGCTCTTTTTATTTTCAAATCAGCTCATCTGATCAGCAAAGTTAATCTGTGTGCGACCTATTTCTCCCTCATTTTCTTTGTGTGTGTGTGTGTGTGTGTGTGTGTGTGTGTGTGTGTGAGAGAGAGAGAGAGAGAGAGAGAGAGAGAGAGAGAGAGAATGTGTGTATATATGTGCTCCTGTGAATTCGGAGGCTAGAGATCAACTTTGGGTGTCTCCCTCAATTTCTCTTTACCTTGGTTTTGGTTTTGGTTTGTTTGAGACAGGGTCTCTCATTGAACTTGGAACTCACAAATTTGACCAGTCCAGATGGCCAGTCAGTCAGCCTCTTGCTCTGCCTGTTTCTACCTCCCTCTTGTCTTAGGACCTGGCCTACACGGGTATACACCAATGCCTGGCTTTTTAAATGTGGATTCTGGGACTTCAAGTCTTTGTTCCAGTGTGGCAAGCACTTTACAACTGAGATTCCTCTCCAGTAACATTTACAAGGCCTGGGGATTTCAAGGCGTTCTTTATTCTGCTTATCATATTACTTCAAATTTAAAGGAAAAACAAGTTCTTTGGAGTAGGGTTTATTAAAGGTTCATGGTGATGAGGGCATTGAATTTGAAAAATGGGTAGAAGAAGAGTCCAGTGAGCCCTTTGGGCAAATACTTTGGTAGATACTGCAGAGCTCTGAAGAACATCATATCCTCCTGAAGTAATAGGACCAGGGCCCAGGGACTCTGAAGGATGTTGGGTAGCACGTTCAGAGGTCTTGGTTTTATTTTCAACTGTGAGAACAAACGCCCTGGGGAACATTTAAGCAGAGATCAGTGACCAGAGTGATGTGGTCCCAAAGTAGAGAACAGCTAAGAAGTGGAGATCCAGAAAATCTCCTGGATCATTGTTACAACTGATGAGCCTACAAAGATGTTTTAGAGGTAAAAGCTCCAGGGTCTTGCAGCATGATTGCTACAGAAGCTAGAAGTATGGGGAGGACACGCAAGGTGACTATTAATCTGTTGGGGATCTTCCCTGGCGCTGCCCTCTCCAAACCCCACCCTCAGAAAGCCCGCCAAGGGTCAGCTCCTCCCCTGGGGCTGCTCAAGACCATGCCTACAGGGTATTTAAGAGATGGTTGCCAGACCTGCCATGTGATTCTTCTCCTGCCTTTCCGAGAGTTATCTGGGAATTGCTTCGCTCTGTTTATTAAATCTTGTCTTATTAATTCGGTTTGATTTGACTTATTGCATTGGCGGAGGATACCCCATAACCGGGGATCCAATACTTATCATAAGCCTTTACTAAGAAACCATCGTGGGTGCTGACCAAGACAGGCTGCTTGAAGGAGTGAATGGTTTTGCAAAGCTTGCCTCTGAAACAGTGTGCAAGTGCATACCAGGGAGAGAAGTACCTGCCTTTTAATTGTATCTCAAAGGGTTCTGTGGAGATGAATAGAGCTTTGGAAGTGTAAGTCTTGACCTAAAACTAAGAGGTGACTTTTTATCACTACTTCTATTAAACAGTTGTAAAAATCCTAACTAGCCTGCACAGGGAACTAGGTAAATAACATGTAATAGTGTAGGCAATGGATTATCTAACACTCAGGTACTTAAAGTTATACTTTAGGATACATATTAATGTGGGAGAATTTAACTTCTAAGCAAGGAGGCTTCACACACATACATATTGAGCAGTGATTGAAGCATTTATCGAATTATTCTTTATCAATAAAAACTCGGCAGTCAGGTATTGGGATAAGAACCTGAATGATCAGAGAAGCAGTGGAGAAGCAGCCAGTGACCTGTCTCACTCCTTTCTCAATCCAAAAAGGGCTGAGACTTTCTCTCAGCCCCTCCTTACTACTTCCTGTATCTCTCCATATAGTTTTTTTATACCTCTATAGCTAATTTTGTTCAGCTACAAGCTAGCTGCATCCTCTGATTCAAAGTAAACGTTATTGTTAGTCTCAGGAGTGTGATTAAAATATCCCACAACAAGTGATTCTCACTTGGAACAGGTGCCAACCCTTACTGAGCCCCATTAGTATGGTAAGGATGCCACCAACCATATTTTATGAGTATTTATTTCATGAAAACACAAAGACATGGGATATACAATCCTAGCCCTAAGGATGGCGAGGAAAGCGACTAAATGATTGCCTGTCTTGCTCAAGATCCCATGGTAAGAAGGAGTGGGTTTGGACTCTGCAAATCTATGCTGGATTCATACTATTCACTGTTTTTAAGTGTTGCTCTGCACTGAGTGAGAGAAACTCATGCAGCTACTGTGGGGATTGTGCCTAAGGCAAACGTTGTCTTTCTGTAGGCTGCAGCCCTGTTGTCCAGAGCTGGCTAAGGTCCCAAGAATGTTTTGGATACCCAAGAGTATGTCACAGAGGAAGTGTAGAGATGCTGACATCTTAAACCAGATGCACTCAAGCTATGAATACTGACTATCTTTGAACTAACAAGTTTGGGACAATTTTTTTTTATTTCTGTCTTTTGCTCACTTGAGTCTTCTGCACTTTGCATTTTCTAACCCCTGAGTAAATATGTATTGCTTTTTAGACTAGAATAGCAGGAATAAATGAATGGATTGGCAAGATTGTGCAAAAAATTTACGTAGCAGAGTTCACCTATGCAATGAAATCTGTTTAGAACTCTGATGTATAATATTTATACTCTGATCTATAAAATTTAGCACCCCCATGTATCTATTAGAATTTTAGGACCTCAATAAAGTGTCCTGCAATAGGGGGATATATGCCCAAAAGCAAAACTCTGGAAAATGCTTTTCTCTTGCTCAAGTGATGGGCTATTTTTCAATTTGGTAATCTGAAAAGCATTCATGTATCACAGCTCTTTTGGACAGATTCACTTAGAAGGAACATGGTGGGGTAAGGGAGGTGGTGTATGGGGGGAGGCAGCGGCCCATGAATGGTATCCTCTGTGGAAAGAGGACCTGGTGAGCCAGAGGCCAAAAGTGATTGTTGTATTTTTAGAGATTACAGAGTAAATTCCCTTATTATTTACTTAAATAATATTTAACTTTATCCTAAGAATTGTCTGTCTTTCTATATCAAGTGGTGGTGTAGGCCCCTTTAAAAAATATTCAGCTCCAGGTAAATGGAAAATAGCTGGTCATCTCCATTAGACGCTATTAGATCCCACTTGAGATGGGGAAACCTCCCGACTTAATCTTTTTCAGTTGAGGCATACCTTTGAACCCTGCTTCTGCTGTGCCCCACCCCGCCCCCATCATCTCCTGAAGTGTTAACCCTTTTTCTAAACCTGGGAAAGGAGTTCCCTGGATTTTGGTCCCAGTAAAACACTATTGGTTGTCACAAATGGTCTATTGGAAAAATAAATAACATTGCTTATATTTACATATCTCAGGCCCGACTGGGCTGGCTCCAAGTAGGTACTTAAGGAGTACCTACTTGGATGATGATACACAAGTGGTGGTCTGATGTGTCCATCCTTTCAGCTCTGATTCCTTGCGGCTTTGGCTTGCTGTTTCTTCAAGACCAGAAAATCTTCTTTGTGTTTCTTCAGTAGAGTTCTCACCTTGCCTCTTTTCTGAGATACTACCCTTCATGAATCCATTCATGTTCAGTTGCCTTTACTTCAAGACAGTCTTCAAATACAGGAAAACATTTAATCTTGCACTGCCAAATGTCAACCGCCTTAGATTATATCACCTCCAAAATGGAATGGTGTGATAACTATTGCACCATGCAGGTCTCTGGTGGAAATGTGTAGTGCAAATATTCTAAGTCAATGTCGGTAAGAAATCCACCAGTGGTGCCTATTCCATGTCCCTCAAGTTGACACCAGTCTATTGATTATCCTTCTGGGCATCGCCTGTAATAGCACAGAGGATCACCCTGGCCATGCATCAAGCATTGTTTTGTCTCAAGGAGCCCCAGCTGATGCATTAAAACAGTTTATTGGCATAGAACATCTTTAGTCTCAGGAGAACAAGACATTTTACACAATAAGTGGGTGGTAAATCACACTTTTAAAAATTGAATTATTTTTAAAATGCTCTTAGGTACTGTTTAGAGGAGACCTATAATAAAACCCATTGTCAGATGAAAAATCTCTAAGAAAAGTTAATAACTATCCCTGAATGTATTTCTTGGAGATTGGCTATTTTACAGCAGATTTTCTCCAGGGAGATTGCCTACACTCATTCCTCGCCCCCTCCAAAAGCTTTGTAAAAATCCGTGAAGGCTAATAGCTCCAAAAGCTGCATGTGAATTGCCTGAGGTTAATGTCTCGACCTCGGTGCATCTTTGCTTGTGTCCCAGACTTCCCCCTTACGCCCTAAATGCCTTGAGAATAAATGAGTTATCTGCCTAAATCATCCATTACCCTGCTTTCCCTTCTCCTGGTGAGGCTTTCTTTAAAGGTAGCATGGCTCAAGAAGCTGCTGGTGAGATTCCTTCTAATTCTGTACATTGCTACTGGAAAATGGAGACTGATGGATGGATGTACCACGGGAAGTAGGGTGGAAGTTTGATGGATTTGTGATTCTTTGATTAGCTCTGATTTAAGGCAGATGCCTTTGCACACCATTAAGCCCATAGATAGGCTATAGATGGCTAGATTGTATGTGCATTTTTGTGGGTGTGCTGACAGCGTTCTTCAGGCCTTTGGGACTTCACTCAAATATATATGTATTGTTTTATAACCACTCTCAATACCCCCTTTCCAACTGTCCCCATATTCCCCAAATATCTCCTTCCCAGTTTCATAACTTTCATTTGTTTTCCTAATCTTAGAGATTCTGTCTGGGGTAAGATAAAATCTCAAAGTAGTTTTCATTTGCATCTCCTAGGTTTCTAATGATGTTGAACAATTTCTAAGATATTGCTTAGACATTTATTCTCTCTCTCTCTCTCTCTCTCTCTCTCTCTCTCTCTCTCTCTCTCCTTCCCTCCCCCACCCCCTTTGAACTCTGTTCAGATGTAAAGCCCAATTTTTGATTGGGTTGTTTGTTTTCTTGATGCCTTTTTAAATTTCTTTAAATTTTTTAGGTTGTTGTTGGTTGTTTTACTCTTTGAGGGGTCTGCTGCCCAGCTTCCAAAAAAATACACATGGAGGCTTATTCTTTCTTATGAATGCCCAGCTTTAGTTTGGCTTGTTTCTTGTCAGCTTTTCTTAAATTATTCCATCTATCTTTTGCCTCTGGGCTTTTACCTTTCTCTATTTCTGTATGTCTTGCATTATTTCTTACTCTGTGGCTTGCTGTGTATCTGGGTGGCTGGTCCTTGGAGTCCTCCTCTTCTTGTTCTCTTGCTCCTGGATTGCTTTTTGCTCTTTTTCTCCTATTTATTCTCTCTGCCTGCCAGCCTCACCTATCCTTTCTCTGCCCAACTATTGGCCATTCATCTCTTTATTAGACCAATCAGGTGTTTTAGACAGGCAAAGTAATACAGCTTCACAGAGTTAAACAAAGGTAACACATCTTCAAATAATACTCTACAACACTAAATATTAATCTTCTACTTGATATATAGCAGGTGAAGAATTTTCTTTTACTCTGGACTTTCTTGTTGCTGGATTGACTATTTCTTTTATTGTATAGAAGCCTTTTACTTTCATGAGGCCCCATTTATCAATCATTGGTGTCAATCCATAATAACTACTCTACTGGAGTTGGAGAGATGACTTAGTGGTTCAGAGCACTGGCTGTTCTTCTAGAGAACCTGGGTTCAATTCCCAGTACCTACATGGCAGCTCACAACTGTCTGTAACTTCTGTTCCAGGGGATCCAATGCCCTCACATGGACATACCTGCAGGTAAAACATTAATATACATAAAATAAAAATAAATAAATAATAAAAAAGAACTGCTCTACCAGGTCTATATTTTAGCCTTGATTTTTCATTCCTAAGCTCTCTATTTGATATGTCTTTAAAGGGTAAATTAACTTTTAGAAGTTTAAATTGTACTAGTAATGGAAGAAACAAATTTTTATGAGATAATACATTTAATTGGTAACACTGTTGAACATTTCAAGAATAAACATGTCAGTGTTAACAAAGATGTAGGAAAACAGACACTCTTACTTTGCTGGTGGGAGCTGATACTCAGGACAGTAATTTGGCAAGTCTAAAAATATGCACATGGTTAGATCAGCAATTCTGTTTTGAGGAATTTGTCCTAAGGGAAAGGATTGCAATGAATAGTGTGTGTTTGTGTGTAAATCATATATATATATATACATATATGATATCTATATATACATGTATAGCAGTGTATGTAATGTAGTCTAAAGTCTTGCCTACAGTAGCAAGAAGTTTATAAATGTAAAAACAAGGATTAATTTAAGTTAGTTATGCACTCTTAACTGAGTTTCTTCAAAATAATGTAGTGTAATCTATCACTGTGGAAATGCATTAAGTAATAATTCTAGTTACAAAATAGTATGTCTAATACAGAATAGAAACTGTTGTTAGGCATGAATTTGCTAAACATCTGCAAAGATATAAACTGAAGTACTGAAAAACAAAATAGCATTCATGTTTATATTGAAATCATTAGATTTTAGGTAGCCTTCTTTTTTTCTGTTTTTAGAATGTATTTGTCAACAGATTTCTTTCTATATATTTCTATATATGCACATATATATATCATGATAAAATATTCATTACAATGAGTATACTTTGGGAACAGATGGGAATTTTCTACATTTTTCTTTGAGCCCAATTTGAGGTAGAATTTGAAGTTACCATTATTGACATGAGTCATCCATTTACTAGCTACTGATTTATGAAAACAACATTTCTTTATGAGGAGATCAGTGGACATCTATGTTCTGAGTATGAATGTTGAAATGTCGCCTGCTCTGTGCTGTCTCTGATCATCAACTGCTTTATGGAGGGTGACAGAGACAATGTGAGGTTCCTACAATTTATCATCAACATAGGGCTGAGAACAGAATAGTCTCTGAGTCAGTGTTTGACCTGGATGACTAATAACATCTAACATTTGGGGTGGAGAAATGGCCCAATGATTAAGAGCACTTGCTGCTCTTCTAGGGGACCCAAGTTCAATTCCCGGTACACACATAGGTCGGCTTTCAAGCTAACTCCAGCTCCAGGGGATCCAACATCCCCTTCTGGCTTCTATGGGTAATGCACTCATGTGCACAAACACAGATACATAATTAAAGAGAAAATGCAATCTTAAAAATTGTTTATAGAAAGAATTACCATTTTATTTATTTTTGTTGTCACTAAAAACTTTAACGGTGTTTACAGTGTTCCAGGCATTATTCTAATAGTTTTGCAAATGTGAATTTCCTGATCCCTTAAGTTGTCCTGGGAGTGAAGGATCATTATTATCTCCATTTTATAGGTGAAAGAATAGATGCTGTACAAGTAGATCAAGTACCTTTCCTACACCTAGGCAACCAAAGAGTATTCATGAACATTTATCTTTCAAGTTAGTAATGGCAATGATATAAATGACAAGACAGGGATGAACCTGGCTGCCTCACAATAGAGGTTAACTCCATGACACGCTTTCCCACTGGACCATCACACAGCTATCTAAATGCTTTTAATAAAGTTCAACTGGCATAGGAAAATATCTCCAATAAAATGTATATCCCTGAAATTAGCTATGTAGATAGTACTGCCATTTTGTGCAAAACAAAAAAAATAGCTAAATGAGATGGAAAAACAATTAGTAAATAAATATAACCAAATATCAGTGGCAAACTACTTCAAGGAGTAGGAGTTATGGATGCTTTTAATTTATTTATTTTCAACTCTGACTTTGCAAAATGAGTAAATAGTATTACTATAAAATAAAAGTTGTTCTTTTTCGCCCTGCTATTGGCAGGCAAAAGAAGTAATACACCTCAGGAGAAACAGGATTACGATTTTAAATCTGGACCCATGGTGTCTGACTCATTGATGGTGACAGTGTTTGTTATCCTGAGCAGAGATATCTTAGGGACATTGACTGTTCATAGAATTATGGATGATCAATGAACCCTGCTAAAACTCCAACATTTGGGATCATTAATTTCTTCTCCCAGTTCTGAAATTCTGTTAAAACCTTTCATGTTGCAAAAGTGTTAAAATGGAGAGGTGCAAAGCAAGAGTGTAATAAATAAGAAAGGCTGGACTAAACACTAGATGGCCACATAAATTGAGGGCCTGAGGCTTGTCAGGACAACCCTCCAAGAGGAAATGGAGTGTGCATTCCACTATTAAATATTAATTTGCTTTATTGCATTTTCCTACTCATCCAAAGCTCTGATTCACACAGCTAAACCAAAAGAATGTTTGAATGCAAAGGGTGACACAGTTGACATATTCCCCGGGAGATAGTATGTCTACTTTTCTCTAGCCAGAAGCACAGGCTGCTGCAGATAGCAAAACTGAAAGCGGGTCTCTTGTCTGAAAGAAAACGATTCATCTTGAAGCAGAAATGGACCCTGATGTGGGGACTGAGATGTGAGATGCTTGCTGCATTCTCTGCTGGGATGAGAAAGCTGAAAGAGATATTTGAGACATTGAGCATTGCCAAGATAAGAAGTACGCATGTGTGAGCACATGATTAAAATGGTACAATTACCACTCTCCTCCAGTAGCCTTGGTAAATTGGTTTCAGGATCCCATCCTTTGCACATAGATATCAAAGTCTGAGGATGCTCAAGTACCTCATTTAAAATGGTGGAGTATCTGCTCATAACCCAGGTGCATCCTCTTGTGTGCTTTAATTCATCTTTACATTGCTGTATGATATATTTCCCCCAGTACTTTCGGTCTGAGTTCACTTGAATCTGTGTGTGGGGAACAGACAGATAAGAATGGACTGTAATACCAGAAACGCTAAGCCCAAGGGAAAAACTGTAGCTTTGATGGTGGAGTCGAACCCTACAGAGGAGGGTTATTCCTTTTTGCCCCAGATGAAGAGAAAGTCTCCACTGTGCTTTGAATGTGATCCTTGGACAATAAGGACATCACATCTCTTTTCTAGAGAGACTGGATCAGCAGTTGGTGGATCCCAGGATCCACTGTCTTAGCGGAGCTCATGGACAAGGGATAAATCCACCCACAGCTCGGTGGTCTGTGGAAACCTTTCTGTCACATTCAATGGCAACACTCTAAGTCCCCTACCTCCCCTGCTTGGCAATTACCTCTTCTTAACCTTGTTTGTACCTCTGTGACTTGGCTTCTCTCTCTGCTTATTGTCAGGCAAAATGGATTCATCTTTATACAGGGACTCTTTAATTGTGTCCCTTCGATGTTCAAAGGTGGTTGGACTTTCTGGATGGCTGGACAGTGTTTTCATTTGTTTTTGGTTTTTGACTCTCTGCTCTCAATGCACTAAAGCCTTCTGATCCTTTGAGCTAAGCAGCCGTTCCTCTAAGTCTTGACATTAGAAAGGGAAGAAGACCCTGGAGAGGAAGAGCCAAGGGTATTTCCAGAGTCACTTTGCACCAGAATTGTTAAAAAACACTATCTCCGACTTTTGTAGGGGTGCCAGCTGCCACCACGAGGAAGTTATGTGGCATGCCTCTACTCTATTCCTTAAGACTCCTATATTTATCATTTGGTGTCCTGGGAAAATGCTGATCTTCCTTTACCATCTTCTTCTTGCTGTAGAACCCATCCAAGATGCTAGCCTTCATAGACAGGAAATGCTATAAATGCTTTCCTCCGACTTTCACTTTAGTCCCAAGAGTTAGTGCTCAGTGTCTACCCCCTGGTGGTATATACTCACAGATGTCTTCCTAACCCCAAATGAGTATCAGTCATCATGTCATTTGACTCTCTTGTCTTCACCAGATGATCTTAATGTTCTGTAGTTCATTCTACCAGATGCCCAGACATGAACATTCAGAAATGTCTTGGTCTCCTTGTGCCTCTCTTTTTCCATATCTAGCTGTTCCTAAGTCCCTATTTGCCCGTCTTCTTATTAGTATCTTTGATGAACTGATGGAATATCTTCTAACTAAACCAATAGTCAAGATACTTGTATTAATTCCTGTTTATATTTTCACTTAGAAATGGACACTATATGCCACTTAGATGTACTACATATAGTAGCGTGCTTAAAAATGGCATGTCTAATTATATAATAGTATATTGAAATTAGATGTAGCACAAGTTACATTAACTCATTTGACACATCAGTTTAACTGATATTTTCCTTTGTTTTTTGAGCATACACTCAAGGATGCAAGGCTTGCTGAATGCCCATGGTTAATTTGTGTGTTTTCCAAGACTTGGTCATTTTTCATCTGCAGCATACTTAAGCTCATTAAAACTTGTAATTTTGTGGGTCACTGAAAAATGAGCCCAGCAGAAAAAAATGGATTTTTTTTGATAAACTAAATTGAATGATTTTGAAAGACTTGAAAATAATGAATTTTGAATTGTTGAAAAACTTAAACAAATAAAGTAAATTTAGGTACTTTCTTAGTTTAGCTCATTTTAAAAAAATTAATTAAGTAGCTACTGAACCTGAATACTTGGATCAGAGGGCTTTAAATGTGAGCCTTGAGAAAGAGTGTCACAGTCATTCAGAGCTCTGTGGTTAGGCTTTGACAGTTGCCAGACTTTATTCATCTGTAAAATGTGAATAATAGTAATTTCCCTCTTACCTAAGGATCAAATGAGTTAACTCATTTATTGCATTTTAAACAATGCCTGGCATATAATAAACATGGGGGAAGTGCCATTCCCAGATATTATAGCAAATAAGAGTGCAGACACAGGATAGAGCTAGAATGGAATTCCAACACTGCCCTTGGTACTGTGGTATGTGATTCACAAGGTACAGAGCCGTTCTTCACTGGTTTCTGAGACAGTTCTAGCTGTCATCATTTGTAGTAATATTGGTCATGTACATGATGTTAGCAGCATTTCCACGGTGTAGTGGTAACTCAGGTGATTGGCATTTTCCTGGTTCTGTGGGATTAAACACGGGAGTTAGAGTTGGATTTGGGTTTGCTACAATATACTGACATGATCTATGGCCCACAAAACACCCTCTTCTTTACATCTGTATGTGTGTGTGGTGTACATGAGTGTGTATGTGCATGTCCGTATGTTTGTGCATGTACAGTTGTACATGCATATATGTGCGTGTGGAGGCACAAGGTTGATAATAGGAACCCTAATTCCTCTGTTGCTCTCTTCTGTGTTCTTTGAGGCAAGGCCTCTCTATCAAGCTGGAGCTTGCTGATAACCGTACTCTATCTGGCCAGCTTGCTCCAGGATACCCTGTCTTTGCCTTCTGAGGTTGGAATTATAGGTGGATCAGCAGACATGCTAGGCATGTTCTAGGGATTTGAACTTCTGCTGTCTTGTTTGGACCCCAAGCACTTTAACAGCCAAGTCATCTCCTCAGAGCCACACCCCCAGTTTGAACTGAAGGTTCCTATTTGGCAGTTGGGTGTAAGAGTATCCTTCTAGATACCTCTCTGAGGTACAGGATAGTGAGCTAAGTAGGAGAGAAGGGATTATAGAGAGGCTGAAAACTGCTGTAAGAATTAAGTCCCTATATGACAGTTTAAGAAAGAGTGTTTTGTCTGGGAACTCAGGGTGGCTGAAATTGAAAGTGCATTCATTCTTTTCATAGGCTATATACCTGCAAATGACTTCAGCTCTGTGTTCTGTGATTCACATTTATTTTATGAAAGGGAATGGTTGAGGGCTCAAGTGACAGGATACTGGGCAGAAAAACCACAGGGGCTGGTCAGCATGGGGTCTGGCCTCCTTCTGCATCTCCGTGGACTAGTGTGTGCAGGAAAGAGGTTTCGGGCTATATTGGGCTGAAATTACTTGAGATTTAAAGGTGTTGAGAAGCTTGGCTTTTCATTGTTCAAATAAGGTATATGTCAGTGATGTCAACACGATGTGTTAAGGAAATGTCACATCTGTCTGCAATTGGCTACTTCTCAATAGGAGAAACACCCCTGGCAGCCTGGAGACCAGATGTTGCTTTCAATCAAACAGAGGTCAAACAGCTTTAGATGAAGAATGTTTGCACCACCCCCCTCCCCCCACTCCCCAGACCTAAGAGAAACACGGAAGGTGATTTTGGTGGAATAATGATTAGTTTAGATTATTTTCTAGTTTTCTCTAGTGCTAGAACAGAGTAACCCAAATGTTGGTGCTTGGTCCAGAGATGATGAAGAAGCCATGATCTGTGAGATTTCCATCCACTTGGCTTGGGTCCACTCTGGGTACTGCCATGGCAGCTGTGGAGGGAACCTGGAAGTATCACTGGCTCTCTGGGACAGCACTTGAGCTTTTAAAGTGATGAGAACATTATCCTAGATGGCTTGTGTTAGCCTTTCCGGGTCTAACATGCTGTAATTATGGAGATATGAGGAAAGCCTGGTCCTGGCTAAGCCTTGGGACAGCCACCTGGAAAATCAGTAAGCACCGTGAAGTTTCCAGGGTAAAAGGCTCTTCTGGTATTTCCTATGAACCCACCTGGGGAAAGCAGGTTAAAACAGCTGGTCAGAAACATGCTCCGAGCCAGAGTGAGAAATGATGATTGGGAACTTAATTTTAAAGGACTCTTTAATTAAGCCTCTTAAATTAAAAAAAAAAAAAATCTCATCCCTTGATTAACCCTGTGTGTTGGGGGAGAGGGGATCTAGGAATTAATAGTCATTCCAGGTGGGCTTGCCGCTTGCTCATTTTGAAAGGTTTTTCTGTTTGAGTGACATTAACACAGAAAAGGAAAAACCATTCAGGCCTCTTCCCAATTGTGTGTCAGGCCAAGACAGCATACATATTGAACATCCATTAAAGGAGAAGGTTTCTGCTGGGCGCGGGTGTGGATGAATAGGATACTCTGGTGGGAGAAGTCACCCGGCCCTTGACATTTCTTCTCCTCTCTGAGTACATGTCCTAGATTCTCCCGCCCCTGTAACTCGATCCCCGCTGCTGAAGTTAGGAGACTATTGATCACGGAATGTGAAAAGAACAACCGGTTTGTTTCCTTCCTTCTTAGAGACCCTCTTACCTATAGAAAACATTCGCGTTGGCTTGCTCTGCCTCCTGTGGGTCTTTTTAATTTTCTTTTATTTTTTTATTTGGGCCTTTTGATGTTACATTTTTGGCAAAAGGAGTATAGACACCATTTTTAGTTAAAAATCGGTATATATATATATATTGCATTGGCCTGTAGAACTAAGAAATTAAAACAAATGGACAGGGATTGGAGGAGTGCATTCTATTTCTGTTAGGGCTTTTGATAGGCTAAGATATATGGCTTTTAGTTTCAGACTTAGTAGAAAGATGAGTCTTTGACTTTGATGATTTGTGAAGGTTTAACCAAACTCCAGGCATGTTTTTAATAGTTATGTAGTTGGTATTTAACTAGTAGGATTTGGGTAAGATGAGGGTCATACCCTACTTTGGCCTTGGCAAATGACAGAAGTTTGTGCATCAGCAAGAGTCTATTTGCGTGGAGAAGGACACAGGGGAGGAACTTCAAGTGGCTCACGTGGGTGTCAGAAGGTATGCTTTCTGCCCCTCCCCCTCCAAAAGGGGCTAGTTATATACATAAAGCCAAGATGAGTATCTCAGGGAAAGAACATCCTCACCAGCCTTGTGGCCATTGGAAAGGAGGATGATGCTGAAGGACAAGCCAGGACCCTGAGTTGTACAAAACGTTAGTAAGGGTCCAGCTTCAAATGACTGGTGTTGGCATAGACAATGTCAGGGCAGCTTGTATGAATCCCAATCTATACTTGGGAGCATAAAACGCAGTGAGAGGCCAACCCTGCATCATGTGAGTGACCCACAGATCTGAGAGCAGAATATATCCAAGGGACTCCCAGACAAGTTTCAAAGAGAATCCGTTTTTAGAGGGGGGCATCACCCTGAAGAAAATATGAAATTCAAGTCAGTGGAAGCTAGTGTCTTGATGAATACTGATTGGACTTCGTTAGGCTCTTGAGATCTCAGGCATGCAAAGAGTAAAAGAAATACAGGAATACTTTTAGGGGGCAATTCCAGATAAAACAGAAATAGAAAGTCAAAATTTCTGGCAAAATCCATGGCTAAACAATCCATGAAAGCAGAAATGGCCTCTGTGTCACAGATGAATACCTGTGCTCACTAAGGAGAGACTCTGTGACTATATGGGGCTGGTCTCAGGTAACCTGAGAATACTAGAGTTCAAAAGCAAATAGGGAGATGTGGGATACAGGGAACACAGCATGAAATGTGATGCTCTCAGTAGCAGGTATCTGCTTGCTGACTTTGACCTGGTCGAAGCCTGATCATGTCACTTTGATCTTTACTCAGACACCATAAGTCACACTGGTAAGTTTTGTCAAAGCTCGGCTCCCAGGCCTGGAGGAGCTCCTATAGGGATTTAAGGTTAGTTTTCCCCAAGTTTGATGGGGAGAGTTTTCTTGAAATTCCTACTAACTGCTTTAGAACAGCAGTTCCTCAGAGCTTAGCACTGCATGACTGCAACTTCAAAGGCATTGAATGAAGAGTGTGGCACATGGGAAAACGGCAATTTATGAAGGTAAAGGGGGAGACGTCATGTTAGGATGAGGTGTTTCATTTTAATTGGGCATGTTAATTATGTGAGCCAAAGGGGGCTTTTGATTGCTGGACTTTAATACTCTGATAGTTGGACCTTGGCAGTCAGCCTCAGGAAGAGCAAGTGGCAAATAAAGGACTAGACCATGGGAGCTAGCTTTAGGAATTGTTTCTAAGGGTTTTTAGCAAGGCAGGGGGAAGCAGGGAGAAGGGTAAGGCCCGCCAGAGTCATGCTTGCCATGCTTGAACTGGCCAGAGTCCCTTCAAATTTCTTCCTGGGATTTTCAAGTTAGAAGTTTCTATTAATTTTGCTGTTGTTTGAGACAGAGTCTCACTATAGACCCTTGTGTGGCTTGGAACTCTCTATGTAGACCAGCCTGGTCTCAAACTCACAGAAATCCACCTGCCTCTGCCTCCTAAATGTTAAGGTTAAAGGTGTGTGTATCCAACCACACCTGGCATATATTAAAACTTTGGGTATCATAATAATAATTTTGATGCTAATGTTACATCTGGGATGAGTCCTTCCATTTCATTCTCTAGTATATTCTAATATGGTCATCTAATTTTTTTCTTCAGGGACCCTGAGTGCTATGTTGAATTGGTGCGTAGATGTAATTAGGGTAGAAGACAGAGTAAGGAATATATTTTCTACTTTCAGGAATATGTGGCCTTGGAGTTGATTTAGTTAATATATTCCTTTGATGAGGCCTTGGCCCATCTCTAACAAAATGTCAACTCTTGAAGAGTGGTAACAGGGAGACAGCAGCAGAGTACATGGTTGATATTTGTGGTGATATATTGTGTCTCCCAATATATTGTGCATCCTAATAAACTTATCTGGGGTCAGAGGACGGAACAGCCACTAGATACAGAGGCCAGAAACAGGTGATGCACATGCCTTTAATCCTATCACTTCGGAGGCAGAGATCCATCAGATCTCTGTGAGTTCAGAGCCATACTGGAAACAGCCAGGCATGGTGACTCACACCTTTAATCCCAGGAAGTGATGGCAGAAAGCAGAAAGGTATATAAGGCGTGAAAATCAGGAACTAGAGTTGGTTAAGCTTTTAGGCTTTTAGCAGCAGTTCAGCTGAGACCCATTTGCATGAGGACTCAGAGGCTTCCAGTCTGAGGAAATAGGATCAGCTGAGGAATTGGCAAGGTGAGGTAGCTGTGGCTTGTTCTGCTTCTCTGATCTTCCAGCATTCACCCCAATACCCAGCTCCAGGTTTGTTTTTATTAATAAAACCTTTTAAGATTCGTGCTACAGATATTGGTAGGACAACTTCAAAAAACAAAGGTGGGATTGTACCTGTAGACCACTGATGTCTGTCTCTAAGGCAGAGGTTCTCAACCTGAGGGTTGTAACTCCTTTAGGAATCAGATGACCCATTCACAGAGGCTGCATATCAGATATTTATATTGTGATTCATATCAGTATCAAAATTAAAGTTATAAAGTAGCATTGAAAATAATTTTATGGTTGGGGGTCACCACAACATGAGGAACTGTATTCACAGCATTAGGAAGCACTGCTCTCAGGGACATGAGCACCCTGGTCAAGTACTTGCACTGTGTTGAATCCTACTGAATAAAGACAACAAAAGGCGGGTGTGTTAAATGGAGATGTCTGCCTCCCAATCCCTTTTGTGTGTAGGGAAATTTACTGGTACAGCTTTTAGCTTTTTCCTATGGCCTCCAGGGAATTAGAATGAATGGCTTATTTGGCAATATATCACACTCAGGGCTAGAGAGATAGCCTGGAGGTACAGAGCACTTGCTGCTCTTGGAGAGGACTTGGGTTCAGTTCCCAGCACTCATGTAAGGATGATTCACAATCACCTAAAACTCTAGTTCCAGAGGCTCTGATACCTTTTTCTGGTCTCCTCCCAACTCCTGCAAGCTTATGGTATGTGTCTATGTACTCGGGTGCACACATAAAATAATTAAATCCTTCAAAAAATTATCACCAGCATCTTTACTCTCTATTTGTTCTTCTTGGGAATGAACATCTTGTAGTGAGTAAGCACCTTGCTGTATTTTCCCAGATGTGCTCTGTATTGGTGTGGGCTTCTTTCCCAATGCAGTGATGGCCAGGAAGTCTGCTGTGATCCAACTCAATGGTGACCAGGGGAGCCGCTCAGAAGACCCTCATAATTGTAAACTACTGCTTACAATATTACTTTTATCAGTAATGCAAGTGTTATTTTGGCTTCCTTTATGAAATTCTTTGATTCAGATTTATCACTGTGGCATTATTTGGCAGGACATCTTTGGAAATCTCAACAGGTATTTCTGTGAAATAAACAGGGCATTGTGTCTATTCCCAGGGTGTGAGAGATAAGGCATGGGGTCCTGATCAGTCAAGAGAAGACAGTAATAGGTATATACATTCAAGACAAAGACAAAGATAAACATGTCAGGAATGTAGTAACTGAAATGATAAGAACGATGAGAACGATCTAAGCTGTGTATGGCCGGGCAATCATGATACACTTCATGGAGCAGTTGGTATTTGAGATGCATCCATCAAAATAGCTGACATTGAGGCATACTGTTCTGGAAGACACAGCTCTGTGTGAAGGGGGTTACTGGTAGCTTTTGATAGCAGCTCTGTTTCCTAGTTTCCTCTTTAAACTCTTTGGAACCAATGAAATGGTTTGTTTTGGTAGGTTGGTTTTTAAAACAATCCCATTACGGATAAGCAGCAGCTGTGAAAGTTAACATGGTAGAACTCATCTCTTATCTTGCCTTCCTTCCCTCCTGCTCTTTGGCCTTAGGATTTGGGGCACATTCTAGGCTTTACTTCTATTGAGGCAGAATCAGGATTCAGTGGGACTGAGGTATCAGCTAGTATGGGCTTGCTGTTGTGATCTGGGTCATTATTTACTGAAAGCATGGTTAGGTCTCTGTTAATTGTAACTAGCACAGAAACCTTTTCAGTGGCTAAACCGTTTGATCCAGTGTGATTTTTTTTTAATCCTTAATACACTCATTTCTGGTATAAGAGAGGGAGGTGTAAATTAGGCAGTGTTTTTATATCTAGAATATTTTTTGTTTGTGTTAGAGTTATCAGGAAAAATTCCAATGACTATCTATTCCTAGTGCAGTCCCTGGGACTTCTGCTGTCTGCCTCTAGTGAGATTTTGAATGTGATATGAAGCCTCTAGGATGGGCTGCTTTTTTGGTGACTGACTTGTCACACATGTAACACAGCTTGTTACATGAGAACATATGAGAAATCTCTTAAATGAGAACTATCTTAGGTCCTATGAATAAAAAAACGGGTAGATATCTGCCAGCAGCAAAGGATAAAACTGAGGGCCATCCTGTTTGGTGGCCTAAATTCTAAAAGGGACAGGAAAAGAGGGGTATAAGCCAAAGAAAGCATGTTTACAAAACAGTTAAGAAGTCAGCCTTGGCTAAAGCGTTATCTCTGAGTTAGGGACAAGGAACAAAACAGAGAAAGCCACAGGGGAGCTTGTTTGAGCTGGAAGAATCTTGCATAGCCAGGTTCCAGTCAGAACCCCTGTGTTCAAACTGAACCCTTGAAAAGCAGTACTCTGTATCTTTGTCCAGACTAACATCACTTATCTTCAGTTTTCTCGTGCAGGGAATGAAGTTTAAATCAACTGTATAGTCTCAAAAATGGGAAAATTCAAATGCGTGTCAGGTGTTCAAAGAGTAATTTTCAATACATTGAATCTGAATCGATTCCTTTATCTAATTTTACTTTAGATAACTGAGGGTTAAGGATGGTCATTTATTTGCTGTTTCTGAATTGTTGGAGGTGGAAGGGGTGAGATTTAAACATAGTTTTCTCCCTACTGCCCCAATCCAATGTGCCTTTCCCAATGTTTCAAGTGAAATGGTTGTTTCTGCAACAGCCAAATAGCTTGGTAGTTAGGTCAGGAGCATGCCAGAGTCCTTGAAGGACAAGGAGATTGACTGTGATGTCTTTGCTAAACCCCAGTGATCTTGGTGCTGTGAGCTGGTAATCCAGTTTGCTTTAGGAAAGGAAGTTCCCAGAAGACAGCGAGTTTTTTGTTTCATTGTAGGCTTGGGGGACTAGGGCATCTTATCCATAATATGTATAGGGTTAAAGAAGGGTTCGGTTCATAGATGCCAATTTCCACATGTTGAATGAATATGTAGATGGGATTAATTTAATGAGTGAAATAGATTAAAGATAAGCAAATCAGTAGAATGTGTGTAGGAGTGGATGGAATGGTACTTTAGTTACTAGCTGATGCTGATGCTTGGCTTCCTTTTTCTACTTGAAAAGTAGAGTATAGGAATTAAAGATTGACATACAGCCCATACCCAGAACTCTAGCAATTCCACAAGGCGGGGGAATCATGAGCTTGAGCTAGTCTTGGCTACATAGTGAGAGCTTCTTTCAAAATCCAAACCCAAACAGGCAAGCAAAGCAAAATTCAGATCTCATAAGGAGATGGTGATGTCTTCTACATCAGACCTTTGAATTTTCCCACTGGACTCCACCCTGTTTATCCAATAAGTATATAATAAAAAAAAAACTGTACAATATAGGTCTATAAAGCAAACACTGATAAGAAATCATAGAGAAATTTACTTTAAAACAATTCTTTGTCATACATATAATTTTCCATTTATTAAAACAAAGGCAAATTTGCATAGTAATAAGATGGTTATGTTTGTCTGTTTTTACTTATAGAGTTAAATCCTGGCTGAGTATTTGATGCTGTAGGATATGAAGCATTGTCGTGGTTTTTCAGAGTTAATCTGTATTTTGATTTTATAATTGTCAGTGCTGAGAATGCCACTCCACACAAATATGAAGTACAAAATGGCAAAGAACATTTATGGAGATTTCAGAATTCTTTGCAAATTTTTTCTTAATCCCAATCTAAAATTCAGTTGGTGATTTCTGTTAAATGAAACTCAAATCAGCAACTCAAACAGCAATTTTTAAAATCAAACATTCTACCACAACCCAATCTAAAGATAACACTAATTTAATATTTAAATACTGATATTAGGGTAGGTAATATTAAAAGTCCTTGTTTTCTATTAGGAAACCATCCCACATCTATAAAGCTGTGAATCTTTGTGTGCATTGTAAAATACCACAATCCATAGCTCTGCATTCTTGAATCTGAGCTGAGGTGTCCCAGATGACAGGCGTTGGTGTTCCGTGGTGGGACCACAGCACACACAGTGCAGAGTGCCTGTGTTCAGAACTCTGAGTGCTATGTTATCAGATATTGAGAGGTGGGCAAGCACAATCAGGGGCATCTGGGGTTCATTATGTGTTTGATTATGAATACATTTTCATAATTGTGTGTTTGGACAATGTTTACTGTTTCAAATGTTTTGAGACCCTCACAGTTGGTTACATGAGGAAGTTGTGTTCTAGGTCACCAGTATTAGAAAGAGGTTACTTTGGCCAGCCCCAGTGGCATAGCCCGTGGTTCTCAGGGATTATGGAGACTGAGGCAGGAGGATTCCAAGTTTAAGGCCATCATGAATAACTTAGTGAGACCTGATCTTAAGAAACAAACACAAACACACCTAAAAAGAGGGCTGGTGGTTTAGTTGAGTGGCAAAGCATTTGTGTGACATGCAGAAGCCTCTATATTCAATTCCCAGCACCAAAGACAACAAATAAATAAAAAGATAAAGCACACAGCTCACTTAATTTTTTAAACCAGATTTTCTTTATTAAATTTATTCTTTGACAAGTTCATATATGTATATAATGCATTTAGATCACACCCACACCCATCTTTTTTTTTTTTTTTTTTTTTGGTTTTTCGAGACAGGGTTTCTCTGTGTAGCTTTGCGCCTTTCGTGGGACTCACTTGGTAGCCCAGGCTGGCCTCGAACTCACAGAGATCCGCCTGGCTCTGCCTCCCGAGTGCTGGGATTAAAGGCGTGCGCCACCACCGCCCGGCCCCACACCCATCTTATTCCCCTCCCATTCTTGTCCATTCCTACTCCTCTCTGTAAGTCCCTCTCTCACTTTTCATGTGTTTTTCTTTAGTTTTGTGTTCTCCTGAGTTTAACCAGGGTTTCCCAAGTGATGATGAGTGTGAAGCTATTGAAGGGAGCATGGGGGACTTAGCAGTGGCTACCTTACAGAATATTTCCCCTTTCCCAGTCTCCACACACAGCCATTAGCTCTACAGAAAGGTAAGGGGCCCCACCAGCCACTCCAAAGTTCATGACTGAATGCCGACATCCCACCCCTATAAGCCCAGTGCAGCCAACTGAAGCTTCTGTGAGTTAATGGCTGTAATGTCAGTGTCATACCCAGAAGACAGCATTTCCTGCTCCAGGCCACAAGAATATGAAGTAGAGATTCAGCTGTATATGATAACACTATACCTTGAAGGATCAAGGGATCCTTCTAGAGGAGAAGTCAAATATCAAGGAATATTTTATGTTATTTGGCTTTTAATATCTTAGCTGTTTTTTGCCATCAGTTTCTTGTGCACTCACACTCCTAGGCCTTAATAGCAAACAGGATAAGCTTCTCAGACCTACTGCTGATCTGAACTAGGTAACACCCCTATAGAGACAACGCCTGTCTCCTAGGCCTAGGAGATGTATAGCTTTGTTTCTTGTGCAAATGAAGTTCAGACCCTCCTTCCCCTCACAGGCCAAATGGTTGGTGTTCCAGAGCAATTGACTCAGAACACAAAAGGGTTTTTTGTGTACCAGATGAAGGAGGATTGGGGCAGAATTCTTAGTCCGGGCAGAGTTGCGTGGCTGGAAAAGAAAGAAGAAGACAGAGTTTTGATGAATGGTAGAGATTGGGTCAGGCCAGGAGAGTAGGAAAGGAAGGAACAAGCATCAATGGAGGAACTGAGGACAAAGATGAGATCGATAGAAGAGCTTAGTTAGGGCTGTGAGAGGACAGGAAGAGAAGGGACAGAGAGGAGCTGAGAGTGAGAACAGAACTGAAGCTATGTAGAGAGAGAACTCAGGAAGAGAAGGGACAGAGAGGAGCTAAATATAAGAATAGAATTCAAGCTGTGTAGATAGAATCCCAGAAGAATAAAGTCATGGATAAAAGAACCCAGTGTACATAGATTCTTTTCCCTCAGATTACCCCACGTGAGCTGTAGCGTCTTCCCTAGGACCCTGGGAGAAATCTTCTCAGGGCAGGCACCAGAGAAAATTTCAATATTTTCCCATCTCTCCTCCAGTCACCAAGCTCTTCCATTCTGTTTATAGTTGGTGCTGCTGTCTACCATTGCTTTTCTAGCACTGGGATTATAAGTGTACACCACCATTCCCAACTTTTATGTGGGTGCTGGGGATCAAACTCAGCTCTCTGTGCTTGTATGACAAGCACTTAACAGCTCTCAGATCACCTTTCCTTCTCATTTTTTAAATTGACATGTCATCATTATGGCATTTTGAGTGAAGGGAAGAGCACACAGGTTTAACCAAAGCCAACCTTTTCTTGAGGGTACATAATAAAAATCCAGCCTCGATAAGTACATTAGAATGAGTGAGACAAATTTGTGTCTAATTCTCACCTTGTTTCTATGGCTTCTGAACTCTGTGATTTTTAAGCAAGGACTCCAGAGGAAGGACAGAGGAGTGAAAAGTTAATTGACAGGATGTTTTAAACATATGTTTGCCAACCAGGGAGGGATTCTCAGCACTCTTTGAATTTGTCACTCTGTTCTGGAATCTACTTTAGCTCACAGGATGAGCACGATTGTTTCTAAGTGAAGAGCTGTTGGTGATGTCTGAGTGATGACAGACATTTGCCCAAACACACTGGGAAGCCATTGGTGATCGGTCCTGTACATTTCAATTGGTGGGTTTTTCATTTACTTAGTTTTACCGTTCATAACTTCCATTTGTAGAGAGAAAGCAGAACCTACATTCAGATGGCACTTAGATTTCTATTTATTCCCAGGTTCTGGAGGGGAAAAACAAAGGTTAGCTGAGAGAGGCTAAGAGATGTGTTCTCTTCTCCATCTGAATTCTTGGTACACATCACAGCTCCTGTGTAATTGTACTAGATTTCTGGCTAGTTTTTTTTTTTTTTTTTTTTTTTTTTTTGTCAATTTGACACAAACTGGAGTCATTTTAGAGAAGGGAACCTCAATTGATCAGACTATAGGCAGGTCTGTGGGACATTTTCTTAGTTAGTGATTGATGTAGGAGGATCTAGCCCATTGTGTATAGGGACATTCTGGGCTGATGGTGCTGGGTTCTATAAGAAAACAGGCTGAGCAAGCCATTAGGAATGAGCCAGTAAGCAATATCCATCCCTGGCCTATATCAGCTCCTGCCTCCAGGTTCCTGCTCTTTTTGAGTTCCTGCCTAGGCTTCCCTCAGTGGACTCTGATTCAGGATATATAATCTAAACAAACCCTTTCCTCCCCAAGTTGCTTTTGGTTGTGGTGTCTCATCACAGCAATAGTAGCCCTAAGGCAGTCATGTTGTCTGGTCTACCTGGCCATGCTGCTGTTTCTGTGTTTTACTCTCTTTGTGTCCCCTGATTCTCTCTTTCATACTCCCTAGGTCACAGTGGCTTTCACAATGTTCCCATTGTTTACAGTACTACCATTTCTATCTTGAAGAAGCACCTTCAGGAAGCTGAATTTATCATCAAAAATTACTTCTTTCTCCTACTTTTCATTCATTTTATTAATTAAAAGTTCATGATATTTACACTAGGGTAAAAGGACCAGCCAAAGAAACCCACCCTAATCCTGAAACCAGAGCCAGTGAAAGAAACACACCCTAGCCCTGAAACCAGAGCCAGTGAAAGAAACACATTTGGCCCTGAAACCAGAGCCAAATCTGCCCCTGACCAACTGACCACAAAACCAACCAATCCCTGAGCAGGAAAACCAACCAATCCCTGAGCAGAAAACCAACCAATCCCTAAGCAGAAAACTAACCAATCCTTGAGCACAAAATTTAGCCGATCTGAGCTTGTCCAAGCTCAAAGGGATCAAAATCTGACCCATTTCCTCCCTGAAAATCGTCTCCCTGGAAAAACTCTGCTCCTAAGAAGCCCCCTATACAAGTCCCTGTGCCTGTTCAGTTAGCAACTGCCCTTCTCCACCCTGGCAGAGGCAGCCACTCTCCTGGATTCCTCCTTCTCAAATAAAGCTCGTGAAAGAGCTTTGAGTAGAGATCTTCTTTTGCCAGCATGGAGCAGAATCTCTGTTGGGAAGCTCCCCTAGGGGAGCAGAGCATAAGAAGCAACTGACACCTCTACTGGGAAACTCCCCCCTGGAGCTGAGCAGAAGTAACAAGTTTTCAGCAGAGCCAGAGCAGATTGCTACATTTCTGCAGGGCTTTCCCGGCTTAACAGCGTGAAGCAGAAGAAGTAACATCTTGGGCCAGACCTGAGAAGAAAGGGATACCTCTGCTGGGAAACACCCTTGGGAGCAGAGCAGAGCTCAGCTGTAACAGCTCTCTCTCTCGGAGAGAAGTGGGATTGCCACATCCTGTGGGGAGACCATCCCCCACCCGACCCCAGCTTCAGGTATAGCCTGACTTCCTGACAAGTCAGGATACCCTTCTCCTCACAGCTGTAGGTATCCAGGTTACCTCCCTTCACAGCTGTAGGTGTTATATAGCCCGACTTCCCAACAAGTCAGCATATCTTTCCCTCTGGAGCTGTAACACTTGCACATGGCATTCCTAAATTTCTTACCATGCTGGAAGAGTTGAGAATTTAAATATTTGACCATGGGAAAGATCCAACTAACAGCCTCTTGTGTGCAAATGTGTACCAGATAATGGGCCCTTTCTGCTCAGCATTTGGTGGACTACATTGGATAATCTACCACGCTTGGAGATAAGGCTGTGGGATACAGAATGGCTTGTCTTTGCCTGGAAATGTCCCAGTGACTTAGGGGAAAGGGGGTTCTTTAGAATAAGAACTAAACCGTTGTTTGTTCTGCTGTGTATTGGTTTAGTCTCTAAAGCAGTGGTTCTCAACCTGTGGGGTGAGTGATCAGATAGTCTGCAAAACAGATATTTACATTACAATCCATAACAATAGCAAAATTGCAGTTATGAAATAGAAGTGACATAATTTTATGGTTGGGGGTCACCACAACATGAGAAACTATATTAAAGGGTCACAACATTAGGAAGGTTGAGAACCACTGCTCTAGAGTTTCACAGGCTAGAAACTTGGCCCTCAATATGCACTGCTTTTCTTCCACAGGATTTTGCCCCTAAGGCATCCAACTCATTGAATCCCTGCCATTTCCCCTTTCTTTTTTTTCCACATATAGTGTCCTTAGGCTGTCCTTGTTTGGCATTCAGAGGGGAAGGGACAGAGGCACTGTCCCCAGAAAGGATAGGGTTAGATTTCACAGCATTGGATTGGTTGTCTTGAGAGTAGCTGCTATCAAGTGAAATCACCTCACATGCTTGGCCTTTTTCACCTGTGTGGGGCCACCTGCTGGTTAAGAGCTACTGTGTGGCTGCTTGAGCTTGTACTTCCCTGTAGCTGGATGGTTTCCTGTGTCCAGGCCTGCCGGTGGTCAAGACAAATCTCTCCCACTCACATCTCCCAAGTAAACACACAGAGGCTTATATTAATTAAAACTGCTTGGCCATTAGCTCAGGCTAACTATTGCCTAGCTCTTACACTTAAACTCAGCCCATTTCTGTTAATCTATATGTCGCCACGTGTTCCATGGCTTTACCTGTGTGCCATTACATGCTGCTCCCTGGACAGCAGGCTGGCATCTCCTGACCAGCCTTCCTCTTCCCAGAATTCTCCTTGTCTGCTTATCCCGCCTATACTTCCTGCCTGGCTACTGGCCAATCAGCATTTTATTTATCAACCAATCAGAACAATACACATTCACAGCATACAGAGCGATATCCACAGCACTTTCTAGTCTGTAAAACTGTGAGCCCAAATCAACCTCTTTATTTTGTAATCACCCCGCCTCCAGAGTTTTGTTATAGCAACAGAAAATAGACTAAGACAGTCATAGAACAGAATTTCTTCCTAAAGAGAATATTAAACTCACAGATGGGAATCCAGAAAGAAAAAAGAAATGGAAAAAGGAAGACCTTTAGGGAGGAGAAGGGAAAAGAGGACAAGTGAGAGAAAAAAAAATCCAGGTAAATAAGAACAAAATATGGTGTAGACGTAGATGAAAGTGTAACGAGTGAGAACTATTATTTTGTTCAATTGATACTTGTGAACAAACTGTCTTCAAAAGGTTATGTAAAGAGTTGGAAACTCTTCTCTGCCAATGGAATTCCTATGCCTATAGTTCCCTTGCCAATTTGGCTAGACTGGCTGGCCAGAAAACCTTATGAACATTTTGTCTTTATCTCCTTAGCAGCAAGATTAGAAGTGTGCGTTGCCATCATTTATGCAGGTCTCCAGGATTGAACGAAGATCCTCATCTTGTATAGAAAGCCTTTTCCTGGCTGAGCTGTAGCATGCTTTCTTGTTGGGACTATTTTTGTATTGCCAGCTCCCAAATAACAACATGGAGACTTCTTATTACTTATGAAAGCTTGGCCTTTAGCTTAGGCTTGTCCCCAACTAGCTCTTATACCTCAAATTAACCTGCTTCTATTAATCTATGTTCTGCCACATGGCTTTTGTCTTTCCTCACTATGACATATCCTACTTGCTCTGAGTCTGCTGATAAAATCCCTATGCTTAGATTCCTCCTCTTCCTCTCTCTCCTTAGAAATCCCACCCATACTCTCCTGCCTAGCTATTGGCCATTCAGCTCTTTATTTAACAAATTAGAAGGTGCCTTGTCAAAGACACATCTTCACAGTGTACAAATATTCTGCATGGAACCACCTCCCCAGCCCAGCCTCCTCAACACTGATTCTTAAAGGCAAGATTTGAACTACTACCCCGAGTTATCTGGAATGTGATTGGTTTGGTTTTGTAAAACTGCTAGAGACAACATGAAATCAGAGAACAGATAGGAAATGTTTGTCAGTCAGTAGTGACAGGGCCAAATACTGGCGTAATTTCCCAGCTACTTTAGGCCTCTTGGCCTTGGTGTGTGTCCCTTCTCTCTTAATCAAACTCTTTGGATAAGACAAGAGAGTTGGAATAAGTGATCTTGGGTCAGGTAATATGGCAACTTATTTTCATATTGCTATTTCTATGAGGTTGGCCTTTGACACACTTTTGAAACATACACAGAAAATATAGGGGAGATACACCCACATACCTCAACAAAAGAGGTTCCTTCACACGGGGCTGCTGATATTAACTCAAGAGTGAAAGGAAGTCACAGGCTAAATGTTCATTGTAAGCATGCCGTTGTGGATTTAATGAAGGCGTGGTTTCATGAAATTTGTGATTTGTTTCAGTGTTAAGTTACCTTTGTACATAAGAAAGCATGTCTCCTTCTTATACTTGATGGTGCAAAGCTATTACCCTTTCAGGAGAAATTAAGCTGTGGATTTCACCTCCATTTTGCAGATGGAGAAACTCAGATATTATGAAGAGTATCCCTCTCTCAAAGTTATTCAAGAAAGTCTAGGCTTATATATCCATGTGTTGATCATAAATCCTGGCTAATCACATGTATTTTTGAAACATTAAATATTGTTTTAAAAGTTTATTTCCTATAACTATCCTGTAAACGTTCTTTGAGAGGAGAGTAAAACTGATTTGGTAGATCTAAGTAAATTTAATGAATTCAAATAAATTTAAGAAATAAACCAGTTCTTCCCCTTCTGTCAGTTCACCTTTGGAATGACTGAAGCAGGAGGCAGGGACTTATGTCCATCTGCAGGATGTCCACTGTTCAATAGTGCTGTACATTTGGGGCAGAGGAGACTGAGGCTCATCATTTAAATAAATACTGTTAAATCATTTCCCATTGTGGAGAGTTGAGCCTCATTAGATCTAGCACGGGAAGAACACCATTAGCTCTATTTATAACTAACTACTATTTTCCATTTAAGCTTTGGTGGGATAAATTTAGCAAGTAACACTGAAAACAGCTCTTATGGCTGAGAGATGTAATTGGATTGCACTATAGCATTAAAATATTACAACAGGATGCAGACTTTATCTATTCCTGGTTCACTTTCATTTTTCAGCTTCAGGATGGGAGGAAGGAATCGACACGGTTCTCAAAGCGGACAGATGAGTTCATTAGGTGGGTCAGTGATGGGCCTTTCTTTTGCAAAGTCTAGATTGAGTTTGAGACAATGACAAGTGAATTTGTAAAATCAGTCTTTAAAAGACAACTCCTTCCACTTCTATTTGTGCTACAACAGGGCACCAAATTTAATATGCTGGAGGTCTCCTGATTGCACAAGCAATGGGCCCCTTGCATTTGCAATTAACCACTCACACCCTTGTTTTCCTTACAGCCCAAGAGGTTGATTACGTGATTGTAGGTATAATAATTAGCACACATGAAAGGAGAGACTCAGCGGAGGCCTCCTAAGAGTATCCTTTTATTGAAAGCTTCAGACATGGACTAATTAGGTTGGACAGCACAGGAGATGGCCCCCAACATGACCTATATCAAAAGACATTGCCTGCAGTGTTGTTGCTCTTATGGGGAAGTCAAAATTGTTTCCCCACCAGGCTTTTGTGGGGATGACTCTCTGTCCAGTGCAAATGGCTTGAACAACTTCTCACTTCTCAATTGCATCCTCCTCACTAGAGGCCAATACGGTGGGATGCTTGAAATACCAAACCAAGGGATAGCCAAGAGGAGTATATGAAAATGTGCCCACTCACAGCTCTGAGGGCAGACAGGGGATGATCACTACAAGTGTGAAGCTAGCCTGGGCTACACAGTGAGACTGCCATCAACAAACAGTTTATATCAGTTATCTGTCCCAGAAACATGGCAAATTCAGAAAAGGGAGGTAGGAAAAGAAAATGCTTAAGAACTTTTGGTACAAGTACTTAGAAAATTTAGATGAGTTATTAGAATATTATAAATATATAGTTGCAGTCACAGAAAGGGATGGGTACATATCCATCTATTCATATAATTACCAGCACTAATAAGAAACTATTTGGATATATGGGATTTGCACGTAGACCAAATGTTAACTAAAACTGTAGTTAGAGAGAATTACCTGTGGAGCATTAAAATCCCATTTTAAAGAAGAAGGAATAATGAATGTTAATTATATAATCCTAATCAAAAGAGAGGAAAAACAAAATCAGAATAAACCAAGGAACTGTAGCGTTAGATTAGAAATTAATAAGCTATAACGCAGAATATAATGGAATATCAATGAAATCAAATTTGTTTCTGGGGATGGGGATGTAGATTGGTGGTGAGGCATGCACCTAGCATGCACACATCCTGGGTTTATGTCCAAACAGTGTAGGAAAATCTTGATTCTATAAAACTATAATAATAAGGATAGCAATGTATGCAGCAAAAATGGAAGATGACACAAATAGCTTATTATGCTGAATCAAATAAATAGTAGTATGAAAACAAAATGTTATAATTAAAGAAGAGAATTATGAATTATTCTAACAGTGATTTTTGTCTAATAAATTTGGGAATATAGAAACAAATGGGCAATCTCTTAGAAAAACAAAATTTCCAATGATGAGCTAAAGAAGAAAGGTGAAGGTAAGCTAATCTGTAATTATTCATACCCAACATTAGTAGATAAACTTCAAGACACCAAGCCCATTAGGTCCAGATGGGGTTTAGGTGATTTTTATCAAAGAAATAATAAAGGAACAAACAGTCTCTTTTAGGTAACTAAAAAGGAAATACAATTTCCCCCAATGAAATCCAAAAATTAGTGTTGCTTTAAGATAACCACAGTCAAGAATAATACAAGGAAAAAATCAACCAATTTTACTTCTAAATATAAATGCCGAAATAGTAAACAGAACCTGACAAAATAAATTCAATAGTGTATGTAAATATTTGATCACCCTAATAAAGAAAAATTGAGTTAAGAAATAAAAGGTTTTAACCTCAATTATATACAACATTTCAATATAACATAACATTTTAAAAGAGAAAAATCTTCATGGTGGTTCTGATACATTAATTTTAAAAAGAGTTGATAAAATTCAACACATTTGTGAAAATATTTATAGAAAGTTTTAAGCAGGAGTGGACTCTCCTAATGATCAAGTAGCCTATTAAGAAGCTATAGCAAATATGGTAGAAGTGGTCAGCTTTTAATATTATCCTATTAGAACTAGGAAAATAGTATTCACATCAATCTTTCTAATTGGCATTGATTGACAGGGCAAAAGCAGTACACATACAAGATCATAGCCCTTGTGACAGCATGCACAAGACCCACACAAGCTCAAGCTAGACAAAATACAGCATGGAAAGTAATGGGCATGACGTCCCATCTCTTTTCTTTTCTTTTTTTTTCTTTAGAGACAGGGTTTCTCTGTGTAGCTTTGAGCCTTTCCTGGAACTTACTTGGTAGTCCAGGCTGGCCTCGAACTCACAGAGATCTGCCTGGCTCTGCCTCCTGAGTGCTGGAATTAAAGGCATGCGCCACCACCGCCCAGCCCAATCTCTTACTGAGAAGCTATTGGCAATCGGTGACTGCTAGGAGAGAGAGTTGGTTTTCTTTAAAAGTGTTACCCCTAATAGGTCATTCATGTGCCAGTGGAAGGCCACTCAGCAGAGAGTATGAGACAGAGGATGGGGTGATGTTGGGTTGGTAGGGGAGGAGTTTGGGGTGTGAATATAATCAGTCCACATTGTGTGAAATTCTCAAAGATTTTATTCTTCACATACAATGTTTTGTTCATATGGGCAGTCAGCGGCTTACCAACTGGTAAAAGAGTTTTTTAAAAAAATGCTTGGTATGAAATCAGTCTACAAAAATGAGTGGTATTCTGTGTGTGAACAAATAAGTGGAATGTAATTAAAGAGAGCACTTTTAACAATGTGGAAATAGCATGTCTGTGAGCAACTGAGCTGAGGATATAGAGCATGAGAGGTCTGCAGATTCGTGTTTGGACAATGCAAAGCAGATGAGCAGTAGAAACTAATCCATCTCCTTTAGCTGTAGCATCGACCCTGCGAGGATGGTGATTCTCCCTCCTTTAATTTAAAATTACAATAACATCTCAACAAAATATACAATAGAGCTTTATGGACACCCCAGGAAATTCTTTTTCATTGAAAAGCAAAGGGCCCAGCCAAACCCTGTCTCAAGAAAGGAAAAGAAAAACAAAACAAAATAAGACAAACAAACAAACAAAAAACCCAAAATAGCCATAAAGAGCTTAAGAAAAGCAAAGAAAGGTCCCAATCCCACTGCCTGCCTGGGGGCCCCCTGAACAGTTCAAGCTAAACAACTGTTTAGAAAGGCACATAGTTGAGTGAGGGGCTCATTAAGGCCAGGGAACAAGAACAAAGCAGCCCAATTATTATTAGCTGATGTGCCTTTCTTGCCAGGATTGGTTGGTGATCAAAGATAATGATTAATTCCTTGTACCCATTTCTGCCCTCTTTCTGATATATAAAACTATTGACAAATGGGTATGCACCCTGAGGACTTAAGGTAGAGAGGACTGATTCTTTTTCATATATAAAATGTTAGATTTGTGATTCTCCTATGATTTCTTATAAGATTACCTTTTGAGATAAATAATAAAATGGTTGTTCCTTTCTTTGTAACTGCCAAATGAAGCCTGCCAGCAGAAGAACTGGCTGAGAAAACTATCTTGTTTGCTTACACTCTGTTAATCTATAAGAAGTTGCTTGGGTGTGAATGTATGTGGGTTCTCAGGACAATGTGTTTTTCACTTGTAATACGTAAAATATTTAATTATGTAAGGGATATGGAAAACATGCTGTTCTTTTTTTTTTTTTTAACTTGTATTCATTATAATCATTCACTTGAAAAATAGGACCAGCTCAGTTTCCCCATGTTTGATAAGTAAGTGGTGTCTCCAACAATAGGGTCCTACCATCAGTTTGTGAAGGGTAATCAGTAGTATTGTAAATGCCTGTAATTTTGGGGGAAACTATGTGAACCTTTTAGCCAATGACTCAAAAAGTTGTAATCCATTCCTGGTAGAGGGGTTTTTATTTGGTAGCACGTGATGTCTAGTTAGGGCATTGTCTTAAATTATTTAAAAATTAAGTTAACCACCTGGATGACAATCAAAATAAGTAAGAACTGCATAAGTGTTGATAAAGGTAGAGAAGACAAAATTCTCATGAACTGGTGATGGCGCTGGAAAGTAATACGACTTGTGTGGAAAATATGCTAACTCATCAAAAAAGCTTGAACACAGAATTACTGTGACTGAGGTAGTCAACTTTTTGGTAGACACATACCCAAAAGAGTTTTTAAAATCGTTCATACAAAAACCTGTAACTAGTGTTCATCGTAGTGTAATTCATTAAGATAAATGAATAACAAAGATGTAAGATTTCATTTTTTTAAAAAAGAAAGAAAAGCAAGGAAGGATATGCCTTATCTGACACAAAAACCTACCCCATCAAGTCTGGAAATACAGACTAGAACAGTAATGAGAGAAATAGACCGACTAGCAACAGAGAAACAGGACCCAATGACGGACTTAGGTCGGGCAGAAGGCATCTGACACAGGTGGGCATAGAAATCGTTGATGTGAGGGTACATGTGTGATGACTCAGTGGGCGGAGGCACATACTGCCAAGGCTGATGCCCTGAGTTCTGTTCCTCAGCCCCACATGGTGAAAGGAGAGAACTAACTCTTACAAGGTATCCTCTGACCTCAACATGCACACCATGGTATGTGAGCTCACCCCATAAATTAAATGAATAACTACATGGTTATAAAAAATCCATAGAGGAAGGCTAGGCTAGTCAAGAATAATTATATAAACCACATAGAAAAAAAAATAAAGTTAAATTCCTTGTTAATGTAAAGAAATAAATTGCAGATGGATTTAACAACAAAACTCGAGATGAAAAACTGGCCAATGTCTACAAGGAACTAGAGGAAAGATTCCCATGATATTATGATAGGAAGAATTTTTGAAATAAAATGAAAAATATGTAAACCATAAAATTATATTCAAACCAATACTTCTATGTGACATTATGAACAAGGTACAAACACATAGGGTTAATCATGATGGCATGTACCTAGGCTTTTGGGGCTCCATTTTCTGTGTGCTTTGCATATATCAAAAATTCACCATCAAAAGGAATGAAGACCCAAATTACCTCTGTAAATGTAGACTAGAGAAGCAGGGCAGATTGCTTAAGTCAGCCTGTTGTTCAGCCCTTTCTCCCCCACCCTGCACCCAGCTGTGATATTATTTATACTGTGGATAAGCACTTGCTTCTAGCCTTTTCCCAGTTCAGTTCAGGACATGGGACTTTAACTATGCTGAGAGTGTTTGGGACTGACTACAGACAGAATTATGACTAAGAAGTACATTTGCCTCCGTCCCCCGGAGGCATTTTCTCTCCTCGCTGAGATATCATGATGTAGTTTATTGGGCCTGTGACAAAATATCTCTTAGGGTGGATGTTTTCCCATTTCCATAATATGGCTTCCAGTCAGTGTGCCAATTTGCTTATGTATATTGAAAATGCCTATTCAGTGGTGATTCAGCTCCTGAGTCTGCACAGACAATTCCCCAAACAGTTCGATTGGTGCTTAATTGTGACCTCACCCTATTTCACAATTCCCCAGAACTGTCAGTCCAAATATCCCTGAGCATGAAGAGTAGGTGAGGACCTCATTTTACCTGTGATTTGCATATCTGAGAGAACATTCCGCCACCTGTGCACTTGACTTCCTGACAGGGTCTCTCCTCTTCTACAAAGACACTTTGGATTTTAGTAGGCCATCCAGCTCTAGACCAGGGGAAGGCTGAATTTATGGTTAACATACAGACCCTAGCTGCCCATGGATGAAAGGGGATGATGACATTAGTTTGCTGTGCACCCTTGGAAGATGGTCTCAAGGTATGCAGTCAAGTACATCACCAAGGTTATTTCAGGATATGATGGGACTAGTACTGGCTTGATGAGTGGCTGAAATCACAAACAATTGCAGTAGGCAGGATGGCCTTTGTCTAAGCTATCTGGCCCACTGTGGTTTTGAATCACGCCAGGGCTTATTTAGTGGCTAATTTCAGTTGATTTCCATAAGCTGGTGTGGAAGTCTTTGGGAAAGTGCAGGAATTAGAAGACCTTTCAAGGCAACATGTTGCTATCTGAATCTCTAAAGCCCCTTTTAGCTCAATGGCTTGGTATGCCTGTGTCGCACATACCTTGTGGGCGTGGGTCTGAACTCCTCAGACCACTGTCATGCCTGTGGGTCTCTCCTCTGACTTCAGTGTGCCTTCACTCCTAAAAACACAAAGCTGAACCCACAAGGCTTCTTTGCCTCTAGGGCGCTACAGACAGATGAGCTGCCTGGTGGTTCAGATCCTACTTGCTAGGTGGCCAACAGCCTATGATCTCTGGGGTACATTTTTGACAACCCAGTTCCCAGCTTCCAGTAGGATATGGGCAAACCTGAGGAGTGATTTACTCTCCAGATTTCTCCTACAGGTTCATCCTACTTGTCTGTCCTGCTCCTTGCACTGTTAGTATTTCCTCCTGGGAACCTTTCCTGTGGATGCCACTTGCACAGATATCAAAGTCTCAGCATCTGTTTCTGGGCAACCAGCCTGATGCATAGATGGTTTATTGGAGCCAAGGATGGGAAGGGCCATTTAAAGTAACTAAAAGCAAATCCACCCAGGGAGGAGGGGTAGGAATGGAAGTCCTAATTAGAAAATCTGTACTCCCCAAGAAAGATACAGCCACTTTGTCTCTGGACCAGCTTTGTCTTAGTTACTAGGTAATTTCCTCTGTTCTTAGGATTTATTTAGCTTGTGAAGATAGCCATGGTACTCCTTTCTTGAAGCTACGAAGTCTGTCCTGATATTTCTTTCTGATGTCCTTCCACTCCTCGGCTAAGTTGAAATGATTCTAAGCTTGTGGTTTTCTCCGGAGATAGACTTTATGGTCCCTGGCTTGCTCCACTACTTGTGAACACTTCCCAGACATCATCTGGTTTGGGGAAGCACGGATGTTTTATAAGGGTATAAACTCTCTACAGCAGTTAAGACTCCAGCCATCCGAGGGGCACGCTATGGTCTTATACTCACTTGAAGAGTTTTCTCTTTGTTTATAGACATACAAGTAGAAAAAGCTAAAAGCCTAACTCGAAATGATAAATATCATTAAGATGATGGTTTCTCCTTGGGAACTGGAGAGGGAATAGAGTGCTGAAGGGGTCCATGGGGATTCTGTCATAATGAACTGTTAGTATACTGTGACTACTGAGTTACATACATTGTACTAAAGTATTTAAGCTGACTGGTAGGAACATAAATGTTATAAAAAGGAATTTCCTTTAAACATTTGCAAGTGAGCAAGTGATGGGCTGGGGAGGAGCCTGGAGGAAGAGAGAGATGTCACTTGCTAAGATGCATAGTCAGCTGCCCGGGGCATGAAAGCTGCTGCCCATGCTCTGGATGCACAGAGCCCGGTGGCATGGTGGGATGGAAGCTTAGTAACTGATGGGAGTTCCCAACATGTGTTCTGTTGTACATGGCAGCAGTCAATCTCAGGAGATGATTTATTTACGGTTTGAGAATACATGTGCAGTGTCTTGGTTGCAGACACACCTTTTGAGGTCTTTAAGGAATGCTTGGAACAATGCAGCTCTCAAAGGAAGCCCTGAAAGGTGGGTTTGAGAGCCACAGATGGGGGAAGTGGGGCCCAGTCTATGGTTATTTAAGTGGATGGTTAGTGAACATCTATAGTTGGGAAGGTTGTGCATCAGGCAACACTGGGTCTGAACAACGAGTAAGGCCCTGGTTCTTCCTTTCGATTCCCTCCTTCATTTAGGTGTGTGGATCACACACATATGAAAAGACTGGACTATAAACGAATTTCAAATTCAATGCACTGTAAATGTTTTTTTTCACATGTATGTGTGTGTACGTGTGGATGTCTATTGCATATCTCTGTTGTAGAACTTTATTTTAAGGTGTGTTACTTTTGTTTATGTTGCATCTGTTTAACTCTGTGAAGCTGCGATACTTTGCCTGTCTAAAACACCTGATGGTCTAATAAAGAGCTGAACAGCTAATGGTGAAGCAGGAGAAAGGATAGGTGGGGCTGGCAGGCACAGAGAATTAATAGAAGGAGGAATCTGGAAGGAGAAAGAAAAGGAGTAGCCAGAGAAGGAGGACTCCAGGGGCTAGCCACCCAGCTACAAAGAAGCCACAGAGTAAGAATAAGACTTAGAGAAGTAAGAGAATGGGAAAAGCCCAGAATCATAAGGGTGAGGGGATAATTTAAGGTAAGAAAAGCTGGCTAGAAACAAGCCAAGCTAAGGCTCGGCATTTATAACTAAGAATAAGCCTCCATGTGTGATTATTTTGGGGGGAGCTGGGTGGCAGAACCCCCAAAAGAACAAAAACAAACAACAACATATCTCAATTCTTAAGTTTAACATATTCCAGTTGAATTCCCCACGGACTCTGCAAAACTACTTCCTTGGTGGATTTTCCTCCCATAGTCTACATTCTAGCCATTAGTAAATATTGTTGGTCTTATTAATAGCCTTAGTTCATTTGTGCTGCTGTAACAGAATGCCTGAGACAAAGTAATACCTAAAGACTAGAAAGAGATTGGTTAGGAAATCCAATGCCAAGGATCCCGAATCTGGCGATGGCCTTTTTGCTATGTTATCCCATGATGAAAGGCAGAAAGGCCAAAAAAGGAGAACCATTTTAAAGGGATCAAATCCTCTGGGTGGAACCCTCATGATCTGATAAAGGCTCCACTTTCCAGTACTGTTATGTTTTCAGTTGCATTTCCACATGAGGGGAATAAACATTTGAGTCATTATAACTTTTGAATACATGTCAAGCCCACCCATTTAGCACCATGTGTTGTTATAGTGACCAGGGTCCTGTGGTCCAAGTGATCCATTCTACGATCATCTGTGACCTAGAACACTGGAGAGTCTCAGATCTGGTCTGTTTCCATCTGTCACTCCTAAACATGTGATGTGGCTATCATTTGCCTTTTCTTAATTTTGGTTGTCTTTAGACTTCTGTACTTCGATGGTCCTATTTTTGAGGGGGTAATGTATTTTTGGTATGGGGAGCCTTTTGATCACTTTTCTTAAGGCTTTGTACTTTTGTAGGAAGGATACTGCATATCTTTATTAACCGTTGTCATCCTTCTGGGCTGCCTTCCGAAAACCAGGCGCTGAGCTGTAAACATTTAAAAATAATACTTAATGACTGTGCTAATCAAGTTAGATGGTATCCAGTCACCTCTGAGCTGAGAAATCAGAGGAATAATTCCAGGGAGGAAAAAAAGCTAGAAACGTGTTTCTGACCAATCTTTTACTTAAAGTATTCCTTTTTCTTCCAAAGGTGGAGTTTGAGAGCCATCTGTCACCAAAAGATTCTGAACACAACGAGATTAATGCATTTTTAGCTTTATACTCTCTCTTAGTGTGTCTGGAAAAGAATTTATTGAGGACCAAATGTACTCAGCTTGGAGTGAGCTAATTCAGAGGACAAGCATTGACCTTGTTTTTAGAAAGATCCCTTCCCAGTGAAAGAGTTAGAAATGAATGCAACTCGCTTCAATATAAGGCATGAAAGCATGATAAAGGTGTTTAGGTCACATTAGAATGCTAAACAGCCATTAATATCCACAGTGTAGAAAAAAATAACTGTCAGAATGATTTTACATTGAGGTTGCTCTTACACTTCCATTATATAAGAGGATCATTTGCCAGTTTGACTAAAATGTTATGATTTGGTAACAGGTGTTGAAACAGAAAGCTGTTAATGGTGCCTGCCATAAGATTTAGAGGTTATGAAAATTTTAACATAGTTTACATTTTTCCATGGCATTAAATCATTTTTGAAGGCAAGAAATGCTTTCCCTTAAGCCAACTAATCATTTGCCTCGAGAGTGACGTACAGTCAAGGCTCTGACTCTAAGTTTATCTCTCACTTGTAAATAGGAGTGTGGACATCTGCCTTTAAATCGTGATGTTTATCTGTCCTTTGCTATCTTCTTCCTTCTCTCTAGCCTCCTTTTGGTTGAGATATCCGTAAGCTGGGGGGATGCAGAAGCTGCTTGTCAATTTGAGTTTTTGTTTGTTTCTTGCTGAGGAATATGTTTGAGTGTAAGCCAATGTCTCCAGTCACCCTAGACTCTTTCCCATATCCCACTACAGGCGCACTTTTTAGAGTCACTTCTCTCCATCTGTTAGCCCACTGCAGATCTTGTTGAGACACTCCTGAGTGGAGGTCTCCGTTGAGATCAGTACACATGTCATTTGCCTTTGGGATTTGTTTGATCCAGGCTTACGGGCCCACTGATGAATGCCAGATTAAAACTTGCATTTATCTCTTTGAAAGGAAAGTGAGTTTCAGTTAGTTTTTTCAAAGTGAGAGTAGATATCTATCAATGGTATTTTTTTTTCACGTGGTGACAGTGGCTCAGAAAGATTTGCCATAGACCCTATTCAAAAGAATTGCCAATGCTTTCTCAAAGTTCATGGTTTCCTTGTCTTGGGTACTTTTCTAATGCTGTGAAGAGGCACCATGACCAAGACAACTTATAAGAGAACACATTTAACTGATCATGGGGCTTGCTTACAATTTCAGAGGGTGAGTCTATGAACATATGGAAAGCAGCATGGCAACAGACAGGCAGGCATGGCGCTGGAGGTAAGCGTTTATATTTGATCTGTAATCCAGAGAGAGAGAAAGAGACAGACAGACAGACAGACAGACTGGGCTTGGAGTGGGGTTTTGAAACCTCGAATCTCGTCCACAGTGGCACACCTCTTCCATCAAGGGCACACCTTCTAATTCTTCCTCAATTAGTGCCACCAACTACGTATCAAGTATTCAAATGCAAGTGGCCCATAGGGGCCACTCTCATTCAAATCACTATACCTTGTCTTTGTGCAAAGAAAAGTACTGGATACACACTAAAACAATTTTTGGAAATCAAAAAGAATCTACAAAATCCAAGAGAAGACATTAGAAAAATAATTTCTCTTAGTCACGTGTAGCTTTGCCTTGCAGCTCCTTGTAAGTCATAATCAGCCCATAGTAAATTAACACTGGATTCATTAGATATATAATGTTTGATAGTGAATGAAGAGGTTACGTCAACTACCAGCATAATATATTCTTCTGAAGGAGACTTGAGCATTGTAATATATAGATTATAAGTGCGACCACTCCAGCCAGGGATCAGGCAGGCTGACGTTAGATATTCACCTCCCCCTCCTCTCCTCCAAAACCAACTCTCTAGTCTCACTCCTAGATGTGTAGCACACCACCGGCTATGCCCCCTTCCTCTCTGCCCCAAATTTCAGTAGGTCGCATAGAACTTCCCCCTCCAAATTTCCTTTTCCATACTCATCACTTTATCCCAGCTCCCAACTCCAGCCATTCCATGGGAACCTGCCTGCCAAATTGCCAGAAAAGCAAGTAAACCAGCCAAACAGGTAGGAGAACTTCAAATCCTCACTCTTCCTCCTCTCTTCCAAATCCAACTCCCCAGGCTCACCCCCAGTTCTGTAGCAGACTGCCTATTGTGGGCTCTCCTCACTTTCTACTCTCATTCCCAGGGGACTAAGCAGATCATGGTGAAACGCCCCACTTTCCTCCATCCTGTGGACCCCCTCACCCCATCCCCTCCTAGCCCATCCCAATCCCTAAGTATCAGATTCCAATACCTAGAAACACATTTTACCCTGAAACTCCAGTACCCACACCTATCAGGATACCAGGTTAATTCCCTACTAGGCAACACACAACCACCACACCTTCCTAAGAACCAGAAACAGCAACGGAAACCAAGGAACAAAACACCCACTCAACAAAGATAAGATCTGATATCAGCACCTAGAACTATAATCATCCCAAACCCAGATGTCTAGATGCCAGTGTAGAAACACAATCAATAACAGCCAGGATAGTGTATCTCCACTAGAGCCCAGCAACCCTACCACAGTA